>NC_083321.1:87697576-88063146 GCF_963455315.2 Globicephala melas
CTAAAGAATCTGAAAAATACCTCACATTTATTGAATACCTAGTATTGAACAGGCACTGGTGCTTATACTTTTAAGGATATTATTTAATCCATCTGATAACACTATGAGGAAAGTGATATTATCCTTATTTTATATATAGGAAAATGAGACTTACATAGATTAAGTAACTTGACCAGGGTTACACAGTAAGTGATAAAGCCCTCATTCAAATCCAGATTTGATTCCAGGTTCTGCACTCTTACCACTCTGGTTTATCCTGCATCCCAGGAACAGGCTAACAGGATTCATCACTTACTAGAAAAAGCGGCAGTGATAGTTTTAAATTCTATACAAAGTATTACTTCTTGACTATGGTTTCTGAGTCTAAAAACCAAAAGTTGGCCCTGAAACTGCCAACCTAAATGAGGTAGCTGAAGGGTGTTCCACTGCCAGTCCTTTTCCAGACTCTCAACTTGTAAATGTCATGTCAACGTGGCATTTGTACTGGCAGCCTACCCCTGAGTTTGGCAGACTCCTGCAATGCCTGCACACAATGATATCGTGCTTGGCATACACACCTCTTAGAGATTCTCCCCAACTGGGATGCTGGCAGTGCTCTATGCTCTACAGAGATGCACTTCACTTCAACAGCTAACAGCTCAAGGGCTTTGATAGAGAAAAGAGGCTTAGAAGAGAGACACACGAGATAAAGCAGGGCTCCTGCAAACAAAATGAACAGGAGGAGGAAGCACCTACCTCAGTCAAAAAGAAGTTAATTTATTCTTTCTGTCCGTGCTGTACAGATAAGGGGAAGGTCAGAACAGAAAGTTGTAAGCTGGAGCAAACTCCTGCAGGCTTCAGTGTAGTAAAGAAAGGCTAAACCGAATTAAACGTTATTTCCATTCCAGTTGACTCCACACTAAAAGCTTCACTAATACAGTCAGTATATATTTCCGGTCAACTCAGTCCTTGGTATAACATTAGGTCCATTGGGCCCAATTTTACTTTCTTTTTGGAACTATTCCTTACTATTTGGAAGGATTGTTATTTCATAATTTTATTCTTCTTAGAGTCTTCCAAACAACAAAGGGAAATTATACTTACTATCAAAAATAGAGTAAAACTCATTCTATCTTGTAACTACCATATGGGTCCAGCACAAGCTTTTATAAATTTAAGCTATATTATTGAATCTTAGTGGTCTTTTTTTCCCCCTACATCTTGGATTATTTACAATTGTGCTTTAAAAAAAAGACAAATGATAAGAGAAAGGAAGAGTGATGAAATCCCCAAAAAGGATGATGCAAAAGTGATTCAATTATATTATCCTTCAATTTTCTCACTGCACTGTCCAAAGTATGCATCATCTTTCAATAAGGTGCAAAAGACTTGAGACACTATCTTTGTAGTCTGCACTTAGCTTTAATTAAGCACTGCTGAGAGTTCAGAATTTTAAAATTTTCTGTCCATAATGCCAATGAGAAGAAAACTGACAGAGGAAGACATTTCACAATTAGACAAATCAGAAGATGAATGCAAAGAGACAAATAGCAGCAATTAAGACTCTAATGATGATGGTAACATTTATCATAAAGGCAAAATTTCACACTATGAGTCTTTAGATGACCACATACTAGACAAATTTTCTAACTCAAGAAATGATGAGTGAAAAGTGTATTTCTAAGAACAAAAAGGAAATAGGTGTTCTCATTCAGTTAGTCATTCAACAGGAAGGACTTTGGAGGGATTCAGAATGAGCCTCCCCAAAGCATACAGCTAGCATGCAGATTATTTTGAGTTGAAGATAAGGCCCAAGATACACAGGAAGAACTTTCTACCTCCCCCTTAACTACCTAAAAGAATCTAGGTAGGGAAGCTGGCTCAGAGAGGGAGGTATTACCAGAGATAATTTTTTATCTGAATGACATATCTGTGTGGCAGGGAAAACATCTGCCCTTCTTACTGTCCTGTGAATGACCCTCCTCCCCTCCAAAGCCCCAGGCCTCTATCCTGTTCCTTAGCTCAGGATGGCATATAAGCCTCAACGGCCTGAGGCTTGTCTTTGGGTCTCTCATTTTTATGGGGCTCCTGTACATATGAAATTAAATTGGCTTTTCTCTTGTAAATCTATCTTACATCAATTTGGTTATTAGGCCAACCAAAAGAACCTAGAAGGGTAGAAGGAAAAGTTTTGCTCCCCTACGACTTCATCATGCAATATTTTGCAACAAGAACTTGGACTATCCTGTTATGCTAAAAGGGCATATGACTACATTCTTTTATCTTTTATGGGGTCTGTGTGCCAAATTCTATTTGATACAGTTCATGAGTGGACAAATGCTGAGGGCAGGTTAATATATGAAAGTGGCTAGAAGGATACAGATAATAAAGAAATAAAAAATCCAAAACATTGATCATTTTGATTGATGTTTATAAATCTAAAGATGAAAGTGTTTAAATTATGGAGCAAAGAAGATAGCTGTCTTCTCTTCAACAAAATTACGAGCCATTTAAGGTTTCAAAAAATTCTTCAAGTTTTGCATTTTGATAATACAAATGCAGGAAGAACCAGAAGTAACAAGCTAGAACCTATTAGAGATGTATCTGAAGTCTGGAGCCAGTATTTTCAAGATGTATATATTCCAGGTTCATGCATGACAGTTGATGAGTAGTTAGTTGAGTTCAGAGGTACCCATTTCAGGTATGTATATTCAAAACCAGGAGAATATGGAATAAAGATTGGGGTTGCTATATTTATATTATTATTAAAATTTCAAATGAAGTTTTTTTAACTATCCTTTCATTATTCTTATAAGTTATTTTTAAAATAACTAAAATATATGAAAACAAACAGGGTCTATTGGGCCAAGACAGCAAATGGTGATGATTATTTTTAGGCTGATAGGTCATGCCAAGGAGTTCATTCTAAAAGATCATTTCAGAAAACTATCTTGGGCTATACATGGGACATAATCGTCATCAAAAATACTGACCTCCCTAAAATGGAAGAAGGGCCACTATGTTTTACCGTTGAATGCAAAAGGCAAGCTGAAACAAAGGTAAAAAAATAAAAGAGATTGGGACAAAATATTTACCATACATTAACAGAGGAAGAGTACCTAGAATATATAAAGTATTCCTGCATTCACTAAGACAAACAACTCAAAAGGAAAAAAATGACAAAGGACATAAACAGAGAAAAGAAATGTAAATGGCCAATAACCATATGAAATAATGTCCAATTTTACTAGTAATTGGGGAAATGTAAATCTAGATACAATTTTTCAATAATCAGGTTTGCAAAAGTTTAGAAGTCTGACAGTATCAAACACTGGCGAGAAATTAGGAAATTGATATTGCCAGTAAAAGTGGAAACCTGCAAGAGCCATTTGGAAAGGCAATTTTAACAATACCAATTAAAACAAAAATTATGCAGTCCCTATGATATAGCAGATGATTTTTATTTTGTACTTTGCACCATATTACTTTTTTTTAACAACCTACTTTGTTTTCCATTTGTTACATAGAAAATTTCGAATATATACAAAAGTACATGAAATATATTACTTGTAATAATTTTTAAAAACCAGTAGACAAAGTTAAATAAAGGAAACCTCAAATCCTTAAAATGAACAAACAAAAAAAACCCCTATGTGCTTACTGTGTGTAGAGCTTTGTGTGCTAGCCCTGAAGCCTCTGTTCTCAAAGAGCTAATAATCTATCGTTGGAAGAAACAGAATATGAACGACATAACCATAATGTAGCATACACTAAATATTAAATAGCTGATACAGAAGTTCAAAGTGATAATACACATATTCAGAAGAGAGAACAAACACTGAGGGTTGCACAGGTGTGGAAGAAGCATTTACTATACATTATTCCATTTTGTCCATCCAACATTCCAAGGTACACTAGGCAAAAAAAAGCAACTTGCCCATCCATAACCAAATCTATAGGCAACTCAGGTTAAATGCTCTGTCCACTCAGCAACAACTGGAGAATGGCTTGAATAAAATCCAAACTCTAATGATCTACAAAGCCATAGGAGATCTAGCCCTCACTTACCTGTCTCACCTCACCTTGTGCCATTTTCTTCCTTGCCCACTACACTCTCACCATACCAGCCTCCTTTCAAGTTCCTCAAAATTACAAGTTCTTTCCTACTCTCAATGAGGATTTCAAAGTCCCACTGAATGTGTGGTTTGCAATAACCATCTTGCTAAGGACAAGCATGTGTTTGTCCCAAGAGACCCAAGAAGCACTGGGATTCTCCCATGCTTCCTCAGTGTATAAGCATAAGAAATTCGGCATCAAATTCTAGATAATGTGTTCAGGAAGCAAGGAGGCATTTCTAATTAAGCCTGAACACAAAACCATATAAGAAGTGGGAACTAAATGTAAGGAGAAGTTAAGTAAAATTTATCATCAGTGCTTCGTACTGGAAAAATCCGTACTAGAAGATGAACCTTCTTTTCTCTTGCAGATTTTGCTTATGATTTTTAATAGCATTGTCTGTCTTTAACACCTAAAGCCACTAATTTCTTCCAGTGGATGAAGTGAATAAACAATCAACACATACACTTCGGAGCTGCGAAGGGAAGATTCTGTGATTTTTTTTTAAAACCAAAAGACGAAGTTGACATGAATCCTTCATTTCTAATACTATAGCTGCTGTTCTAGATTAATTTCTTTCCCATCAGTAGCTTTAATATGTTAAGCATGACTAAGGCCTTTCAAATTGTTATATTGTATGATTGCTGGAAGAAGGGAAATCAAATTGGTTATTTGCCTTTGTGAAAGAAAAGAGCATTGGAATAACATGCATGTGCACACATTCAGACACGTGGAAACAAAGATCAGACTGAATCACAAATTAGAACAAAACTAATGCTGATCAAAACTCATACAACGTCCGTAATAATGTGAAATGCCGAAGTATTGCCCTAGGGAAGCACAGGTAGCATAATTGAGGGAGACGCAAAATATGTGCCTCTATCGTGGACATTGAAGTACTTCCCCTCCCAGTGAGAAAGTCACTCAGGCAATTCAAGGATGAAACAGACGTGAACAAAGCAATTGCCTGAATAGCGTAATTAGCTGATAGCTCAGAATGTTTTCTAATTCAATTACCAGCCCTACTTATCAGGGCTGGGGAGCACTCTGCTGTGGAGATTTCAATCTGCTCTTGCTGACGTCAGTGGAAGACTGGCTGCTTGCTGGTCCCTGATGTCACCAGTTCAACAGACACAATGGAAATGCTGGGTCAATTTTTCGTTTTAAAAAGAAAACGTCCTAGTACTCAGGTTTTCTTTTATTTTTATCTATCTATCTCTCCATCCATCCATCCATCCATCCATCCAAACATTACTATCCATGTAAACCTGTAGTCTGAGCTCACTGCCAGTTCTCTTTCTTTTTAAAGCTAGTTCCCTCTCTTTTTGTCTTTGTCTCTCGTTCTCTCTTGCACTTAGTTCACAGTTCAGTGACAGACTTCCACAACCCTCAGAACAGAACTGGCCTTTCAGAGAAATCATCAGTTCTGAAGAGAATCTCAGAATTCCCTCAAGACTTAATCTTAGTCACAGTCAGTCTTTAGTCTCATATCAAGCCGTTTAAGAACTGCTCAAAAAGCTGATATGCAGCAAAAATGTGGCTGGTCTTTAATATTCTCTAATAGGAAATGGGGTGAGAGACTACTCTCATGGTAAGTAAGACAGACGTGACATTTATCACTTCTCCAAAATAAAGAAATGGACACAGGAGTTACATGCTATATGTTAATTCTCCCCTAGAATATCAGTCCCTTGAAGACAGAACTTTACAGCACTTTACAGAACTTTACAGCACTTTACAGAACTTTACAGCAGTCTAACTGCTGTACTCCAGCGTTTAGAACAGTGCCACAGAAAGTGCTCAATAAATATCCTGTGAATGAATGAATGACTACACCCTGACTCTTAAATCAGAGCATCTAGTTTATCTCCCTCGCTTCTGGCAATATTCATCATCTACAAGGAAAGTGAAATATCAAAAATATGAATCTCTTCTTTCTCATCTCTTCTCAACCAATTCAGTCCTAAAGTCATCAGATGGGGCAGAGCAAAGTAGGAGTCTTCAGTGTGCGCATGGGGAGGGGGAAGCTGCAGTGGCCATTGGGATCTTAGAGCACAAGTGAGATGCAGAGGGCATCCATATCACAGCAAAGAGAATATATATATATATATATATATTTTTTTTTTTTTTTGCGGTACGCGGGCCTCTCACCGTTGTGGCCTCTCCCGTTGCAGAGCACAGGCGCCGGATGCGCAGGCCCAGCGGCCATGGCTCATGGGCCCAGCCACTCCATGGCATGTGGGATCCTCCCGGACCGGGGCACGAACCCGTGTCCCCTGCATCGGCAGGCGGACTCTCAACCACTGCGCCACCAGGGAAGCCCAAGAATATATTTTTTCCCCAAAAAAGTTTTAATCTTTTTTTTGGTGGGGAGGGAGGCTTCACACATCAAGGGTTTAAAAAACAAAATCTGGTAAAAGTAGATGAGAAACACCTGTAGGACACACCTGTACAACACAAATGGCCTAAATGTCAGTAAAACAGGAGCCAGGGGAACCGACAGTGACTGAAGGAACAGGAAGAGGAGAGACAAGAGACAAAACCACAGAGAATACTGAAGACTCTGACAAAGTGGAAAAAAGTATTCAAATCCATTTTAAAGCATTGTGCTGGCCGTACAAATCATTTCTGCAGACCTGCATTTCTCAGTCTTTGCTAGGGCTTCATGGAGCTGATCAGATTACTCTCACACTCCATGTTTCGTATCATCTTCTGGTTCCTATTTCCTTTATTGTCTCGTTTTCCTCCCCTCCAGCCTCTCACTTTATGACCCAGCAACACAGAACTACTTGCACCCTCCCATTTCTTACCTAGCAAAGAGAACATTAATGCAAAAGGTCAAGAAACCTCTCCAGGGACTTCCCTGGTGGCACAGTGGTTGAGAATCCGCCTGCCAATGCAGGGGACACGGGTTCGAGCTCTGGTCCGGGAAGATCCCACATGCCGCGGAGCGGCTGGGCCCGTGTGCCACAACTACTGAGCCTGTGCTCTAGAGCCCACGCACCACAACTACTGAGCCTGTGCGCCACAACTACTGAAGCCCGTGTGCCCTAGAGCCCATCTGCCACAACTAAGCCCACACGCTGCAAATACTGAAGTCTGTGCACCGTAGGGCCCACGTGCTGCAACTACTGAAGCCCAGGTGCCTAGAGCCTGTGCTCCGCAACAAGAGGAGCCACCGCAATGAGAAGCCCACGCACAGCAATGAAGACCGAACGTGGCAGAAAGGAAGGAAGGAAGGAAGGGAGGGAGGGGGGAGAAAGAGAGAGGAAGGAAGGAAGGAAGGAAGGAAGGGGGGGGAGGGAGGGAGGGAGGGAGGAAGGAAGGAAGGAAGGAAGGAAGGAAGGAAGGAAGGAAGGAAGGAAGGAAGGAAGGAAGCTCGCTCTCCAGGTTTCAGTTTCCACAAAATTTACTAAATCATCATTACCCATGTGACCAGAATGACACTGTTTTCAGTGGGCATGTCCACAGACCCTGAGCATTCAATGAATACATTCACAGTTTGGACTGTTTGATCCACAACTCCAGAGATCCACACTGTGGATGACTTGGAAGTTTGCTGAGGAACAAACGAATCACATCACCGCAAGACTGGTGTACAGAGTGAATCATTTCACTGCTTTGTGGCCTTGGCCAATCATCTGACGTAACAGCATAAGCTCTTGACCAAGTCACCTTTCACCAATATTCAGAATGGGGGAATTGAGAAAGAATTGGTATTAAGCAAGCGGTCATTGTCTGACCTTCAGTCCCACCAAGGTTGATGGAGAAATGCTCTTGACCAGCCTTTTTGCATCTGATAGCTACTTAGATGTGAAGGTATTACATGCTCCATTCACCATTCCTGTGGAGAAGACACTAAACGGTGTTCAAGAAAGTTTCTGTCCCTACTCTTTGGACCCTAATTTGAGCTACTTCTCTGTGACAGACAGTAAGTAGCACTGGAGGTCACAACAGGTAGATGATTCCGGCAAGTTTTAGAGAGAGGAGATAATGAGTATACTTTAAAATAACTCAACAATCTTTTCTTTTTTAGCTTAAAAAAACAATTTGTTATTTCTCCCAAATCTGTGGCTGACTGATGGGTTTTCTGTTTCACTGGGCTTTGGCTGGAATGTTCATGGCCAGCCATGGGCTGCAAGTTCAGCTAGATCTACAGGCCTTCAGTCCTCCTTTATGGGGGCTCCTCTCTCCACACAGCCTTTGGATTTCCTTAAGGGGTGGTACCTGGGTCCAAAGAAGGAGCACTCCAGGAGACAGGAAATAGAAGCCAATCAGCTACTCCACAATCTTTATTTTATCAAATAAGAGCATGAGAAACTTCTGAAGAAATTCTTATTTCACCTTTTTTTTTCCCTTCTTGCTTTGACATAAATCCAGTTTTAAGAGCATGAAATACATCAAATAATTGATAAATATTTTCTGAGACCCTAATATGTGCTAGGAGTTGTGAGATTCAACAAGAGATGTTGTTCTAACACACGAGAAACCAGCTGCTTGGTCTAAGCTAGCTAAACGTGGTGGCAGTTCTAAGACACTGTATACTCTTCAAGCCTGAGAGACTCTATAGCATGGACTTGGAGAACAGACAGTCTCTTTCTGGAGAACTAACTTGACAACAATGGAAAGCAGACTCTCTGAACTTAAGAACAACAAAATGATAATGATTAAGCAGTTGAAGAATACAATGAGCAAAACACCAGTGTGTTCCGAAGCCAAATCTAGCCTGAGGTAGTAGTCCTGCCAGACAAAGGGTCTCAGGAGAGCATCTGGGGAGAAGAAAAAAAGGGCAGCCCCCAAACTGGTAAAGAAACAGAAAGTATAAGAGAATAATAAGGTGATAAAGAATTACAAAAGTACAGAAACTCTGATCGCTTCTTCCTCACAGTTTCTCAGCACTCTTGGCAGAGGTGAAGGAGCTGAGGGCACCACTGTGGTTGACGCTCAGGGAAAAGACAAGAGCACTTCAATCGCTGCTTGGGAGGGAGAACTAATTCCACCCAAAGGATCTGAATGCCATCGGAAGCATGTCAAACTGTTGGCCTAAAGCCAGATTCTGCCAGGGAGTGTAGTCTCCCTTTCTACCTGGATAGCAAGAAGCTGCAGATGGAAACAGCCTGCTGGACTATTTTGGGCGCCATAGGTCTCTTCTGCAAGAAATCTCCTTCAAAACAAATTCTTTTTCAACAATTATCTAATTTGGATGAAGAAATGCATCAAGAGCTGTGATGTTTTTAAAGCATGTCCATAAATTCTTACACCCTCCCCATCAATACGGGAAGTGTAATTCCTTTCCCCCTTGAACATGGGCTATTGGAATGCCTTGCTTTCAATGAACAGAATGATGTGGGAGTGATACTGTGTGAATTCCAAGGCTAGGTCATAAAAAACTATACAGCTCTTGAGATCCTAGCTCCTGAGAGCCAGCCACCACCCTGAGAGGAAGCACAGGCCACATGGAGAAGCCACTTGTAGGTGTTTTGGCCAACAGCCCCAGCTGAGAGCTAACCAATATCCAGCATCAATGGCTAGACATGTGGGAAAGCCTTTGAGATGCCTCCAGTCCCCACCACCATCTGATGGCCAATGTATAAGAATCCAGAGTAGCTGAAGAACTGCCTAGCTGAGCCCAGTCAGTCCACAGACCCATGAGAGAAAACAATAATAAATAACTGTTGTCCTTTTATAACATTAAGTTCGGGATGACTTGTTACACAGCAATAACTGGAACAAGAGTTCCCAATTAATTTTCACTTTACAGTGGTTTTCCAGTGGTCTTCTTATCTTCCAGAAATAAACTGTTCTGCTTATGCTGGGGTTAGGGCTGGGGACACAATGGCTGCCATGAACTAGACTACGACACAGAACCAAAATGGATACAGGTGCCATGTACTCTTTAGGCCTCACAGCTGCTGGATTGATTCACTTCTTCTTGGATGTTAAAAGGAGAGTAATAGTCTCAGTAAGAAAAACCTACATGAGAATCCTGTGCTGGGCAGTGAATGAACACAAGCTGCAGATGCTATCACCACAATCCCCACCTGGCTCTATAGAAATCCTCTGACTAGAAAAGGCCCCTCTCCTACCACACTAGCTGAAGATGTGAAGTTCTAACTCTTTGCTTGCATCTACCTGTAATCATAAACTTGGCAGGGCTTTGAAATCCTGTCCTATTTAAGTCTCCCCAAATTATCTCACATCCTTAGTCAGGCAAAGCCTAAAATCCAGCTGGATGAGGCTAATATGCTCCAAAATGGGGAAGAAGAAAATATCACAATCCAAAAACCAAAGGCGAAAGCAAAGCAAGCAAAACAAAAGGGACCTATAATGAAGGAGGAAAGAGTGGGTGGCAAGTGGCTGTGCGAAGCACTGGCAGGGCCTCCCAATTTGTTTCTAAAGCTACAAACAGGCTCTGTTGCTCAGGAGGCCAACTCCAACATCCTGGAGAGGCATTTCCCACCAGACTCCCTCAGCCAAATATTCTCACCACACTTAGAAAGGAACCCACCGTTGAGCTGGCAAGTTATTGCAACAGTCTCCCTTCACTCCTCTCTGGGGAATCTCAAAGTAAGCATTACATCCACCCACTTGTCCAGCTATTTTACACAAGTAGCCATTATACCATACTTCAAAGAAAGAAAAAAAAATCCTCTCATTTTAGAAACTTTGTTATATGAGATGTCCACAGAGAAACGAATGTGTCTGGTTTAAAAAGTGGTATTTCCCCTAGTTTAGCCCCCATATCTTGGAAGTTTGATAAACCTTTCTAATATTAGCCAGACACAGACATAGCAAACTTAGGGAGAGGAAGCTGCAGCTCTGGTACCAGCTATGTGCAAGGGGAGACAAGAAGACGGTTATCAAGATCTTATGCCCGGATCTTCTCTCAAACTAATGGGATCTGGGGTCTCCAGTCCTTTGATAAAGCAGAGAAGAAGCCTAACAGGAAAAGAATGGATGGGCATCTGGGCTGCTATTCTCCCAGACAGGCTAACAACATTCAGCCCTATTTGTGAGTCCTTCTCCAATAGTCCAACGGTAAGGGCCTTGCTTATCTCCAACAAGTTCAACAGAAAACACGCCTCTTCACATATTCATAGGTATATAGAATTCCTAAATTTGCACCAGTCACAATATTGTCCTAATAAGTTTAGGTTGCTTCCCCCTGGGGTTGAGTCTCCATTGGCATACACTCAGAGTACAATTTTTTTATGTGCTGGTACTGTCTTCAAACTAGACTCATCGCTTCCCTTTCAGAGAGCTAAGACCCAATCCACGCTACAGCACCAAGAAAGGTCCACAGATTATCAAATAAGTAAGCTATGGGCAAATCCACATGGTGAATATGGACAAAGGAACTACATCTATGTGCTCCATTCTCCCATCCTGCTTTTTGGAATAAGCTCTTGTATCCTGGCCACATTACAACAGGATGACCACCTATCTCAATTCACCCAGGGCAGGGCCCCTTTCACTTTTAAAAGTGTTCTGATTTGGATGATATATTGCGGATCACTTTAACTAAAAGCAAATTTAAATCAAAGAATTAAATTAAACTTTTCTTTTTTTTTTTGGGCCGTGCCTCGTAGCTTGCAGGATCTTAGTTCCCCAACTGGGATCGAACCTGGGCCATGGCAGTGAAAGTGCCGAGTCCTAACCACTGGACCACCAGGGAATTCTCTAAACTTTTCTTTATGGACCCTCAGCCCCCTCATCCAACAGGCTTCTTTTTATTTTTATACCTGTGCTCATGCTTTCTTCTCCTTGAATTATAGACGTGATTCTACCCTCTTTATCACTGGTACAAATCCTCTTTTTCCTTTAAGCCTCAGCTCAAGCACCACCTCCTTCAGGAAACCTTCACAGGCTACAGGAGGTTAGTACACTCTTAACCTCCACAGTTCTAGCACACAATCTGGCACCATCTATGGTCTTTCAAGGTGTTTTTGTATATGTAACTACAAAAGCTGTAAATTATTCAAGGGTAAAAATCTGTGTCTAATTGCTTCTTTTATACCCCTTAAATAATCTAGCCCTGTGACAAGGACATAATAGCTATTCAATAAATATTTTCTGATTTCCAAACCTGCTTAACCAGCTGGACATAAAAGAAGACTCCAGGGACGTCCTGCTGCTGACTCCTTCTCTCCCAGCACCCTGTACTCTTCTCTTAAAGTACTTAATATGGGTTGTAATTCCAGATTGATCTGTACGGTTATTTGTTTAATGCCAGCCTCCCCGTTATACTGTATGGTCCAAGAGGACAGGGAATTTGTGTGTTCTGTTCACCACCATATACTTAAGCTCCATCACAGTTCCTGACAGTGTTCAAAAAATATCTGCTGATTAGATGGATGTCATTTAGATAGACAGACGGATAGATGGATAAAGGAAGAAAGAAAAAATGAACTCAAAGTGAACTCTAAAGAAAGCAGATTTAAATTTTAGGGACTTACACAGATGTAGAAAACAAACTTATGGTTACCAAGGGAGAAAGGGGGTAGTGGAGAGATGGATTGGGAGATTTAGGATTGACATATATACACTACTATATATAAAATAGATAACTAATAAGGACCTACTTTACATTTGGCACTGTATATATGTCAATGCTACTCTCACTTCGTCCCAGCTTACCCTTACCCTGCCCCGTGTCCTCAAGTCCATTCTCCATGTCTGCATCTTTATTCCTGTCTGGGCCCTAGGTTCATCAGAACCATTTTTTTTGATTCCATATATATGTGTTAGCATATGGTATTTGTTTTTCTCTTTCTGACTTACTTCACTCTGTATGACAGACTTGAGGTCCATCCACCTAACTACAAATAAGTGAATTTCGTTTCTTTTTATGGCTGAGTAGAATTCCATTGTATATATGTGCCACATCTTCTTTATCCATTCATCTGTCGATGGACACTTAGGGTTGCTCCCATGTCCTGGCTACTGTAAACAGTGCTGCAATGAACAGTGTGGTATATATCTGTTTTTGGATTATGGTTTCCTCAGGGTGCTAGTGGGAAGCAGCTGCATAGCACAGGGAGATGAGCTCGGTGCTTTGTGACCACCTTAGAGGGGTGGGATAGGCAAGGTGGGAGGGAGGCTCAAGAGGGAGGAGATATGGGGAAATATGTATACGTATAGCTGATTCACTTTGTTATACAGCAGAAACTAACACAACATTGTAAAGCAATTATACTCCAATAAAGATGTTTAAAAAAAAAAAAAGAACCTACTGTACAGCACAGGTAACTCTACTCAATACTCTCTGTAATGACCTGTATGGGAATAGAATCTAAAAAAGAGTGGATATAACTGATTCACTTTGCTGTACAGCAGAAAGTAACAAAACATTGTAAATCAACTATACTCCAATAAAAATTAATTTAATTTAATTAACACAATAAAATGAAAAAAAAAACCTGGAAAAAAATTTTAGGGGCTTCAACATTTGAGAAACTAACCTGCTTACATTTCTAAAAAGATCATGTGGTGGTATGTCACAGGCTTATGAAAACCTTTCCTCAGGAAGAGCTAAATAATAAATAGGTAGGCCTGCAGCCCCATCTGATCTAGGGTCTAAGACATGAGTGACTATTACATGTGGATAGTACCATTCTCTCTCCTTGTTATATAAATAGCTAAAGTACAAAAACCATTGTTTCAAGAAGACAGAGGAAACATTAACAGCCCCATTCAATAGGCTCAAAGGCATTCCAGGGTCAATCTCCCAAGAGCCTTTCATATGCACCACCTCAGAGTGGTATCCCTGAGGCCCACAGCCTCTGACAGTACAGTCCAGCTCGACTGGTCCTAAGTCAGCAACAGGAGATGTCACAGTGCTGACAGTTACAAATTGCTGTGGCAGATGGGGCTGTAGGATCCTGCTGTTTTTGCAGTTAGGTCAGTATATACTAGGAAATGCTGAGGAAGAGAAATGTAAAGAAAATCAGCATAACTTTGGAACTTCAGGCAGCCTGCTAATTAACTGGAAGGCCTGACATTTATATAATAGTTTAGAATTTAAAAACACTTTCATATTTCAGCTCTCATTTAATCCTTACAACATTCCCATAAAGTATGTAAAATATTATTATCTCTGTTTTCCCATGAAGCATGTAAAATATTATCTCTGTTTTACTCACATGGAAATTTGGGAATAGAGAAGAGCAACCAGCAAGTAACCAGGATTAAATGCACATGTCTTCTGACCCCATGCTTTTTTCACTATACTTTGCATACCTTCAAGTAACTGTACCTTTGCAGTTCTTAAACCAACTGATTTCTTTCTTTTCTCAGCATTTGGTCATGAAAAGAATTCCAGTTTAGGAGAAATTAGTACAATTTATGGGAAATTGAAAATCTGTGAAGGCATTCCCCAATAGCCTTCTCCTTCCCTCCACCTACAATAGAGGTGTGCTCAGTGGGCAAATGGGAAATGAAGCTGCACCAGGGACCCACAGGAGAACAGGACGTACAAGGAGATAAGCTTAGGGTCTCATCCCTCTAGCAAGTGCTGCTCAACTTGTGAAAGCTTCTGGTTAGGGACCAACCCAGCCACAGAAAGCAAACAATAAAATGATTAGTACTTCACTGCTAACAGAGCAAAGGAAAAAATTTAAAAGCTTGATACAGTTCACTGGGGAAAGTTGCAGGCTTCTGGGATCTAAACTTTGGCCTGATCTTTCTCTGCAAAAATGTGCCTCCTGAGTCCATCCATCCTTTGCAGCTGAGTTCACTCTCTCGTCACCTCTCATCTAGTCAAGCAGAATAGCCTCCCAACTTGGCTGTATGCCTCCAACGTTCTCTCCCTTCATCCACCTCCCATACTTAGCACCAGTGTGACCTTCAGATGTCACCTCCTCTTGGAGTCTTCCTTAGTCCCTCTCACCATAGCCTCCTGGAACTAACCCCTCCCTCTGATGCCCCAACAGCACCTCTCTGAACTACGGTGTACCTCCCCAAGTAAACTATAAACTCCCAGGGCAGCCATCTCGCCTGCACACAGTCTACATAGTCTTACATGTAGAAGATTTTCAACAAACGTTTATCAAACTGAGCCAGTCATGCTCTATTTCTGCCCTTAAAATCTAGCTTGTTAGGGAAGCAGGATGTTCAGTGAGGAGCAGTGAGTAGCACCCCTGGGAAAGGCCCTCATATTTCATGGTCTCCCACTGTGTCCACTGCTCCCTCTGGCTGAGGAGACTGCTGAACACAGAGGGCCCTGGAGGAGTGATGCTCAAGCACATCACTGTGTGACTGTGTGGTCACCTCTGGTCACTCTCTGCTCACCACAAGGCAGATGGGAAGGTGACCAACACCTTCTGCTCTTCCCTCAAAAGATTTCCAGTTCTCCAGTGAGAAGCATACAAGCAGCAGGCTTCTTTGCCTTGAATGGGCTCTCAGTTCATGTCTACCAGCTGTGGTGCCTGTGTGCTACCAAAAGGGGAAATGGGAAGATGAGGAACCTCACTTCAATCCTTCAAAACCAAAAGGAAAACAAATTTGCCTCAAAAATACTCCCTTGCCCCATTTGCTATAAACAGAGTTTATTCTGTGACCAAGGTACTGCTGGTCAGTATTTGTGAACCACTAAGTTTCCCTTTGTTAACAGGAAGGTTGTTTGGGATCTACTGAGCCTCCAGGGCTGGAGATATTTTCAGGCCCAGATCTCACATCATCATAGTTTTCTTAACTCAAAAATGAAGGCACAATAGCGACCTGCCCCCTAAATACTATATCAAACAAGTCAGGCACCAAAGAATATGTGTGATGCAGAGAACTTCATACCTTCACTGCTGCTTGAAAGAGAATTTCAAACTCTCTCCTACTACTGCCCTGATTCTGACAATTTTTTGAATATCAGGCCATGATCCTACCACCTGTCATGGTCTTCCACTCCCTCAGTGCCCTCCCCGCTCCCTCCCTACCCACTTAAGGCCATGATCAATCACTGACCTTTTCTATTGTTTTCTTTGTGTCTATTTCATTTATCTCTGCTCTTACCTTTATGATTTCTTTCCTTCTACTAACTTTGGGTTTTGTTTGTTCTTCTTTCTCTAGTTGCTCTAGGTTGTAAGGTTTCGTTGTTTGAGATTTTTCTTGTTTCCTGAGGTAAAACTGTATTGCTATAAACCTCCCTGTTAGAACTGCTTTTGCTACATGCCATAGGTTTTTCGATCGTCGTGCTTTCATTTTCATTTGTATCTAGGTTTTTCTTTTCTTTTTTTTTTTTTTGCGGTATGCGGGCCTCTCACTGTTGTGGCCTCTCCCATTGTGAAGTACAGGTTCCAGACGCACAGGCTCAGCGGTCATGGCTCACGGGCACAGCCGCCCCGCGGCATGTGGGATCTTCCCGGACCGGGGCACGAACCCGTGTCCCCGGCATCGGCAGGCGGACTCTCAACCACTGCACCACCAGGGAAGCCCTATCTAGGTATTTTCTGATTTCCTCTTTGATTTCTTCAGTGATCCACTGGCTGCTGGATTGGCTGTATATTGTTAAGCTTCCAAGTGTTCATGTTTTTTTACAGTTTTTTTCTTGTCATTGATTTCTAATCTCATAGCGTTTGGTCAGAAAAGATGCTTGATACGATTTTAATTTTCTTAAATTTACCAAGGCTCGCTTTGTGGCCCAGCATGTGATCAATCCTGGAGAATGTTCCATGTGCACTTGAAAAGAATATGTATTCTGCTGCTTTTGGATGGATGCTCTAGAAATATCAATTAAATCCATCTGGTCCATTGATGAAAGTAGGGTGTTAAAGTCCCCCACTATTATTGTGTTACTGTTGATTTCTCCCTTTAATGTTGTTAGCATTTGCCTTATATATTGAGGTGCTCCTATGTTGGGAGCATATATAGTTACAGTTGTTATATCTTCTTTTTGGACTGATCCCTTGATCATTATGTAGTGTTCCTTTTCTGATATGAATATTGTTACTCCAGCTTTCCTTTGATTTCCATTTTCATGGAATACATTTTTCCATCCTCTCACGTTCAGTATGTGTCCCCTGATTTGAAGTGGGTCTCCAGCTTTGATATGAATATTGTTACTCCAGCTTTCCTTTGATTTCCATTTGCATGGAATACATTTTTCCATCCTCTCACTTTTGGTATGTGTCCCTTGATTTGAAGTGGGTCTCCTGTAGACAGCATACATACAGGTCTTGTTTTTGTATCAATTCAGCCAGTCTGTGTCTTTTGGTTGGAGCATTTAATCCATTCACGTTTAAGGTAATTATTGATATGTATGTTCTTATTGCCATTTTGTTAATTGTTTTGGATTTGTTTTTGTAGGTCTTTGTTTCTTCCCTTCCTCTTTTGTTCTCTTCTTTATTGTTGTGTTTAGATTCCTTTTTCTTTTTTGTGTGTGTATCCATTGTACATTTTTGGTTTGTGGTTACCATGAGGTTTTGATATAACAGTGTAATGTTTTAAGTTGCTGGTCTTTTAATATCAAACGCATTTCCAATACCTTGCATTTGTGCTCTCCTCACAACTGCTGGGTTTGATATATTTGTGTGCAGATGATTTCTTAACTTTACTGTATGTTTGCCTTTACCGGTAAGCTTTTCCATTTGTAATTTTCTTGTTTCTAGTTGTGGCCTTTGTTTTCTGCCTAGAGAAGTTCCTCCAGCATTTGTTGTAAAGCTGGTCTGATGGTGCTGAATTCTCTTAGCTTTTGCTTGTCTATAAACCTTTTGATTTCTCCACTGAATCTGAATGAGAGCCTTGCTGGGAAGAGTATTCTTGATTGTAGGTTCTTCCTTTTCATCACTTTAAACATACCATGCCACTCCCTTCTGGCCTGCAGAGTTTCTGCTGAGAAATCAGCTGATAACCTTATGGGAGTTCCCTTGTGCGTTATTTGTTGCTTTTCCCTTGTTGCTTTTAATATTTTTTCTTTGTCTTTAATTTTTGTCAGTTTGATTAATATGTGTCTCAGCGTGTTCCTCCTTGTGTTTATTCTGCCTGGGGCTCTCTGCACTTCCTGGACTTGGATGATTGTTTCCCATGTTAAGAAAGTTTTCAGCTATTATCTCTTTAAATATTTTCTCAGACCCTTTCTTTTTCTCTTCTCCTTCTGGGACCCCTATAATGCGAATGCTGGTGCATTTAATGTTGTCCCAGAGGTCTCTTAGGCTGTCTTCATTTCTTTTCAGTCTTTTTTCTTTATTCTGTTCCATGGCAGTGATTTCCACCATTCTGTCTTCCAGGTCACTTATCCGTTCTTCTGCCTCAGCTACTCTGCCACTGATTCCTTCTAGTGTATTTTTCATGTCAATTATTGTATTGTTCCTCTCTGTTTGTTTGTTCTTTAGTTCTTCTAGGTCTTTGTTAAATATTTCTTATACCTTCTCAATCTGTGCCTCCATTCTTTTCCCAAGATCTTGGATCATCTTTACTATCATTACTCTGAATCCTTTTTCAGGTAGATTGCCTATCTCCACTTTACTTAGTTGTTCTTCTAGGGTTTTATCTTGTTCCTTCATCTGGGACATATTCCTCTGCCATCTCATTTTGTCTAACTTGCTGTGCTTGTGGTTTCTGTTCCACAGGCTGCAGCACTGTATTTCTTCTTGCTTCTGCTGGCTGCCCCCTGGTGGATGAGGCTGTCTAAGAGGCTTGTGCAGTTTTCCTGGTGGGAGGGACTGGGTGCATAGTGCTGGGTCTTGTCCCTCTGGTGGGCAGGGCCATATCTGGGAGGTGTGTTTATTATTGGGCAGCTGTTTATTCAGGAAGACTTTAAGGGACTTCCCTGGCGGTCCAGTGGTTAAGACTCCGCTTTCCAATGCAGGGGGTGCAGGTTCAATCCCTGGCCAGGGAGCTAAGATCCCACATGCCTCGGGGGCAAAACACCAAAAAACATAAAGCAGAAGCAATACTGTAACAAATTCAATAAAGACTTTAAAAATGGTCCACATCAAAAAAAAAAAAAAATCTTTAAAAAAAAAAAGACTTTAAGCAGCCTGTCTGCTAATGGGTGAAGCTATGTTCCCACCCTGTTGGTTGTTTGGCCTGAGGCATCCTAGCACTCAGGAGCCTACAGGCTGTTGGGTGGGGTCAGGTCTTGGTGAGAAAATGGCAGCCTCCTAGAAGGCCCATGTCAATGAGCACTTGTCAGAGCCACTGCAGCCACTGTCCCTGTCCCCACAGTGAGCCACAGCCGCCCCCTGCCTCTGCAGGTGACCATCCAACCCCAACAGGTAAGCCCGGCCCAGTCTCTTATGAGGTCACCACTTTTTTCCCTGGGTCCTGGTGTGCATGACACCCAGTGTGTGCCCTCCAAGAGTGAAGTTTGTTTCCACCAGTCCTGTGGAATTCCTGTGGTCAAACACCAGTGGCCTTCAAAGTCAGACCTGGGGGCTCCTCCTCCTGTTGCCAGACCCCGAGACTGGGGAGCCCAGTGGGGGGCTCAGAACTTTCACTCCTGTGGGAGAACTTCTGTGGTGTAATTATTTTCCAGTTTGTGGGTTGCCCACTTGGCATGTATGGGATTTGATTTTATTGCGATTGCACCCCTCCTACCATCTCGCTGTGGCTTCTTCTGTGTCTTTGGAGATAGGCTATCCTTTTTGGTAGGTTCCAGTGTTTTTTTGTCAGTGTTTGTTCAGCAGTTAGTTGTGATTTTGGTGTTTCCATAAGAAGGCGTAAGCTCACGTCCTTCTACTCCGCCATCTTGCCTCCTTCCTCCCCTGCTAGTTTTGCTTTGACCCCTCCAATCTCTCAAGTCCCTATGCCCCCACCATTCCACTAAAATGGCTTTTATCAGCTGCCAAATCCAATGAACAATTGTTATATTAATCAAACGGACTTGATTTATCAGTAGGTTCTAATCACTCCCTCTTCCTGAAAATATTTTCTTCCCTGTTTCTGAGTCCCAAACCTGCCTCTCAAGACCTGGTCCTCTACCTTTTTGTTTCTGCCTGATTTCTTGGATCCTGGCTCTGCCCAGCAGGCCTCCCTGGACCTCCTTAACTTCAACTGTCTGTCTACCTGGACCTCTGCCCACAGACAACCTACACCTTTCTAACTCTCCCCCACTCCTTCACCTGGATATCCTGACTCAACCTCTTATCATGAATTCTGAGGCTTTTCTGAAGAGCCAGCCAAGCCCTGGTCTATTTGGTCTCACTACTTAAGATCTAGTAAGGCCTGGCCCCATCTCTGACTGAGCCTTGAGCCCAAAAATAATGCGGATATGAACTTCTAGCTCCTTAAAGAACACAGTCAATCTTCCTAACAGTATTAGAAAACTCTTGGTTAAGAAAGTTGAAGTTGATTGCCAAAAATAATCAAACACTTATTTGTGTTTTCTTCAGTGGATCTATCTGTTTAGATTCTGTTATTTGAATGATACCAGAATATACTTTGTACTCTGATGCCTAGAAAAGAAGAGCACTCTTTTAGATTTCTCAGGGAACTGGACAAGAATAGAAGATGTTTGGGCCCAAATAAAAATAAAATTAAATGGCTACTAGAGTTAGCCCAGGACTGGAAGTTATTCAATCCCAGATTCCAATTTTTGCCCTTACTAATCCCAGTACATTTCTTAGGACTAAAGCCACATACCTAGATGCATCAAGGAATGGTCTGTAGGCCAAGTTGATCCATTCTTCTCTATTGGATGAATATTTTGGCTCCCGGGGTGTTTCTCTCATGGTGTCCAAATCCACTAAATAATGGCATTTATTGATGTCAATCTGCAACAGAGAAAGGCCAACTCTTCATCAGTAATTGCAAAGGTTCTTTCAGGGTAAGAAACATCAACTATAATCCTAAGAATTCCCACAGGGTTTTAGAAGCACAAACATCTAAGTCCTCAGAAAATGTTACCAGTGCTCTCTTCACTCAGCTAAGAGTGCTGGGTGTGGGGGTGTTATTTAGGCTCCTGAGGGCAGGGGTGAGATATGCACTCACCCAGCCAAAGTTCACTTTACTGTGCACCTGAAACTAGCACAATATTGTAAATCAATGATAGTCCCAAAAAATACAGTACACAAGTTTCTATGAGATTAAATAAAAACCCAAAGATGGAAATCATTACTGTGATATTGTGATTTATAATCAAATTTTTTTTTGGTCTTCTTCCAATGTTTCTGGTTCAGAGCACCCCAAACCCTTGTAATTTCCTAAGCCATGAGAGCAATGGGAGCATCTTTTGTTATAATATTCAGTCTCTTGTCCTCAGTTCCTGAAATCCCTTCAAAGCCATAATGGTGAAAGGGGTGTCTTGTTATTCATAACAAGCCCCTTTCAACCGCAACTGAGCTTATGTTAATGAGGTGAATTTTGAAAATCCTGTAAAGATGGGAGGAGGTGCTGGTCACCAGTTGAACTAACCATGTGAAAAGAAGGTTGGACCTTTCAGCCACTGGGGGAGGGGGAGGGGCTGGAGATTGGCCAATGATTTAATCAATCATGCCTGTGTAATGAAGCCTCCATAAAACCCTAAAAGGACAAGTTCGGAAAGCTTCCAGGTTGGTGAACACGTGGAGATTCGGGAAGAGTGCTGCACCTGGAAAGGGCATGAAGATCCCCAATCTTCCCCTATACCTTGCCCTATTCATCTCTTCCATCTGGCTGTTCCTGAATTATATCCTTTTATAATAAACCAATAATCTAGTAAGTAAAATATTTCTCTGTTTTTGCCACTCTAGCAAATTAATCAAACACAAGGAGAGGGTCATGTGAACCTCTGCTTTATATTCAGTCAGAAGTATAGGGAACAACCTGGACTTACAACCAGCACCTAAAGTTCAAGGAGGGGGTCACAGCTCCAATCTGTAGCCAGGCAGTCAGAAACAGGTAACAACCTGGGCTTAAGATTGGCGTCTGAAGTAGGCAGGAGAAGGGGGCAGTCTTGTAGGACTGAGCCCACAATCTGTGGAATCTGATGGTATCTCTGAGTAGACAGTGTAAGAATTGTGTTGAGTTGTAAGACACCCAGATGGTGTCTGAGAATTGCTGTTACTGTGGAGAACCCCCCCAACACTCAATATTAGAAAGTGGATCCCAGAACCCTCTTAATTACTAATGTAGTCAGCTAAAGAAAAGTAAATCTCAAAGGAAAGTTGCATTTTTTACATGCAACTATGTTACACATACTATTTTTTAAATCATTATATAAAGGCCTATAGGGGATTATTAATTCCTATTTTATAAATGAGGAAGCCAAGACTCAGAGACAAATTATGTAACTTCATTTTTTTCAAGATCTATATTAAGCCCCTACAATGTACGAGGCATTAGTAAGTTAAAGCTAATGATACAGAATTAAATAAATAGCATGCAGTTCTTGCCCTAAAAGGATTTATAATCCTAACCAAAATCACATGAGTTTATAGTAGAGCCATATTTGGACTCAGGTCAGTGTGACTTCCAAAGTCATACATCAAGACTGCCAAAAATGACCGAATCAGAGGGGAAGTACCCTCAGGAGCTCATTTAAATGTTTCTTAAAAATTAAAACCAAAAATGATTTGTCCTAGAAATCCAGGTTTCAGCCAAGATAAAAATCATTTGAAATATGAATAGAAACATAGCAAATCTCATATTTAACAGTGAAGGGTTGAAAGCTTTTCCTTTGGAATCAGGAAAACGTCAAGGCTGCTTATTATCATTACTCTATTCAACACTGTACTAGAGGTTCTAGTCAGCAGGGTAAGATACAAGGAAGAAACAAATGGCAGAAGAAATGAAAAGAAACAAACAAAAGTCCTTCATTTATCACAATGATTGATATATATAAAATCCAAAAGAATCAACATAAATTTTGGGGATTAAGAGAGTTTATCAAACTTTAAACTATTTATAGAATGTAAAATTAACATCATATGTTCCTATATAACAGTGGTAAACAACATATTAAATTACATTTTAAAAAATTATGTATTTTCAAATTACATTATAAAAATATCATTCAAAAGGATTTGAAAACATGTGTCTTGGAATAAATCTAACGAGATATGGGCAAGTCCTCTGTAAAGAATTACAGAATTTTATTGACTAGTCTATCAACTGATGAATTTATAATATGGTATATTCATATAATCAAAATGTGGTATATACATGCAATGGAATATTATTCAGTCTTAAAAAGGGTACATACTACAACAAAGATGAGCCTTGAAAACATTGTGCTGAGTGAAAGAAATGAGACACAAAAGACCATATTTTGTGTGACTCCGCTTAACATGAAATGTCCAGTAGAGGCAAATCCATGAAGACAGAAGGCAGATTAGTGGTTGCTAAGGATTGGAGGAGTGACAACTTAATGCACATGGGGGTTTTTTTGGGGGGGGGAGGAGATGATGAAATGCTCTGAAATTAGATAGTGCTGGTGGTCGTATAACATTATGAATGTACTGAAAGCCACTGAAAAAGTTCTGGAGGTAGAGAGTGGTGATGGTTGCACAACCGTGTGACTGTTCTTAATGCAGCTGAAGTGTATACCTAAAAATGATTAAAATGGTAAATTTGATGATAAAATATTGTTGAAATATGAACTTTACCTCAAAAAATTTTTTGATAAACAATAAAGTAGACCTTATTACATGGAGAGATAAACCTTATTTCTAGATTTAAGACTCACTATTATAAAGATGTAAATTCTAAATAAATTGATAGATTAAATGCAATCTCAATAAAAATGCCAACAGACTTTTTTGATGAAACTTGACAAGCTGAGTCTAAAATGTATATGGAAATGCAAAAGGACAAGGATAGCCAAGGCACTCTTAGAAAAGAACAAGGTGGGGACTTATTTACTATAAAGTTATAGTAATTAAGACAATGAGGTATTAGTGCAGGAATATAACAGACCACTGAATAGAACAGAGCCTGGAACAGATACAGGCACATATGGACCCTGATCTATGACAGAAGTGACACCTCAGAGCAGTGGTGAAAGTATCTCTCTTCACTAATTGGTGCTGGGACAACTGGATATCCATTGGGGGAAAAATGAAATTGGACCTCTGTACACAATGAATAAACAACAAGGTCCTACTGTATAGCACAAAGAACTATATTCAATATCCCGTGGTAAACCATAGTGGGAAAGAATATAAAAAAGAATATGTGTGTATATATCTATATCTATATATAACTGAATCACTTTGCTGTATAGCAGAAATTAATACAACGCTGTAAATCAACTATACATCAATAAAAAAATTGATAATGTAAAAAAAATCAACTTCAGATGGATTACAGAACTAAATGTGAAAAACAAAGCTCTTGGAAGATAATATGGCAGACTATCATCAAAATCTTACGTATGGCAAAAGTCATTTTAGACAAACACAAAAAGTATTAACTATAAAAAAAATGATGAATAAATTTGGCTACCTTAAAATTGGGAATATCCGTTCATCAAAGACACGAATAAGAGAGTAAAGAGATGAGACACAGAATGGAAGAAGATACATGTGACACATTAACAATCAAGTATTCATATCTAGAATATATAAAGAACACCTGCTGATCAGTAAGACAAAAATGGACCATTCAACAGAAAAATAGGCAAATGACTTGAATAGGTACTTCATAAGAAGAAATCTAAACAGCCAAAAACAAATGAAACAGTACTCAACCTCATGAGTAACCAAGGAAATACAAATCAAAATTACAACGAAAAATTACAATACCAAATGTAGGCCAGAATGTGGAACAATTCTTATACGTTGCTGGAGGGAGATTAAGTTGGTACAAGATTTTTAGAAAACTATTTGGCAGAATCTACTAAAATTGAACATACGCAATTCTTATGATCCAACAATTCTACTCCTAGGTATTACAATGAACCATATGGAATCATTAATATGTGACTGGTCCACAAAAATGATACTTTCAGGGACTTCCCTGGCAGTCCAGTGGTTAGGACTCTGCGCTTCCACTGCAGGGAGGCACAGGTTCGATCCCTGGGCAGGGAACTAAGAATTTGCAAGCTGCACGACACAGGAAAAAAAATAAGGTAATTTCACATGGTTCAAGGTAATGTATATCCAACGGGAATTCATGAACCAAAAGACAAGTTCAAGAATGTTCAAAGTGGGGACTTCCCTGGTGGTGCAGTGGTTAACAATCCGCCTGCCAATGCAGAGGACATGGGTTTGATCCCTGGTCTGAGAAGATCCCACATGCCGTGGAGCAGCTAAGTCCGTGAGCCACAACTACTAAGCCTACACTCTAGAGCCCGCGAGCCACAACTGCTGAGCCCACATGCCACAGCTACTGAAGCCTGCACACTTAGAGCCCATACTCCTCAACAAGAGAAGTCAACGCAATGAGAAGCCTGCACACCACAACGAAGAGTAGCCCCTGCTCACCACAACTAGAAAAAGCCCACGTGCAGCAACGAAGACCAAATGCAGCCATAAATAAATAAATAAATAAATTTGTTTTAAAAAAAAGAATGTTCAAAGTGGCATTATTTACAGCTGGCCCAGACTGGAAAGAACCAAACAACTATCAAAAGTAAAATAATATAGTCATACAATGAAATACTCTAATAAAAGAGAACAAACTACAGCTATATTCAACAATGTGTAATTACAAACAAAACATTAAGTAAAAGGATCAAGACCCATAAAAATGCAATATGATTCCATGTATATGAAGCTCAAAAATAGGCAAAATGAATTTATGTTGTTTAGGAATGCATATAAAAGCGGTAAATCTAAAGAGAAAAGCAAGGAGATTATCACCATGAAAGTCAGGAGACTCCTGAAGGGGGAACTGGGTAGTGATCAAAAGGAATTGTTGGGGGAGCTTCTGGGTGCTGGTAATGTTCTAGTATTTGACCTGGGATGATTACACAGGTATTTGTTCTATTATTATTAATTATTATTAATTTACTGTACATTTATGTTTTGTGCACATTTAGGCTTATGGGTTATACACAATTGAATGTTTGAAAAAGTGCGTATAAAAACAACTTGGTCATCTCTGGCTTACAGTAAACTTGGTTCTTCCCCAACCTCTAACTCACAGTAATGTTCTCATTCTCTCCCAGCATTATTTATATGTAAAAGAGACTTCAGTCTCACATCTGTCTCTACATATGGGCTATTCCTCCGGGGAGAGAAAGCACACTGAGAATTGACGTCAGACCCAATTCCATTCCTCATAACTCTCTAAAAATGACCCTTTGCATAAACACTCCAGGAAGCAGCCTTTTTGGTCTGAACACCCACTCTGTAGCTCCCAAGGATTTTAAAAACATGAAACAAGTTTTTAAAAGCTCTGCCAGCACCATGTCTCTGTAATCAAATAGAACCAGCAAGGGGTAAAGATTCATGGTCTCATGCCTAGACCTCCTTTGGTGAGGGAGCTCTGAGTATGACATTTCAATACTTGACCTCAGCCTGGCCTTTTCTGGCTAGGCATACTACAGGTCTGATTATCTAGTTTTGGTGCTGGATACATGGTCTACCAGAGATGTGGGTAGTAACTAATTAATACCCAACTACACCAGTTAGCTTTAGGCTTCACTCATCACACCATCCATATGCAAATTTCATTTAAAGTTTTTAGAAAGATACTAAGGCAAAATCATATTAATTGAAATACTAATCCATTTAAAAAAATGTAACCTCTTTTCATGCTTCCTGAGAAGCAGCTGCTGAACATTCTTTTTTTCTAGGAATCAGTTACTGAACAACTAAAATACACAAGGACAAAGGTCTCTGGCAGAAAATGGTTAAGTATGATCAAGGGCAGATTCTCTAATAGAGAAGAAATACAGTGGTTAAAAAAGGAGCCCAAAATAAAAAGGCAACCTATGGAAAGAGAAAAAGTATTTGGAAACCATATATCTGATAAGGGGTTAATACCCAAAATTTATAAGGCACTCATACAACTCAACAGCAAAAAGCCAAATAATATGATTTAAAATGGGCAAAGGACCTGAATAGACCCTTTTCCAAAGAAGACATACAAATGGCCAACAGGTACACAAAAAGGTGCTCAATATCACCAATCATCAGGGAAATGCAAAACAAAACCACTATGAGATTATCACCTCATATCTGACAGAATGGCTATCATCAAAAAGACAAGAGATAACAAGCAATGGCGAATATGTGGAGAAAAGAGAACCCTTGTACTGTTGGTAGGAACGGGAACTCGCATAGCCATGATGGAAAACAGTATGGAGGTTCCTCAAAAAAATCAAAAATAGAACTACCATATCATCCAGCAATCCCACTTTTGGTATGTATCTGAAAGAAATGAAATCACTACCTTGAAGCAATATCTGCGCCCCTGATGTTGAACTCATAGAAACAAAGTGGAATGGTGGTTGCGAGGGACTGGGGGAAATGGAGAGATGTTGGTCAAATTTCAGTTATAGATGATGAAGTTTTAGGGACCTAATGTACAGCATGGTGACTACAGTTAACAATACAGTGTTGCATACTTGAAATCACCTAAGAGAGTAGACCTTAAATGTTCTCACCACAAAAAAATGGTAACTACATGAGATGATGGATGCCTTAACTAACTTATTGTGGTAATCATTTCACAATATATACATATACCAAATCATCACATTGTATACCTTAAACTTACACAATGTTATTTGTCAATTATACCTCAATAAAGCCGAAAAAAAATTTTATTTAAAAAATTAGAGGCTTCCGGTCAAGATGGCAGTGGGGGTGGACGTGGAGTTCGTGTCTCCCCACAACTAGGGCGCCTGCCAGACGCTAGTGGGGGACCTGACCGCCTAAGGAGACAGGAAGAACCCCTCAGCGACCAGGTAGGACATAGGGGGAGTGAGAGGGGAGGCAAAGTGGAGGCTAGACAGGACTGGAGCCTCTGAGGGGTGGCTGGGAGTGGGGAGGGGTTCTCACGCCTGGAGGAACCCTGATCCTCCGAGACATTTCCCTGCCCAGTCGGGCCCGGGAAGCCTGTGGGGCTCCCAGGAAGGGTCCTCCACCATCCGAGGCCCCCTCTGGGCCACGTTGGTCCTAGGGGTGTAGGAGGGAGGTGGGGGGAGAAGAGGAGAAGCTGGCAGGGGGGGCCCTCAAGGACTGGAGGATCCAGGGAGGTGCAGAGGGCATTTCCCCCACTCACCCAGGCCTGGGAAGACTGCTGGGCTCCCAGGTCTGGCTCTCCATTCCCCGGGGTCCTCTCCAGCCTCATGGTTCCTAGGGGCATGGGAGGGAGGGAGCGGGGTGGGGGGGAAGAGGAGGGGAGGCAGATGATGGGGGGAATCCTCCAGGACCAGAGGATCAGGGGAGGCCCAGCGGGCATCTCCCCTGCCCACTTGGCCCTGGGAAGCCTACTAGGATTCCAGGTCTGCTCCCCTGCTTTCTGGGGCCCCCTCCGCCATGTGGATCCTAGGGGCATAGGAGGGAGGGATGGGCAAAGAAGAAGAGAGGCCAACAGGGAGGGGCCCTCTGGGATGGGAGGATCAGGGGGAAACACAGCTGGCTGGCGTTTCCCCCACCCACTTGGGCCCAGTGATCCTGCTGGCGTCCTGGCCCTGGCCCTCTGCCCTCGAAGGCCAGAGGCACTCCTGGGCCCCTCCGGCTGAGATGAGCCTAAGCCCCACCCCCAACCCCCCAGGGCCTTTTCCGGCCCTGTGGTCCTAAGCAAAGGCCCTGCCCACTGCCTAAACCCCGCCCCTGCCTAAGCCTCACCCTCCACAGCCAAGGCTTTTTTTCCTTTTCTCCTCTTTTTTACTATTATGCTTCTGTTTTACCTTCCAGTTCTTGTTTCATCTATATTTTTATTTTTTTATTCTTTGTAACATATCTGTTAGTTTTCTAATCTTATTTTATTTTTTACTCTTTGTTATTGTTCTGCTATTTTTCCTTTTTTTTTTTTTTTTTGCCACCCTGCATGGCTTGTGGGATCTTGGTGCATGAGACAGGGATCAGGCCTGAGCTCCTGTGGTGGGAGCTCTGAGTCCAAACCACTGGATTAACAGAGAATCTCAGACACCAGGGAATATTCATAGGAATGAGGTCTCCTGGAGTTCCTCATTCTTGGCACCAGACCCACCTCTACCCAACAGCCTACAAACTCCAGTGATGGAAGCCTCAGGCCAAACAACCAGTAAGACAGGAACACAATCTCACCCATTAAAAAAAAAAAAAAAAAAATATATATATATATATATATATATATCACAGATGAAAGAGCAAGGTAAAAACCTACGAGACCAAATAAATGAAGAGGAAATAGGCAACCTACCTGAAAAAGAATTCAGAGTAATGATAGTAAAGATGATCCAGAATCTCAAAAATAGAATGGAGGCATGAATTGAGAAAATACAAGAAATGTTTACAAAGATCTAGAAGAACTAAAGAACAAAAAAACAGAGATGAACAACACAATAACTGAAATGAAAAATACACTAGAAGGAATCAAGAACAGAATAACTGAGGTAGAAGAACGAATAACTGAGCTGGAAGACGGAATGGTGGAAATAACTGCCAAGGAGCAGAATAAAGAGAAAAGAATGAAAAGAACTGAAGACAATCTAAGAGACCTCTGGGACAACACTAAACGCACCAACATTCAAATTATAGGGGTCCCAGAAGAAGAAGAGAAAAAGAAAGGGTCTGAGAAAATATCTGAAGAGATTATAGTGGAAAACTTCCCTCACATGGGAAAGGAAATAGTCACCCAAGCCCAGGAAGTGCAGAGAGTCTCATACAGGATAAACCCTAAGAGAAACACACCAAGACATATTAATCAAACTAACAAAAATTAAATTCAAAGAAAAAATATTAAAAGCAGCAAGGGAAAAGCAGAAAATAACATACAAAGGAATCCCCATAAGGTTATCAGCTGATTTCTCAGCAGAAACTCTGCAGGCCAGAAGGGAGTGGCAGGATATACTTAAAGTGATGAAAGAGAAAAATCTACAAGCAAGATTACTCTACCCAGCAAGTAACTCATTCAGATTTGACTGAGAAATCAAAAGCTTTACAGACAATCAAAAGCTAAGAGAATTCAGCACCACCAAACCAGCTTTACAACAAATGCTAAAGGAACTTCTCTAGGTGGGAAACACAAGAGAAGAAAAAGACCCACAAAAACAAACCCAAACAATTAAGAAAATGGTAATAGGAGAATACAAATCAATAATTACCTTAAATGTAAATGGATTCAATGCTCCAACCAAAAGACACAGGCTGGCTGAATGGATACAAAAACAAGACCCATATATATGCTGTCTACGAGAGACCCACATCAGACCTAGGGACACATACAGACTGAAAGTGAAGTGATAGAAAAAGATATTCCATGCAAATGGAAATCAAAAGAAAGCTGGAGTAGCAATATTCATATCAGATAAAATAGACTTTAAAATAAAGACTGTTACAAGAGATAAGGAAGGACACTATGTAATGATAAAGGGATCAACCCAAGAAGAAGCTATAACAATTATAAATATTTATGCACCCAACAAAGGAGCACTTCAATACATAAGGCAAATGCTAACAACCATAAAAGGGGAAATTGACAGTAACATAATAATAGTAGGGGACTTTAACACGCAACTTACACCAATGGACAGATCATCCAAACAGAAAATAAACAGGGAAACACAAGTTTTAAATGGCACAGTAAGCCAGATAGATTTAACTGATATTTACAGGACATTCCACCAAAAGTGGCAGAATACATTTTCTTCTCAAGTGCACACGGAACATTCCCCAGGATCTATCACATCTTGAGTCAAAAATCAAGCCTCGGAAAATTTAAGAAAACTGAAATCATATCAAGCATCTTTTCTGACCACAACGCTATGAGATTCAAAATCAATTACAGGAAAAAAAACTGTAAAAACCACAAATATATGGAGGCTAAACAGTGTGCTACTAAATAACCAAGACATCACTGAAGAAGTCAAAGAAGAAATAAAAAAATACATAGAAACAAATGACAATGAAAACACGACGACCCAAAACGTATAGGACTCAGCAAAATCAGTTCTAAGAGGGAATTTTATAGCAATTTAATCTCACCTCAAGAAACAAGAAAAATCTCAAATAAACAATCTAACCTTACAACTAAAGCAACCAGAGAAAGAACGAAGAAAAGTCAAAGTCAGTAGAAAGAAAGAAATCATAAAGATGAGAGCAGAAATAAATGAAATAGAAATGAAGAAAACAATAGCAAAGATCAATAAAACTAAGAGTTGGTTCTCTGAGAAGATAAACAAAATTGATAAACCTTTAGCCAGACACATCAAGAAAAAAAGGGACAGGATGCAAATCAATAAAATTAGAAATGAAAAAGGAGAAATCACAACTGACACCACAGAAATACAAAGGTTTATAAGAGACTACTACAAACAACTATATGCCCATAAAATGGACAACCACAAAGAAATGGACAAATCCTTGGAAAGGTACACTTTCCAAGACTGAACCAGGAAGAATTAGAAAATATAAACAGATCTATCACAAGTAATGAAATTGAAACTGTAATTAAGCTCTTCCAACAAACAAAAGTCCAGGACCAGATGGCTTCACAGACGAATTCTACCAAACATTTAGAGAAAAGCTAAGACCAATCCTTCTCAAACTCTTCCAAAAACTGCAGAGGGAGGAACACTCCCAAATTTGTTCTATGAAGCCACCAACACCCTGATACCAAAACCAGACAAAGGAATCACAAAAAAAGAAAATTACAGGCCAATATCACTAATGAACACAGAGGCAAAAATCCCAAACAAAATACTAGCAAACAGAATCCAACAACACATTAAAAGGATCATACACCATGATCAAGTGGGATTTATCCAAGGAATGAAAGTATTCTTCAATATACGCAAATCAACCAATGTTGATACACCATATTAACAAATTAAGGAATAAAAACCATATGATAATCTCAATAGATGCAGAAAAAGCTTTTGACAAAAATTCAACACCCATTTATGATAAAAACTCCCCAGAAAGTGGGCATAGAGGGAAACTACCTCAAGATAATAAAGCTCATATATGACAAACCGACAGCAAACATCATACTCAATGGTGAAAAACTGAAAGCACTTCCACTAAGATCAGGAACAAGACAAGGATGTCCACTCTCGCCACTCTTATTCAATATAGTTTTGCAAGTCCTAGCCACAGCTATCAGAGAAGAAAAAGAAACAAAAGGAATACAAATTGGAAAAGAAGAAAAACTGTCATTGTTTGCAGATGACATGATACTATACATAGAAAATCCTAAAGATGTCACCAGAAAACTAATCAACGAATTTGGTAAGGTTTCAGAATACAAAATTAAGAAATCTCTGGCATTCCTATACACTAACAACAAAAAATCAGAAAGAGAAATTAAGGAAACAATCCCATTTACCATCGCAACAAAAAGAATATAATACCTAGGAATAAACCTACCTAAAGAGGCAAAAGACTTGTACTCAGAAAACTATAAAACACTGATGAAAGAAATTAAAGATGACATAAACAGATGGAGAAATACACCATGTTCTTGGATTGGAAGAATCAATATTGTGAAAATGACTATACTACCCAAAGCAATCTACAGATTCAGTGCAATCCCTATCAAACTACCAATGTCATGCTTCACAAAATTAGAACAAAAAATTTTACAATTCGTATGGAAAACAAAAGACCCCAAACAGCCAAAGCAATCTTGAGAAAGAAAAGCAGAGCTGGAGGAATCAGGCTCTGTGACTTCAAACTATACTACAAAGCTACAGTAATCAAGACAGTATGGTACTGGCACAAAAACAGAAATACAGATCAATGGTAGAGGACAGAAAGCCCAGAGATAGACCCACGCACATATGGTCACCTAATTTATGACAAAAGAGACAAGAACATACAATGGAGAAAAGATAGCCTTTTCAATAAGTGGTGCTGGGAAAACTGGACAGCTACATGTAAAAGAATGAAATTAGAATACTACCTAACACCATACACAAAAATAAACTCAAAATGGATTAGAGACCTAAATGTAAGGCCAGATCCTATAAAACTCGTAGAGGAAAACAGGAAAAATGCTCTTTGACATAAACCACAGAAAGATCTTTTTTGACCCGCCTCCTAGAGTAATGAAAATTAAAAAATAAACAAATAGGACCTAATTAAACTTAAAAGCTTTTCTACAGCAAAGGAAACCATAAACAAGACAAAAAGACAACCTTCAGAATGGGAGAAAATATTTGCAAATGAAGAACGGACAAAGAATTAATCCCCAAAATATACAAACAGCTCATGCAGCTCAATATCAAAAAAACAAATAACCCAATTAAAAAATGGGTGGAAGACCTAAATAGACATTTCACCAAAGAAGACATATAGATGGCCAAGAGGCACATGAAAAGATGCTCAAGATCACTAATTATTAGAGAAATGTAAATCAAAACTACAATGAGGTATCACCTCACACTAGTCAGAATGGCCATCATCAAAAAATCTACAGACAATAAATGCTGGAGAGGGTGTGGAGAAAAGGGAATCCTCTTGCATTGCTGGTGGGAATGTAAATTAATACAGCCACTATGGAGAACAGTATAGAGATTCCTTAAAAAACTAAAAACAGAACTACCATATGACCCAGAAATCCCACTGGGTTTGCTGAGAAAACCATAATTCAAAAGGACACACGTACCCAAATGTTCACTGCAACACTATTTACAATACCCAGGACATGGAAACAACCTAAATGTCCAACGACAGATGAATGGATAAAGATGTGGTACATATATACAATGGAATATTACTCAGCCATAAAAAGGAACAAAATTGGGTCATTTGTAGAGATGTGGATGGACCTAGAGTCTGTCATACAGAGTGAAATAAGCCAGAAAGAGGAAAACAAATACTGTATATTAACGCATATATGTGGAATCTAGAAAAACGGTACAGATGAACCTATTTGTAGGGCACGAACAGAGACGCAGATGTAGAGAATGGACATGTGGACACAGAGGGGGAAGGGGAGGGTGGGATGAATTGGGAGATTAGGTTTGACATAAGTACACTACCATGTGTAAAACAGATAGCTAGTGGGAACCTGCTGTATAGCACAGGGAGCTCAGCTCAGTGCTCTGTGATGACCTAGCTGCGTCAGATGGGGTGGGGGGTGGGAGCGAGGTTCAAGAGGGAGGGGATATGGGGATATATGTATACGTATAGCTGACTCACTTCATTGTACAGCAGAAACTAACACAACGTTGTAAAGCAATTTTACTCCAATAAAAAAAACTACATAAAAATAAATAAATAATTTTTTTTTAAATTAGAAGAGGAACTCTAAGTCAGAGGCCTAGGTTCTGGTCTGGGCTCCAAAATAAACTAGCTGGGTGACTCACACTGATTTAAGTTTTTTATATCTCAACTTCTTCTTCAGTAAAAAATAAGGATAATACCATTTACCTCAAAGGGTTGTAATGAGGATTAAATGAGATGATTCGTTTAAATAATACTTGCAAACTATAAAGGACTAGTATGCAAATAGCTGTAATATTAGAAGGAATACTAATTACTTCTGTGAAATGTGAGAACTTGACTAATATAAAAGAACCGTGGAGCATTAGAGCCCGTTACAATGAATTATTCCTGTTGTCAACCTAGATTGGTGTTTACTGTCAATTCAAGTTATGCCCAATGTGTAGGACACAACAGTTACAATATTAACGACTCATAATCCTTGATTAGCAACCTCCACTAAATAATATCGAAATGAATCTTCTGGACTCAAAGAAATAGAAAAGAAACTTATTGTTACCAAAGGGAAGAGGGAGAGGGGAGGGACAAATTAGGAGTATGGGATTAACAGATAGAAACTACTACACATAAAATAGATAAGCAACAAGGCTTTACTGTATAGCACAGGGAATTATACCCATTATCTTGTATAACCTATAATGGAATATAATCTGCAGAAACCCTGAATCACTATGCTGTACACCTGAAACTGATGCAATATTATAAATCAACTATACTTCAATTTAAAAAAACTGGAAAAGTCAGTCTTCTGGGCATCATCAAAGCCTTTATTAAGTATCTATACTTAGGTGAATCCTAAAGCAGGGTATATAAAATTCCTGTAAGACATGTCTCTGTTTTTAAACTTAAAATTTAGGTCAGGAAATAATATTAGCACATATGAAATACAGAAAGTATTATAAGTAGAGTTCAGAGATGAAGAAATCACTGGGGGCTACACTAGTTGAAAAGCTTTCCTGGAGACGGTGGCAAATGTTAGAACAGAGAACAAAGGCAGAAAGGAGCATGGTTTACAGGGGAAAGAGGTGGAATATCTGCTTGTCCCAGGAGGTGTGTGTTGAGAAACAAAACTAGAGAGGCAGTCTGAGGACTGATAACCGAGGACCCAAATTAGGGGAATCTGGATTTTGTGCACCAGGAATCTACTCTAGGTTTTTTAACCAAGGAGTAATATAATTAAAAACGGGTCTCAGAACGAGAGGTCCGTATTGGTATGCTGGGGAGGGTGGGGCAAGGAAATGTTGGAGGAGAAGGCTGGAAGGACTCTAGTCACTATCACAGTATCCAGCTGTGAAGCGACCATACCTTGAAGCCCTATGGCAGGCAGAGCAAATGAAGGAAGCAGAAAGGGTAGACCTCAGGTCTATTTCAAAGGAAATCAATGACACCAAGACTTCTAATGCAGTGAACTGGGGAAAAGAAGGAATTGCAGTGAAGAATCAGTTTAGGTAAGATTGAGAAAAGGTGATAACTTGTGTTTCATCACCTGAGGTGGGAAGAAACATGGTGTATTCAAGGAACTGAAAGAAGGCCCATGTGACTAGAATACTGAGTTAAGAATTTTTTTTTTAATATTTATTTATCTACCTATCTAGATATCTATCTATCTGGCTGCACCAGGTCTTAGTCGCGGCACACGGGATCTTTTAGTTGCAGCACGCGGGATCTTTAGTTGTGGCACGAGGAACCTTTTAGTTGCGGCATGTGGGATCTTTAGCTGTGGCACGAGGGGTCTTTTAGTTGCAGCATGTGGGATCTTTAGTTGCAGCAGAGAAATCTTTTAGTGGCGGCATGCGGGATCTAGTTCCCTGACCAGGGATCAAACCCGGGCCCCCTGCATTGGGAGCACGGAGTCTTAACCGCTGCACCACCAGGAAAATCTGCTGAGTTAGAGTCTTCTGTTGCAACTGCCTGGAACACTCCCTGCTTCTACCTCAGAAATTCCTACTCACCCTTTAGATTTTAGCTAAAAATGATTTCCTAGGGAAGACTTCACTGTCCACTTAAACTAGGACAGGTCCCTAAATTACATGCTCTCATATCAACCAATACTTCTCCATTAAAACACTGCATAATTATAATTTATGAATCAATTGGGAAAATAGTAAATTCTATGGAAGCTGGAGCTGTATCTATCTCATTCATGCATGCATTCCAAAAACCTAGTACCTAGCATAGTACAAAGCACACAGTAGGTGCTAAGTAAATATATATTTAACAAATGTACCCAAGAGTGCATGAATAAAAAAGTGAAAGATGAGGGAGGAAAAGGTGAAAGGGTAGGAAAAGAGAAGAAAGAAGAGAGAGGAGCAGAAGACCCCAGAAAAAGTTTGGGGAGATACCTAAAGTACTGGGCAGAAGAAAGTGGCAGAAGTAGGGTATGAAAAGACCCCTTAGAGAGGTCGTAGGAGAAGGATCAAAGAAGTACACTGTTTTGAAACTCGGGGAGAGTGGACTTCAAAAGCCACAGAAAGGCTGTGGAGGAGGCTGAAGACTGAGAAAAAATAACAACAGGAATGGGTTTAACAGTTGTACCAAACAATAAATTTATTACAGCTTAGAATGTCGTGTGGGGACAAAGAAAGAACTAATAGTCTAACCTCCTTTTCTCAGTGACCTTCCCCGCTGTCTATCCAGCCGCCTGAGCCAAGCCCCCACAAGTCCTAAGGCAGGAAGGATGTGAACTTGCATTCATGCATCTATCAGTTGGAAACAACAATGACGCACATAGCTGTAAAAATAGAGATCTCTGGCAAGGGCCAACGTGAAGTTCAGGGAACATCACAGAGAAACCATCTCCATGTAGAAAACATCTTATTTCTCAAATGTCACTGAAAATTCTCTGGTAAACAAATGCAATAAAGAATCCTCTGAGTTTAAGGTGATGATGTGAAAGATCAATCGAAATCAATCGTCCTGTAACCTCCAAGGCAAGTGGGAGGACTGAAGCTGAAAAAACTGTTTAGACGCTTTGCCCAGAGCTAAGTAAAATTTGGTTCTAACTGAAGCTACCAAACAGCAACAATGGCTGACATACACTATGAATTTAATACTTAACTTTTAAGCAGTACTCAGGATGTCCTCTTTCTTTCCAAAACATGTAATACATTTTGATTCACTACATGTCTTCATGTCCCTCTGTGAGCAACTGTAGTGAGGCCCAGGACTCCTTATAGCTGAGCATTCTAAGCTCTGTGAAGGCAGGGACTGAGTCCCTCTTGATCAACACTGTCTCCCTGGTGCCTGATACAGTACCTGGCACACAGCAGGCAGTCACAAAGTATTTGCTGAAGGAAAGAATGGTCACCAGCTGCATCAGGATGCTGGGTAACTTCAAACATCAAAACTGAGACCAACTATCTGTAAGTGCCAAGAATTTCTTCCCTTAGCTTCTAAGCCCCAGGAGGACAACCTATTTCCTCCAAAATATACAATAAAGATCAAATCACATTGTGATAAATCTACTAAAAAGTCTCTAGCTATCAAAATGAGTTCAAGTTCTAGTAAACTGGCTACTAATTTTGAGTAAGGCTAGACAATTTATCATAACAAGATTTGATTTACTTAGATATTTTATAGAATAAAAAAATTAAAGTATGGGAGTTGCCTAGAAAAATCAATTTAAACAATTATTCTGGGATCCCACTACTGTGAATAGAATATGTAACTCCCTTCAGATCTATGAGTGCATTCCTGCTCTTGGGAAGGGGATTAGAGAACACAAAGAACACAGAAAATGAACAGAAGAATCACATTTAAGAGTAAACCAGGGACTTCCCTGGTGGTCCAGTGGTTGAGAACCCGTCTTGCAATGCAGAGGGCGCTGGTTTGATTCCTGGTCGGGGAACGAAGATCCCACATACTGCAGGGCAACTAAGCCTGCGAGCTGCAACGAAAAATCCCGTGAGCTGCAACTAAGACCTGACGCAGCCCATAAATAAATAAATAAATTAAAAAAAAAAAAGAGTAAACCAGGGACTTACCTGGTGGTCCAGTGGTACAGAATCCACCTTACCATGCGGGGGACACGGGTTCAATCCCTGGTCAGGGAACTAAGATCCCACATGCCGCAGGGCAACTAAGCCCGTGTGCCACAACTACTGAGCTCGCATGCCCTGGAGCCTGCGCGCCACAACTAGAGAAGAGAAAACCCGCATGCCACAGCTAGAGAGAAGCCCGTGCACCGCAATAAAAGATCCCCCACGCCTCAACAAAGATCCCGCGTGCCGCAACTAAGACCCGACGCAGCCAAAAAAAAAAAAAGAGTAAAGCAAAACTCCACATGGATATTCCTTGCTTATTCTCAATTCACAGACAAGATGTTAGAGACAACTAAGTCCAGTTCTACAAGCTTGCAGAACTTTCTGCATGTAAAGAATTTCTCTGAGAAGATACCTTTTGATTCCGTTTTAGCCACAACGTTTCATTATAAAGAATATAAATGTATAAAGAAATCCTACTGTATATAATCCTATTATAATTAGATGTGGATTCTGCCAGCAAGGAATCATAATACAAACAAGTATTTGAAACAGCTAACTCTCTGAAATGACACCAATAGCAAAGCAGAATAATGCTCTGAACCCCTTGACCCCAGCTAAGAGCTCTTCTTACTTAAACATGTCTAATATTACCATGCATGTCAAGAAATGGGACCTCTAAATACTCCACCTCTAGCTCTAGCTCTGTGATTTAGGGAAGTTCTTAACCTAGCCTCGGAGGTGTTACCATCTCTTCAAAGGGTTTAGACTACAAACCACTAAAATCCCTCTCAACTCTAAGGATCACTGTAGAGAAAATAATTTCATTATAATTGTAAATATACTCCACATTGCTGATTCTACTCTTCTCAAACTACTGCTGTTCATCATTAGATGTATTTTCATATTGAAAGACATCCCTATACTAGAGGTAACAAGTACACAGGGTCTGCTTTTCATATTGCCAAGACATGGGCAATTAGAAGGTCTATGTTACTACTAGCACTGAACATAGTTGAAGATACATATTTGTCAGGAATGGCAAAGGCAAAATGAGATCATTCAGTTCTCTGAACTCCTTAAATAGTCAAGGAGCTATTTAAAGCCAAAACATTATCATTGTTATTCTGACATTGTTAAATATGTAAAGGGTTAGGGAAATTTTGTGGGCTTGTGTGCTTGAAAAACTGTTAAATTTTTACAGAGCTTCTTCAATTCCAAGGGCTTTAATCAATGTACAGGCGGGTGAATACCCAGGATAGTGGTAGTGCCACTCAATGAAGCCCAATCTACGTATCTCTTAGTTCTCAAGAACACATCTCAATATAAACAAATCTACTATTTTGTACAAAATGCATTTTCAGAAAACTGAGAAATCATGGGAGACTGTTTCATTTCTTTTGTTTTACAACAGCAAATTCAGGGTTTCTTCTGTAAATTTGATTTTTTTTTTCTTTTGCCCGCCATGCGGCTTGTGGGATTTTAGTTCACCTACAAGGGATCGATCAATCCCAGGCCCTCAGCAGTGAAAGTGCCGAGTCCTAACCACTGGACCACCAGGGAATTCCCTGTATATTTGATTTTAAAAAATATCAGTTGATATAAAATATTTTAAGACTACATCTATAATATAGAATGAAATTCATCAGTTTTTATGACTGAAGTCACTATCACTACCGTCTTTAAGAAAATTCTATTAAATGCCAAATTAGGGAAAGAAAGAAAAATAAATCACACAACTTTCAGAAAACTTCTACTTAAGTTGAGTCATATATACAAAAAGCTATACACCATTTTTGTCAAAATTTTCCTTTTTTTCTTTAAGGTTTTTATACTGTCACGGTTATTTAAAAGAAGACCAGAGGAAGACAAACATATAGATAGATACCTACCCTTTAGGAGCTCACTACCTAAGATGGACAATACAAGATGAATAAACTTCAAATGGCATTCAGCCAAGAGAATAAAGCAATTATGCCAAAGTAGAAATAAAAAGTAACAGAAAGTTAATTTTTAATCATCCAGAGTTGGCAAAACATGCTCACAATTTTTTCTATTATAATTTTCTCTGCTTAATCAGTTGATTGACATTATTATCAGTTCCTGGTATATATTTTGCGTTCCAAGAAGAAAAGAAGGTTTTTAAATTCAAACCTTTCACAGTTGTTTTCATTACCCATTCAAAAGGATATAAATTCAATAAATGAAGCTCTGCCTAGGTTAATATTTGCATCAACCTATGAAACTGTATAATTTGTTCTGTACATGAATGCTGGGAAAAGAGAGGTAGGGGAAACAGACTGGGAAAGGTGATAATTTTCTAGTGATTCTTATGCTGGGTTTCAATGGGTAACTTTGTTAGTTTATTTGAAATTCTGTGAATTCTCAAAATATTAAGAGCAAAATATATTCAGGAGTAGCCGTTATTTATGTACTGTTGTTTCTAGTAACATAGATAATTGAAGGGTGGCTATAAATGGATTTTTTGAAAGATTAAGATTTTTAGATTTTTTTAAAGGGAAATGGATGGTGCATAATTAATAGGGGATTGGAGAGGGTAAAGAGCCATGGGAAAATCATGTCACAATAAGAAAATAAAAAGAAATATAAGATGCTCTCCTTTGCTAAATCTGCAAGAACTCCCGTAGAAAACAAGATCTGTAGTTTGAAAAGTGGTTTGGCAGACTATCTGGAGGAAAGGCAGCAGAAAAGAGTGGCATTACAGAAATAGCAAACTACCTTTGTAAAGACTCACAGGTGGGATACAGAGGAAGATGGCGGAAGAGTAAGACGCGGAGATCACCTTCCTCTCCACAGATACACCAGAAATACATCTACACGTGGAACAACTCCTACAGAACACCTACTGAAGGCTGGCAGAAGACCTCAGACCTCCCAAAAGGCAAGAAACTCCCCCACGTACCTGGGTAGGGCAAAAGGAAAAAAGAATAAACAGAGACAAAAGAATAGGGACGGCATCTGCACCAGTGGGAGGGAGCTGTGAAGGAGGAAAAGTTTCCACACACTAGGAAGCCCCTTCGCGGGCGGAGACTGCGGGAGGCGGAGGGGGGAGCTTCGAAGCCGCGGAGGAGTGCATAGCAACGGGTGCGGAGGGCAAAGCGGGGAGATTCCCGCACAGAAGATCGGTGCCGACCGGCACTCACCAGCCCGAGAGGCTTGTCTGCTCACCCGCCGGGACGGGCGGGGCTGCGAGCTGAGGCTCTGAGGCTCGGGTTTCGGTTTCGGACGGAGCGCAGGGAGAGCACTGGGGTTGGCGGCTTGAACATAGCCTGAAGGGGTTAGTGCACCACAGCTAGCCGGGAGGGAGTCCGGGGAAAAGCCTGCACCTGCCGAAGAGGCAAGAGACTTTTTCTTCCCTCTTTGTTTCCTGGTGCGTGAGGAGAGGGGTTTAAGAACGCTGCTTAAAGGAACTCCAGAGACGGGGCGCGAGCCGCGGCTAAAAGCGCGAACCCCAGAGACGGGCGCGAGCCGCGGCTGAAAGCACGGACCCCAGAGACGGGCGCGAGCCGCGGCTGAAAGCGCGGACCCCAGAGACGGGCGCGAGCCGCGGCTGAAGGCGCGGACCCCAGAGACGGGCGTGAGCCGCGGCTGAGGGCGCGGACCCCAGAGACGGGCGCGAGCCGCGGCTGAGGGCGCGGACCCCAGAGGCGGGCGGGAGACGTTGGGGCTGCTGCTGCCGCCACCAAGGGGCCTGTGTGCGAGCGCAGGTCGCTCTCCACGCCCCTCTTCCGCGGAGCCTGTGCAGCCCGCCACTGCCGGGTTCCCGGGATCCGGGGACGACTTCCCCGGGAGAGCGCATGGCGGGCCTCGGGCTGGTGCAGGGTCACGCCGGACTTTGCCGCCGCAGGCCCGCCCCGCATTCCGTGCCCCTCCCTCCCCGCCGGCCTCAGTACGCCAGAACCCCCGAATCAGCGGCTCCTTTAACCCCGTCCTGTCTGAGCAAAAAACAGACGCCCTCCAGCGACCTACACGCAGAGGCAGGGCCAAATCCAAAGCTGAGCCCCTGTGAGCTGTGAGAACAAAGGAGAGGGGGAGGTCTCTCCCGGCAGCCTCGGAAGCAGCGGATTGGAGCTCCACAATCAACTTGATGTACCCTGCATCTGTGGAATACATGAATAGACAGCCAATCGTCCCAAATTAAGGAAGTGGACTTTGGGAGCAAGATCTATGATTTTTTTCCCTATTCCTCTTTTTGTGAATGTGTATGTGTATGCTTCTGTGTGAGATCTTGTCTGTATAGTCTTGCTTCCACCATTTGTCCTAGGGTTCTATCCGTCCATGGTTTTTTCTTAAAATTTTTTTCTTAATAATCAATTTTAATTTTAAGAACGTTATTATACTTTACCTTCGTCCTTTCTTTCTTTCTTTCTTTCTTTCTTTCCTTCCTTCCTTCCCTCCTTTAGACAACGAATCATCCCAAATTGAGGAGGTGGTCTCTGACAGCAAGATTTATGATTTTTCCCCCTTTACCTCTTTTTGTGAGGGTGTATGTGTACGCTTCTGTGTAAGACTTTGTCTGTATAGCTTTGCTTCCAACATTTGTCCTAAGGTTCTATCCGTCCCTTTTTTTTTTTTTCTAATTAAGAATTTTTTAATTCAATAACTTTATTATACTTTATTTTATTTTTACTGTAACTTCTTTCTTTCTGTTTTTCCTTCTTTCCCTCCTTCCTTCCTTCCTCCCTCCCTCCTTTCGTTCCTTCTTGCCTTCTTTCCTTCTTTGCTTCTTTCTTTCTTCCTTCCTTCCTTCCTTCCCTCCTTCCTTCCGTCCTTTCCTTCTTTCTTTCCTCATACTTCTACTAATTCCCTCTACTTTTTCTCCCTTTTATTCTGAGCCGTGTGGATGAAAGGCTCTCGGTGCTCCAGCCAGGAGTCAGGGCTCTGCCTCTGAGGTAGGGGAGCCAACTTCAGGACACTGGTCCACAAGAGACCTCCCAGCTCCACATAATATCAAACGGCGAAAATCTCCCAGAGACCTCCATCTTAACACCAGCACCCAGCTTCACTCAACGACCAGCAAGCCACAGTGCTGGACAACCTGTGCCAAACAACTAGAAAAACAGGAACACAACCCCACCCATTAGCAGAGAGGCTGCCTAAAATCATAATAAGGCCACAGACACCCCAAAACACACCACCAGACGTGAACCTGCCCATTAGACAGACAAGATCCAGCCTCATCCACCACAACACAGGCACTAGTCCCCTCCACCAGGAAGCCTACACAACCCACTGAACCAACCTTAGCCACTGGAGACAGACATAAAAAACAGGAGGAACTACGAACCTGCAGCCTGCAAAAAGGAGACCTCAAACACAGTAAGATAAGCAAAATGAGAAAACAGAAAAACACACAGCAGATAAAGGAGCAAGATAAAAATGCACCAGACCTAACAAATGAAGAGGAAATAGGCAGTCTACCTGAAAAAGAATTCAGAATAATGATAGTAAGGTTGATCCGAAATCTTGGAGATAGAATGGACAATAGAATGGACAAAATGCAAGAATCAGTTAACAAGGACCTAGAAGAACTAAAGATGAAACAAGCAACAATGAACAACACAATAAATGAAATTAAAAATACTCTAGATGGGATCAATAGCAGAATAACTGAAGCAGAAGAATGGATAAGTGACCTGGAAGATAAAATAGTGGAAATAACTACTGCAGAGCAGAATAAAGAAAAAAGAATGAAAAGAACTGAGGACAGTCTCAGAGACCTCTGGGACAACATTAAACGCACCAACATTCGAATTATAGGGGTTCCAGAAGAAGAAGAGAAAAAGAAAGGGACTGAGAAAATATTTGAAGAGATTATAGTTGAAAACTTCCCTAATATGGGAAAGGAAATAGTTAATCAAGTCCAGGAAGCACAGAGAGTCCCATACAGGATAAATACAAGGAGAAATACGCCAAGACACATATTAATCAAACTGTCAAAAATTAAATACAAAGAAAGCATATTAAAAGCAGCAAGGGAAAAACAACAAATAACACATAAGGGAATCCCCATAAGGTTAACAGCTGATCTCTCAGCAGAAACCCTACAAGCCAGAAGGGAGTGGCAGGACATACTGAAAGTGATGAAGGAGAAAAACCTGCAGCCAAGACTACTCTACCCAGCAAGGATCTCATCCAGATTTGATGGAGAAATTAAAACCTTTACAGACAAGCAAAAGCTGAGAGAGTTCAGCACCACCAAACCAGCTTTACAACAAATGCTAAAGGATCTTCTCTAGGCAAGAAACACAAGAGAAGGAAAAGACCTATAATAACGAACCCAAAACAATATAGAAAATGGGAATAGGAACATACATATCGATAATTACCTTAAATGTAAATGGACTAAATGCTCCCATCAAAAGACACAGATTAGCTGAATGGAAACAAAAACAAGACCCTTATATATGCTGTCTACAAGAGACCCACTTCAGACCTAGAGACACATACAGACTAAAAGTAAGGGGATGGAAAAAGATATTCCATGCAAATGGAAACCAAAAGAAAGCTGGAGTAGCAATTCTCATATCAGACAAAATAGACTTTAAAATAAGGACTATTAAAAGAGACAAAGAAGGACACTACATAATGATCAAGGGATCGATCCAAGAAGAAGATATAACAATTGTAAATATTTATGCACCCAACATAGGAGCACCTCAATACATAAGGCAAATACTAACAGCCATAAAAGGGGAAATCGACAGTAACACATTCATAGTAGGGGACTTAAACACCCCACTTTCACCCAAGGACAGATCATCCAAAATGAAAATAAATAAGGAAACACAAGCTTTAAATGATACATTAAACAAGATGGACTTAATTGATATTTATAGGACACTCCATCCAAAAACAACAGAATACACATTTTTCTCAAGTGCTCATGGAACATTCTCCAGGATAGATCATATCTTGGGTCACAAATCAAGCCTTGGAAAATTTAAGAAAATTGAAATTGTATCAAGTATCTTTTCTGACCACAACGCCATGAGACTAGATATCAATTACAGGAAAAGATCTGTAAAAAATACAAACACATGGAGGCTAAACAATACACTACTTAATAATGAAGTGATCACTGAAGAAATCAAAGAGGAAATCAAAAAATACCTAGAAACAAATGACAATGGAGACACAACGACCCAAAACCTGTGGGATGCAGCAAAAGCAGTTCTAAGGGGGAAGTTTATAGCAATACAAGCCCACCTTAAGAAGCAGGAAACATCTAGAATAAACAACCTAACCTTGCACCTCAAGCAATTAGAGAAAGAAGAACAAAAAAACCCCAAAGCTAGCAGAAGGAAAGAACTCATAAAAATCAGATCAGAAATAAATGAAAAAGAAATGAAGGAAACAATAGCAAAGATCAATAAAAGTAAAAGCTGGTTCTTTGAAAGGATAAACAAAATAGATAAACCACTAGCCAGACTCATCAAGAAAAAAAGGGAGAAGACTCAAATCAATAGAATTAGAAATGAAAAAGGAGAGGTAACAACTGACACTGCAGAAATAAAAGAGATCATGAGAGATTACTACAGGCAACTCTATGCCAATAAAATGGACAACCTGGAAGAAATGGACAAATTCTTAGAAATGCACAACCTGCGAAGACTGAATCAGGAAGAAATAGAAAATATGAACAGACCAATCACAAGCACTGACATTGAAACTGTGATTAAAAATCTTCCAACAAACAAAAGCCCAGGACCAGATGGCTTCACAGGTGAATTCTATCAAACATTTAGAGAAGAGCTAACACCTATCCTTCTCAAACTCTTCCAAAATATAGCAGAGGGAGGAACACTCCCAAACTCATTCTACGAGGCCACCATCACCTTGATACCAAAACCAGGCAAGGATGTCACAAAGAAAGAAAACTACAGACCAATATCACTGATGAACATAGATGCAAAAATCCTCAACAAAATACTAGCAAACAGAATCCAACAGCACATTAAAAGGATCATACACCATGATCAAGTGGGGTTTATTCCAGGAATGCAAGGATTCTTCAATATACGCAAATCTATCAATGTGATACACCATATTAACAAATTGAAGGAGAAAAACCATATGATCATCTCAATAGATGCAGAGAAAGCTTTTGACAAAATTCAACACCCATTTATGATAAAAACCCTGCAGAAAGTAGGCATAGAGGGAACTTTCCTCAACATAATAAAGGCCATATACGACAAGCCCACAGCAAACATCATCCTCAATGGTGAAAAACTGAAAGCATTTCCACTAAGATCAGGAACAAGACAAGGGTGCCCACTCTCACCACTCTTATTCAACATAGTTTTGGAAGTTTTAGCCACAGCAATCAGAGAAGAGAAGGAAATAAAAGGAATCCAAATCGGAAAAGAAGAAGTAAAGCTGTCACTGTTTGCAGATGACATGATCCTATACATAGAGAATCCTAAAGATGCTACCAGAAAACTACTAGAGCTAATCAATGAATTTGGTAAAGTAGCAGGATACAAAATTAATGCACAGAAATCTCTGGCATTCCTATATACTAATGATGAAAAATCTGAAAGTGAAATCAAGAAAACACTCCCATTTACCATTGCAACAAAAAGAATAAAATATTTAGGAATAAACCTACCTAAGGAGACAAAAGACTTGTATGCAGAAAACTATAAGACACTGATGAAAGAAATTAAAGATGATACAAATAGATGGAGACATATACCATGTTCTTGGATTGGAAGAATCAACATTGTGAAAATGACTCTACTACCCAAAGCAATCTATAGATTCAATGCAATCCCTATCAAACTACCACTGGCATTTTTCACAGAACGAGAACAAAAACTTTCACAATTTGTATGGAAACACAAAAGACCCCGAATAGCCAAAGCAATCTTAAGAACAAAAAAAGGAACTGGAAGAATCAGGCTCCCTGACTTCAGACTATACTACAAAGCTACAGTTATCAAGACGGTATGGTACTGGCACAAAAACAGAAAGATAGATCAATGGAACAGGATAGAAAGCCCAGAGATAAACCCATGCACATATGGACACCTTATCTTTGATAAAGGTGGCAGGAATGTACAGTGGAGAAAGGACAGCCTCTTCAATAAGTGGTGCTAAGAAAACTGGACAGGTACACGTAAAAGAATGAAATTAGAACACTCCCTAACACCATACACAAAAATAAGCTCAAAATGGATTAAAGAGCTAAATATAAGGCCAGAAACTATCAAACTCTTAGAGGAAAACATAGGCAGAACACTCTATGACATAAATCACAGCAAGATTCTTTCTGACCCACCCCCTAGAGTAATGGAAATAAAAACAAACAAATGGGACCTAATGAAACTTCAAAGCTTTTGCACAGCAAAGGAAACCATAAACAAGACCAAAAGACAACCCTCAGAATGGGAGAAAATATTTGCAAATGAAGCAACCGACAAAGGATTAATCTCCAAAATTTACAAGCAGCTCATGCAGCTCAATAACAAAAAAACAAACAACCCAATCCAAAAATGGGCAGAAGACCTAAATAGACATTTCTCCAAAGAAGATATACAGACTGCCAACAAACACATGAAAGAATGCTCAACATCATTAATCATTAGAGAAATGCAAATCAAAACTACAATGAGATATCATCTCACACCAGTCAGAATGGCCATCATCAAAAAATCTAGAAACAATAAATGCTGGAGAGGGTGTGGAGAAAAGGGAACCCTCTTGCACTGCTGGTGGGAATGTGAATTGGTTCAGCCACTATGGAGAACAGTATGGAGGTTCCTTAAAAAACTACAAATAGAACTACCATATGACCCAGCAATCCCACTACTGGGCATATACCCTGAGAAAACCGAAATTCAAAAAGAGTCATGTACCAAAATGTTCATCGCAGCTCTATTTACAATAGCCCGGAGATGGAAACAACCTAAGTGCCCATCATCGGATGAATGGATAAAGAAGATGTGGCACATATATACAACGGAATATTACTCAGCCATAAAAAGAAACGAAATTGAGCTATTTGTAATGAGGTGGATAGACCTAGAGTCTGTCATACACAGTGAAGTAAGTCAGAAAGAAAAAGACAAATACAGTATGCTAACACATATATATAGAATTTAAGAAAAAAAAAAATGTCATAAAGAACCTAGGGGTAAGGCAGGAATAAAGACACAGACCTCCTAGAGAACGGACTTGAGGTTATGGGGAGGGGGAAGGGTGAGCTGTGACGGGGCGAGAGAGAGTCATGGACATATACACACTAACAAACGTAGTAAGGTAGATAGCTAGTGGGAAGCAGCCGCATGGCACAGGGATATTGGCTCGGTGCTTTGTGACAGCCTGGAGGGGTGGGATAGGGAGGGTGGGAGGGAGGGAGACGCAAGAGGGAAGAGATATGGGAACATATGTATATGTATAACTGATTCACTTTGTTATAAAGCAGAAACTAACACACCATTGTAAAGTAATTATACCCCAATAAAGATGTTAAAAAAAAAAAAGACTCACAGGTGTAAGCGAGCCAGACAGGCCAGGTGAAAGAGACTAACTTATGTGAAGCAGCTGTGGCTCCCAGGCTTTGAATTAGTGTTTCTGTACATGACCCTGACTAGGGAGTTCAGAAGCATCCATGTGAAAACAGACCTAACATAGCTAAAAGAAAAGTAGAAAAGTATTCTATCTTCCTGCAATACATCAAACTTGATAGGGAACCAGCTAGGACACAAATCTGCCAAACACTAAGCTCTGCCAACTCACATCAGAAACAAACAACAGAAGAAAGCGACACTGTACCCTAAGTGACTCTGAGGTCACAGATAGTATACTGAAGGTCTTTGTAACCAAGAGATGATATTTTCAATTTCTGTCCAAGCTAAAGGTTGGGATTTTGGAAGAGAAAGATAAGGGAAGTGAACAGCAGGATATAAACAATGGAATCAAATTACAGGACTGTATTTCTGAATTATGGCTTATAGACTAGTGAGTTCTAGGCAAGGGTCAGGATACATATCACCAAGACCAGAGTGAATGTGCTTAGAAAAACTTACAACTAAATAAAGAAAATTTTAAACTAAAATCTGAAGGAGGAAAAAAACACCCAGAGAAAATCATAAAATCAGACACTCTAGTCCAAACGATGTGGTATTAAAACACACACACACACACACACACACACACACACACAGAGACAGAAGGAAGAACTTAAGTTTCAGGAGAAAATAGAGAAGAGAATTAGAAATAGAAACCTATGGCCTCAAACATCAATGAAGCATTTAATCTAACATGTTAAAAGAAGATGACAAATAAAAAACCAGAGTAGGTACTTTTCCATATTACTTCAGCTGAGTCCAGCTGAAAACCCTGGACATTATGAATGAAACAAATATAAGACAACTAGAAAGAGTAGATGAAAGAAGGCAGACTGGCTAGGAACCTCAGGACCCCAGGAACAATATTTTTAGACAGTACCACTCTACTCCAACAGTGATAATTAATTTTATGTGTCAACTTAGCTAGGCCACAATACCTAGATATCTGGCCAAACATCATTCTAGATGTTGCTATGAAGGTATTTTTAAGATTAGATTAACATTTAAATCAGTAGACTTTGAATAAAGCAGATTACCCTTCATAATGCGGGTGGGCCTCATCCAATCAGCTGAAGACCTTAAGAGAAAAATAAGTATTCTCTCACCCCTCTCGGAAGAGAAAATTCTGTCTCCAGACTGCCTTCCGACTGGAGCAGCAACATCAATTCTTCCCTGGGTCTTCAGTCCACCAATCAACCCTGCCGATTTCAGACTTACCAGCTCCCACAGTTGTGAGTCAATTCCTTAAATCAATCTCTCTAATACACACAAACACACACACATACGTACATGCATGCATACATATACACACATTCTATTGATCTCTGTTTCTCTTCAGAAACCTAACATACTAGCCAACACACCATCAAAAACATGTCATTCCACCCATACCTCTGACAGTAAATGTCCAGTGGAGAGCCCAGCTTTTCACCTTCATCAGGCTGTAAGAGGGACCCCTTCTCCCAGCGTGGATGGTGTCAGAAAAGACCAAGTAGGGATCTGGGCAGTAACAAGCTTCCCCTCTCCCTCACCACCCTGTGGCAACAGTGGAAAGCATGCAGGCAGCCTGGACTCCCAGCTACCTGGCAGTAATGAGGCACCCCTCCTCTTACATGCTGAGGTGGTCTCAGAGAGGGCCTATTGGAGAGTCAGGACTTTCACTACTGTCCAACAGTAATGAGGCCAGCCCCCTCCAATGACATCAATCAAGGCTATGTGGAGAGCAGTGACAAGGCACCCCTGCCCCGCTCAGCAAGGCGATATCAGTATAAGCCTAGTAGAGAGCATGAACTCTTGCTGCCATCCAGCAGTAACAAACACTGCTGTCCAGCTCCAGGTGTCAACGGAGGCCAAGTGGGGAACCTGGACTTCCATTCCCCATCTGGCAGTAACAAGGCAACACAGCCTTTCTCCCATCATTGTAGGGTCAGAGGAAGCTGGCTAAAACAGAAGCTTTAAATAAGATCCAGAGTTTCATAATACTCAAAATGTCCAGGTTTCAAAGAAAGGAAGATCTCAAGACATGACAAATGACAACAAACAAACTCCAACATAGAAATGACAGAGATGTTAAAATTATCTAATAAAGATTTTAAAGCCACCATGATAAAAATGCTTCAACGAGCAATCACAAACATGCTTGAAACAAAAGAATAGAAAGTCACAGCAGTGCACCTGAAACTATCACAATGTTGTTGGTCGGCTATATTCCAATATAAAATAAAAAGTTAAAAAAAAAGTCACAGCAAAGAAATAGAACGTCTCAGCAAAGAAACAGAGGAAGTAAAGAAGAACCAAATGGAAATTTTAGAAATAAAAAGGACAAGAACTGAAATTAAAAGCTCAGTACATGTGCTAAACAGCAGAACAGATGAATCAGAGGAAAGATCAGTGAAGTAGAAAACAGAATAATAAAATTATATAATCTGAATAACAGAAAGAAAAAGGACTAGAGAAAAAACAAGGAGAAGAGAGCTTCAGGAGCTGTGGAACTGTAACGAAAGATCTAACACTAATGTCACTGAGTCCCAGAAGGAGAGAAGAAAGAGGGCAGGGCTGAAAAAGTACTAAAATAATGGCTGAAAGCTTCCCAAATTTGGCAAAAGACTTAAACTTATGGAATCAAGAAGCTGAGTGAACCCCAAACAGACTAAACTCAAAGAAATACACTCTAAGACATATCATAATTCAACTTCTAAAAACTAAAAACAAAGAAAAACTCTTGAAAGCAGCCAGAGAAAAATGGCACCTAACCTACAGGGGAGAAACAAGTAGGGTGAAAACAGATTGCTCATCAGAAACCATGGAAGTCAGAGGAAGGGGCATAATATTTTTCAAGTGTTAAATGAAAAAAAATTGTCAACCAGAATTCCATATCGAGGGGAAAGCAAAACATTTCCAGATGCACACTGGTCAGAATGGTCATCATCAAAAAGTCTACAAATAATAAATGCTGGAGAGGGTGTGAAGAAAAGGGAACCCTCCTGTGCTGTTGGTGGGAATGTAAATTGGTGCAGCCACTATGGAGAACAGTATGGAGGTTCCTTAAAAAACTAAAAATAGAATACCATAGGATCCAGCAATTCCACTCCTGGGCATATATCTGGAAAAGATGAAAACTCTAATTCAAAAAGATACATGCACCCCAGTGTTCACAGTAGCACCCATCTACAATAGCCAAGACATGGAAACAACCTAAATGCCCATTGACAGCTGAATGGATAAAGAAGATGTGGCATATATATTCATTCAATGGACTATTACTCAGCCATAAAAAAGAATGAAGTAATGCCATTTGTAGCAACATGGATGGAACTAAAGATTATCATACTACCTGCAGTAAGTCAGACAGAGAAAGACAAATATCATATTATATCACTTACAGGTGGAATCTAAAAAAATGATACAAATGAACTTATTTACAAAACAGAAATAGACTCACAGACATTGAAAACAAACTTACGGTTACCAAAGGGAAAAAGGGTGGGGAGGGATAAATTAGGAGTTTGGGATTAACAGATACGCATACTATATATAAAATAGATAAACCACCAGGACCTATTGTGTAGCACAGGAAACTATATTCAACATCTTGTAATAATCTATAATGGAAAAGAATATGAAAAATATATATGTATAACTGAATCACTCTGCTGTACACCTGAAACTAACAAAACATTGTAAATTAATTATACTGCAATTAAAAAAAAAAGACATTCCCAGATGAAGGAAAACCAAGAAAATATGTTGTTAGCAAACCTACTCTGAAAGAATGGCTACAGGAATTCGTGAAACAAAATGGAGATGATAAAAGGAGAAATCACATAAGGAAGGAAGAAAGAACAGAAAGAGTAAGGATATGGATGAAAATAATAGATTTTCCTTCTCTTGAGTTTTCTAAATTATGTTTAGAGGTTGAAGCAAATATTATAACATGTTCCAAAGTGGTTCTCAATATACATAGAGGAAATATTTAAGACAATTATATTATAAACAGGGGAGGGTAAAGGAATGCAAAAGGAGGTAAGATCTCTACACATCACTTGAACTGGTACAGCCAATCTGGAAAACAGCTTGGCAGTTCCTGAAAAAACTAAACACATACCTACCATATGAGCCAGCAATCACATTCTGGGGCATCTATCCCAGAGAAATTAAAATGTATATCCACACAAAAACCTGTACACAGAGATTTATAACAGCTTTATTTGTAGGAGCCAAAAACTGAAAACAAAAATGTCTTTCAATAGGTAAATGGTTAAACAAACTCTAGTATATTGATACCACCAAACACCACTCAGAAATACAGAGGAACAAACTACTGATACAGTATGGATGGATTTCAAGAGCATTATGTTGAGGGGGAAAAGGTAATTTCAAAGGTAAGGTAACACACTACATAATTCCAGTTATATAAAATTCTCAAAATAACAAAATTACAGAGATGGAGAACAAATTAGCAGTTGCCAGGGGTTAGGGATGGTGAAGGTGCGCTGTACCTAGGAAGAAGTAGTACAAAGATGATCTTTGTGGTGCTGGAAGAGTTCTGTACCTTGACTGCAGTGGTGGTTCCATGAATCTATACATGTGATAAAACGGCACAGAACTATACTAATGCCAACTTCCTGGTTTTGGAATTATATTAGAGGTACACTGGGGGAAACTGCATGAAGGGTACATGTACCCTTCTCTGTACTGTCTTTGTAACTTCCTGTGAATCTGTAATTATTTCAAAATAAAAAGTTTTTAAAAATGAAAATAAAGCAGCAAGGAGCCTCAAGATCTGGGGGGATGGTATATGTGACTGAACTCTTTAACTTCTATCTATGAGAAGGGTATATCTTTCTCAAAACAAACTCAAATAATATAAACTGAATGGCCAAAACTCATAAAAATCCTTCAACATGACAGTAGAAATGGAGAAGACTGAACATGTTGATGAGACTTGAAGAAGAAATAATAGAAACAATATTAATCAAAACAAAATATCAACCTTGTTTTCTAAAAAATAAACTAAACAGTCTTGTAGTAAATGCTACGATATTAAGGCAATAATACGAATCTTTTTAGTGGTTTGGCATTTTAGTAGGTAACAAACCTATTTAGTTCTATTCCTTACTAAAGGCAGGCAGAGACAGCTATAGAAATCCGGGGTTTTGGTAATTTAAGGATCTCACTATTAAAACAAGAGGAAGCAGAAGCATTTATTTCTTTCAGTCTGGCATCTGTTAATGAATACTGAAAAGGTTCATTCAATTAGTATCTGTCAGTGCTGGGCCACGTGGGTGATGCAGTGATGGAAAGGACATGATCTCTGCCCTCCAGGGGCTTGTAACCTAGTACACTAACTGGACTATATACCCAGACCTTGAAGAATGACAGTGCTCAAATCCTAGTTAGTCTAAATTTCTACTATCATCAGGGTCTGCGGAGGCCTCTCTTCAGTTCAAGACTAAATGAAAGGCTAGAGTATTTTAGTTAAATTTTTTAAATGATCTGCTGTATATAAGCCCTATGTGAGTGAGGTACTGTGGAGGTACGTGAACTCTTGTCCTTAAATAAATGTATAATTTATAAGAGAACACAGTCACACACATAGATAATGAGAATAAATGAAACAGGGAAGTAAGAAATTAAAAATGTTCTGCCCAATTACTTAAAACCTCGAAACTTCAAACCATTTCTTTTCCCCTGAACACTCGATGTTTTTTCATATTTCAAGGTTTTGCATGTGCTGTTCCCTTTGACGGAAATGTACACTTTCCTTCCTCTGCCAGAGAACTCTCGATCTTCCTCTAAGACCCAGCTCCCCTGCCACCTCTTATGTGAAGCTGCCCCCAAATAGAGAAGTAGGAAGAGTGCTTCCTACTTCCTCTGTGCTCCCACAGCATACTATGATATTCATTATACTACTGAATAATATTTTAGAATTGCCTCTCCTACTAAACTCTGAGGGAAAGATTTATGGTTTTTTCTAAATTCATCTTTAGGTCTATCAAAATAATGTATGTGCATAGTTCAAAATTTAAGTAGTACAAGAAGCTTATTATGAAAAACAGCAGTACACTCTTATTCCCTGGTCCCACTTCCCAGAGGCAACAACTCACAACTCTTCCAATGTTTTCTTCTGGTAGTTCTTGATGTTTCAATTATCAAATAATAATACATGTTGACTTCTTTTGGTACTTAGTACATCTTGGTATGAATCATTTCTCATTCATCATTTTAGGTACACTTTGTGGGGTCTTTCAATCTGAAAAGCAATGTCCTTCAGTTCTTGGGGAATTTTCTCACATTATTTCTTGGGCAATTTTCTTTTCTCCATTTCACTTGGTCTCTCTTTCTGGAACTCCTATTAGCTAGATGCTGGATTCTCTGGTCTTTTTTCCTTTTCCTATTTTCTATCTCTTTGTTTTTTTGTTCTGTTTTTGTATTGTTACTGTATGGAAGATTTCTTCAACTTTGTCCTCTAATCATGCTATTGATTTTTTAAATCTCTATTATCTTGTTTTTCATTTCTAGGAACTCTTATTCTCTGATTGTTCCCTTCTCAAAACATGTTTTTGTTTTATGGTCCCCAAACTTTTCTTTTAACCTATCAGGGAACACTAATTATAGAAGTTAAAATTTTTTTTTGGTTCTTACATTGTTTTCCAAATTCCTTTCTATCCCCATAAATTTTTTCTTTCCTTTTTTACTTGTTAGGGACTTTTCTTAAATGACAGGAGACTATGTTTTTTGTCACTTTGCATCTTCAGCACATAGTCTAGAACAATAAAAAGTTAAATAATGAGTGGATGAATAAACAAAGAAGGAACAAAATAAGAAACATTTTAAAATAATTAAGAATAAAAAGATGACAAAGGATTGGAGATCACTGTTATTGTGCTGATAAGCTTTACAGGTCACTGTCTTTTTAGCCAGTGCTCTAGGACTGCTTGGGGATGCACCTGCCAACAGGTGGTCTCCGGCACTCACTGGATGGACAAGGCCTTTTGTCCAAACCTCAACAGTAGGCAAATTATTTAATTTTATTTACATTTTTATATAATTCTTTAACTCCCCTCCTGTCTGGAAGAATTGAACATATTACTTTATATAGTTTCTTTGCCACAGCAACATCTTCTTTTAGTTTTAGATTTAAAAAAATTTTTTTTCCTCATAGCTTGCAATAGGTAAGCAAATTTATTTCTTTGAAGCAATCTAGATCTAGTTTGCAGAAAGAGCAGCAAAAGTAGTCGTAGATATAATGACTGAAATGACTTAAGAGGCCAGAAGGCTAAGAGGCAAAAATTACTTAATAGAAAATCTCTCTCTCAATTTTGAGTCGGCAGTTCTTGTGCTCAAAGACAAAAACCTGAGGTCAGTTGACTGCATGCCGAGTACTGTTTGTAAAGCCTACCAGAGATCTTAGTAGTTTCAAAGATTTGATATCTATAGTAATCTATAGATATCTATGGTAATTTTTTAACTTATGAAAGTAAAATATGATTTATTATAAAATATTTTTAAAATGCATTTTAAAAATCACCTATAATCCTATCACCCAAAGAAAATCAACATCAACCTGTTAGTTTATGTTCCAGGCTTTTCTCTTTGGAGATAAAGATTTTTCTTCATAGAATCTGGATCATGCTATATATTCTATTTTACTGTGACTATTTATAGTTTGAGATTTCTCAGTTTGAATCCCTGGTAAAACCAAGTGACTACTGCCCCTTAGTTCTAAGAGAATCAGAAAGAATAGTTTCTTCTCTCAATTTTATCAATGTCTCAGTGCAAAATCTGAGACCACACTCCATAACCACATAATATACAATTCAAAAATCAAAAAGCTGGATTTAAATTTAACTTAAATTGTAACCAAATAGCTCATTTTTTTGTTTCTTCAGATTTAATCATTCTTTCTTGCATCAAAAATAACAAAATTGTAGGGTGACATTAACACATGATCGTGAAACAAAAATGTGTTTCATTTCATTAGTCACAGGCTACATATCAACCAGCTGTCGAAGCTAAAAATATGTCTTAGTATAAAACTTTGTAAAATACAAGCATTTAAGAATCACTCCGAAGGAAATGTGACTTCTTTCAGTTTCTAACAATCCACTAGAAGCTTTGAAGAAGAAAATATCGGCACCTCTAAACCAAAAGAAAAAGAAAGGTGGTGGGAGGGGAATTCAAACGAATTTACTGATAATCGATATCACATTGTTTACATCTTATCAGGAAGATGTAAGGATGTTACATATTAAGGATGACAATTTAATGCCACCTCAGATGTAAACAAAAATATAGAATCTAAGAAGAAAATAAAAGGCCTGAGACAGAGATCAAGACATCAATAATAAAAGGTGTGCGTTTTGTTGGGGCAGGAGTGGGCCAAGGGGATTGGGCAATAATAAATATTCTCACAGCTTTTCCTCATCAGCTGTTGCAGAGATTCTGCCAGGGATAGAGTCTGCAGCCATGTCTTCTCAACTCTCAAACATCACACTCAGGTAGCATGACACAGATACTCATCTCCTCTGGGACAGAAACAGCAGACAGACTTCCATCTCTGGTCATGAGGTCATGTGGCCCAGAAATCATGTTTCAAGATAAGATTTGCTACCATGAAATATTTGATTACAAAACAGGACCAGCTGAAATCTAAACACTGCAACTGGATTTCAGACGTAGTTACAGAAAATGAGAGAGATGCAAACCTATTTCAAGGGTCTTAGAAACTCATAAAATCATATAAGAATAAAATATACTTCACTGAATTCTAGAAAAGCATCATAGGCTCTCCTAACTCCCAGCCCAGTGCTCTTGCCACTACATCATTGTGCCAGGCATCAATATTATCCTATGATAGTCCCTTTTTTTTGAAATAGGAACACTGGGGCCTAGGAGGAAACATCTGATAGGGAAAGGTTCCAAGTATTTTTTGGGATTTTCATTTCTTTGATATATCCTAAAATTAAATTTTAAAAAGTAGTTGTCACCCAGAGGCATAGGCTGTCGTATAGTTTTATTGTCTCCCATAAAGCCTTGCTAAATACATATTTATTGAATGAATCTTTAAATTCACAAGTAAAAATTTACTGCACTATAAAAATGTAAACTCACAGGTAAAAATTTTGGGTCATTCAATCACTAAAGATCATGAAAACATCACTTCATTTCTAAATGCCAACACAATGGATACTAGTGAATTAATCTGAAAGAAGAATTGTGAACAGCCTTAACTTAAATTCAGAGTGGATTCCAATCTTATTCTACTGCACATATTACAGCAATTTTAATCTGCTTGCTCTGCTACTCAAGGCTAATAAAAATTAGTAAGGCTATCTACAGGGCAATTAATTTTCTCCTCAAATAAGGACTTCCAGTAAGGGTAGGAGAAATGATTAAAAGAGAGAAAAAGAAGAAAGAGAGAAAAAAGAAAAGGGAGAAGACCCCAATCATTCCTTTTGATTACTACATAAAGTACCTGGCATACATGTAATAGAGCTCTAGAAATGGAAAGTAACTTCTTAAAAAAGTAATGCTCAGACTTCCCTGGTGGTGCAGTGGTTAAGAATCCAAGTGCCAATGCAGTGGACACAGTTTCAAGCCCTGGTCCGGGAAGATACCACATGCTGCGGAGCAACTAAGCCCGTGTGCCACAACTACTGAGCCTACGCTCTAGAGCCCGCGTGCCACAACTACTGAAGCCCGCGTGCCTACAGCCCGTGCTCCGCAACAAGAAGCCACCGCAATGAGAAGCCTGCGCATCGCAACGAAAAGCCTGCGCACCACGAGGAGTAGCCCCTGCTCACCACAACTAGAGAAAGCCCGCGTGCAGCAACGAAGACCCAGCGCAGCCAAAAAAAAAAGTAATGCTCAACCACTTGATGTCTATTCAGCTCTGTTACATGAAAGAACAATTAACCATTGCATGAAAACATATATTCAAGTGATACACCATATGGTATAAACTTGGAAGTAAGAGGAGGCGTGAAAAGAATATTGAAGAATCCTGAAACCAAGTTTCTTATCCTAGGACTAAACTTTGTCAGGTTACCACCCCTCTGAGCCTCAATTTTTTTCACCCATAAAAAGAAGAGATCATAAACTTTATGATACCTTAAGTTCCCTTCCAAAACCATAATTCTTCCCATTGGTTAAATGGTAAAGGCAGGGATAAAGAAGAAAAAGAATATACAGTCAGTTCTATTGTAACACTTGTTTTGAAAATGCAAATTTGTTCCAACGCAATTGATATATTAGGGAACAATGTGAGCACAATTCAATTTCTGTGTTTGCTTATGTGTCATTTAATCCACAAGAAAACCTAGATGAATCCAGAAAATTACACCCAGTTGAACCAATCAGCCCAGAAATAAACAAAGTGCATACAAGCCCACACTCAAATTATCTCCCAGCTTCTTCTGTTCACTGCCTGTTACGAGCCACACCCATTCATATCATCCATATTTGGTATTACAGCTTTCTGTCATGTTTCAAATAACCCTTATTTCACAAGCTGCAGCCATCCCAATGCCACTTCAAGAAGCAACCTGAGGTCTTCTTCAAGGTAAACTGCCATATTATTGTAGCATTTATGTACTTTTCGCCATTTAACATATATAAAACTATGCCACGGTTTTTATTAGGTTCCTATCTTTTTTATGTGTCACTGACAAAGTTTTTGAGTATTGTGTCCCTAACTCCATTTTTCCCACAAGTCTTGTGGTTTTCCACACAATTATCTTTGGCAATTGTATATCACGTTATAGCAGAACTGACTATATTACTATTTGGGAAAAAAATTAATCAATGACCAGTTTTATTTTTTCAAAGGTAACAGATGGAAAAGCTTCCTGAAAATCTGCTTAAGCATTAAGTCAAAGTCAGGGAAAAGTCTTTATCTGTAAGATCCCTCCTGAACGTGTGTTTTTTACCCCAAACTCCATCCACTGACTAAGCAGCTCCCACATCAGACACCAGATTTGGAAACAGAAGGTTATCATTCACCTTGAAACAGTGAACAAATATTTGGATTTGTCAAGAAGTAAAGAGGAGACACTGAATGTACCTTCTAAATTCAGACCTTGATTCTGGCAGAAAATCTTGGCAGGTACCATTGAATAATACCACCTGTTCAATAGCTACTCAGTATCTATCATGAAAGAATATGCAGCGAAAAAATATTACAGCGAAAAAATATTATTGCTGCAGTATAGTTATAACAATACAGTAGAAACCAAGAGCCTTTACAAACACTCACTCCTAATTCTTGATAAACTCAGAGGTAAAAGAGCATAGGGAAATACAGGAGGTCATGCATGTTTCTTAGTTTCCACTCAGACTAGGAATAGGAGACAGACCACATCATTTAGCATTGAAGCCAAGAGTTGGTTAAAACCTGTCACTCAGAGCCAAAGGGCAAATAAAAATAATGCTGCTATTTAGCATGCTCAGGAAAGACAGAGAACATAATTATTTTGCCTTTTTGAATGAACCCATACTTAAAACCAGGGCTGATACCAGAAGTAACAAACATAAACGTACTACAACGTGTGCTCTCACATTTTGGCCAAATGTGAGACCAAAATTATTTGGTCACTAGTCTTGATCCTGGCACCGTTTCTTAAAGAACTACGTTATTTTTCAAAATAATTGAGATTTTTATTTACATACGTATACATATATGAATGCAAGAGAAAAAAGTGAAAGAAAAAACCATCAAAATGGTAACAGTGATTTAATATTGGGGTAATTTGATTATAGCTGATTTTTTTTATTGATAGCTTTCATTATTTTACACAAGTGTTTATTACTTTTATCATCAAAGAAAAACAAATACCTTTTTAAACAGTTAACTGCAAGAAATTAATCCCTGATCATAGTTTGTGTGGAATTCACAGTAAGCCATCAAGTGTCTCTTTCCAAAGTGTCAAAGGTGAGTGGACTGGATTTGAAGGGCACTTCCCCCACCATGCAGGAAAATCCAAAGAGAGAAAGGTGTATGAGCACAGTGACAGACACTACACACTCAGAACACATAGAGGACCTGTTTGTCCCTGATTTTACCAGCCAGCATTTTGGTGACTCCTATAGGTATTCTAGAAAATCTTCTCCTTTTGGGTAAAGCTAATATAGTCACTTAAATTTAACAGTATCTGGTAGTGGAGAACATGGAAATATGATCTAACCAGAGACAACCTGTGACCAAACCTTAAGAAATGTACAACAGGCCACTGTAGTTTTTTTTTAATTGAAGTATAGGTGATTTACAATATTTTATTAGTTTCAGGTGTACAGCACAGTAATTCCATTTTTTCTTTGTAGATTATATTCTATTGTAGTTTATTACAGGTATTGGATATAATTCTCTGTGCTACACAGTAAATCCTTGTTGCTTATTTATATATAGTAGTTTGTATCTGTTAATCCCATACTCCTAATTTGTCCCTCCCCACCCCCACTTTCCTCTTTGGTAACTATAAGTTTGTTTTCTATGTCTGTGAGTCTATTTCTGTTTTTGTATTCATCTGTATTATTTTTAAGGTTCTACATATAAGTGATATATAGTATTTGTCTGATTTACTTCACTAAGCATCCATGTTGCTGCAAATGGCAATATTTGGATGTGTGTGTGTGTGTGTGTGTGTGTGTGTGTGTGTACCACATTTCCTTAAGCCAACTGTCTGTTGATGGGCACCTGGTTTGTTTCCATATCTTGGCTATTTGTAAATAGTGCAGCTATGAACACTGGGGTGCATGTATCTTTTCATATTAGAGTTTTTGTGTTTTCTGGATATATACCCAGGAATGGGATTGCTGGATCATATGGTAAGTCTATTTTTAATTTTTTAAGGAAGCTTTATACTGTTTTCCATAGTGGCTGCACCAATTTACATTCCCACTAACAGTGTAGGAGGGTTCCCTTTTCTCCACACTCTCTCCAGCATTTATTATTTGTAGACTTTTTTTTTCAGACTGCATAGGTCTTCGTTGCTGCACGTGGTGGCTACTCTTCCTTGAGGTGCTCAGGCTTCTCACTGCAGTAGCTTCTCTTGTTGCGGAGCATGGGCGCTAGGCGTGCAGGCTTCAGTAGTTGTGGCATGCAGGCTCAGTAGTTGTGGCTTGCGGGCTCTAGAGCACAGGCTCAGTAGTTGTGGTGCACGGGCTTAGTTGCTCCGCGGCATGTGGGATCTTCCCGGGCCAGCACTCGAACCTGTGTCCCCTGCATTGGCAGGCAGATTCTTAACTACTGCACCACCAGGGAAGTCCCATTTGTAGACTTTTTGATGATGGCCATTCTGACTGGTGTGAGGTGATACCTCACTGTGGTTTTGATTTGCATTTGTCTAATAATTAGTGATGCTGAGCATCTTTCCATGTGCCTGTAAGCCACTGAAGATTTTATAGCCAGCTTTCTCTCAATATCACTATCTCAACAATGACAAATATTCATCTCTCAAGTCAGAAAGCATGTATAGGCTAACTACTAGATACACAGCACTATCCTAGCCACTATGGTGAATACAAAAGAAATAAGGTGCAGTCATTCTCTCCATAGCACTCACAATCTGATAGTGAAAAATATGACATACACGTCAGAAATATTTAAATAGCGTAAGACAACAAAATTAAATGGCTAAATGAGTTATACAGATAAATATTTAAGGCATTTAAAGAAGGACACTGCCCACTGTGGACTTTAATAGTTGGGAAAGGCTTCAGAGAGAAAGACTTTTGATAGTATAAGAAGGTAGACAAGGGAAGTCCAGGCACTGTCACCAAGATAAGCAAAGTCACTGGGATTGAAAAAGCAACACTGAATCTGGACAGACTGTAATAAAAATCAAGTTGGGGAGCAATAAAATTAATCCATCAAATACACCATTATCAAATTAAGAACATATGTGGGAAAAACTATGTACCAAACACTATGCTATATATGACAGAGAGATATGATATCCAATCTCCTATTATTTCTTCCAAAAGTAGGTATGGTTATTCCCACTTCACAGACAAAAACTGAAATTAATTAAACACAGATGTTAACTAATTTGCCCAATGTCATCAAAGTAGGCAACAGAGTTGGGACTAGAATTCAAGCCTACTTGACTCCAAAGTCCATGCTCTTTTTTTTTTTTACTACCCTATACTATCTCTTCCCAAATTACAGCTGTGACAACAACACTCTGAATTTATTATATCCTCCCCCTATCACAGTGTATTCTCCTACCCTTCTGACTATCCAGTGTCCCCATAGTGATCCCCTGTACATCAAAGCCTGCTCTCAGGAGAATATCTGCAGCTAAAATAAAAATGACTAGCAACAGAACATATTGCCCAGGGGTATTGTCACTGTTACAGGAATCAGAGGCTTAAGTTAGAAGGAAGCTACAGGATAAGTCACTTAGTGGAATACATGTGTCACCTTCTCAGGGAGCCAACTCAAGTTTGTATTTTATCATGTCCATTTTCATAGCTTATAAGCGAAAGTTCACACAGTAAGAATCTCACTCATAAACCCTGAGGGTCTCCATGGAAGTATAACCTGCCCCAATCCGGGACACAAAAAGCCAGCTGTGGCTGCAGGTTTACTTTGGAAGAGAACTGAACGTCCTGATATTTCACTTTAAGTATATGACATAAGAAAATCTAAATGAAATGTATTTGACATTTAAATTGTTAAATGTTTCTTAACAGATAGGTTGCCAAAAAATGTGTTTTCTAATAATTCTACAAAATAGTCCTTTACTGTCTCTGGGAACCAGGAACATTATCTTTATTGCTCTCACCTTTTCCACAATCAAAGATTTTACAGGTATCAAATGACAAAAGTGTCATCTTTCGAAGGAACTGAAATAAAATCCACATGGGATCTCCGAGTGCGTAAAGATGAGTGGGTAGAAGAGCACGGCCCTGGCAGATATTGCTTCATGGACTCAGTGTGAGAACAGCTTTCACTGACTGTCCACTTGCTAAAACCAGAGTATACTAATAATTAGGTCAAAGGTCCACCTATAACTTGAAAGTTCCCCATGAAGCATTTTAATGGACCAAGGAGTGATAAGAGCTGCAGAATGTGTTTCAAGATGATGATTTGAATTAAACATAGGAAATTTTCCAGCCCAGTTTAGAAAATATGTTGAATTGTATATTTTACATAGAAAATTAAGGAGGTCATTTGAAAATAAAAATGATACTGTTCATCCTTTCTCAACAAAAGTCGTTACATCCCTCACCCTAAAGAAATCACTTTCTAAAAAAGTCCCATTTCATCAATGCTCTATTATGTATGCCAACAGATTTTAAGGGTAGAACTCTTTTCAAAGTAGTAAAAGGAGAATAATGCCCTTACATATCTGGATGGCTCCTCTAGGTTCTGGTCATTCATGTCAGTAGGAACAATCCGGGTGGCCAGTGGTCCCTCTGCGAATGGTTTTGGTAACTGGCCTCTGAACTCTGATGGAATGAACTGAAGCTGCCAACTGTCAGAAACACAAATAAGGAAAATAAGAAAAACACAGGGGGCTCACATTGCCAAATGTACTTGAAATACACAAGCAAAAAAAAAAAAATTTCATGTGAAAAACATTTCACTTGGAGACAAAATGTTTCTGTTAAAACCTCAACCAGAGAGAATAGAGACAGAGGTCACAATTCAGTCCAAAATCGTTGAGAAATTTTCAACTAGAGGTCTCTCAACCCATTTCACCAACTCTTAGCAGTGAAATCTGCAATAGTGATCATACCATCAAAAGAGAAACATCAAAGTTTATTGCCAATTATCTGTAATCAGAGGGACTTATCAAAAGTAAAGCAAATTCATCAGGTGTGTAGAGAAAAGAGTGAAATGTAAGAACTCACTGTGGGAAAAGTACTTTGTTCCTGAGTAATCCTCAAAAGTATCTTTGGTTGTGAAACTATTTCAAATGTAAAAGGCAAATGCTAAAGTTAACGCTTAAAAAACAAGTTTTAATTAATCATTAATGACTGATACAGGATCTTTATCAATCAAAAGATACTACCACCAGCTAAGCTGCTGAAGCCAGTCCCCAAATGGAGCAACATGACTCATCTTAACCTGACTTCCCTTTTCCCTAAATAGGGCTCTTCTCTGTCCAAATGAAGCAAATACAAGGGAACTCAGAGCCTATGCTATCACATCCAACAACAGACAGCATCGAGGAAAGTGGTACCAAGGTCTTAGCCACAGCTTTCCCAGTGTCCATACATTGGTAGAGAATGTCCACTGCTGTCGGACGACAAACATGTCTTCTCTAAAAACACTCTAGAAACCTAGAGTCTCTAAACCACTTTTAAAAGTGGATATCAGTTCATTATAAAAATTTAAATATGGATCCTTAGGAAGAGCCACTAGCAGAAGCCCAGAGCCCAAAATGTCTTCAGACGTCCCCAGACCTCTGTGGTTAAGGGCAGTGCAGGGTGCATTACCAGACACAGCACTCATTCTACCAAACACAGGCCATGGGTGCCCAGCACAGTTCCCACAGCTCTCTGAGATGGAAAATCATTCAAAAACTTGTGAAAAATCTAAAATGAAGGAAAAATTAAGAAGACATTGCTACAGGATTGCTATTTTTACACCTTGATTTAAAACTCTGAGAATTAAAGGGCAACTTACTTATCGGGCAGAAGGAAGCTGCTGGGAAATCGATACCACTCTTTTCCTACACAGACATTAACAGGTCGGCCTTCTGGGACAGTGTGGATGGTTGGGTCTGTGGCAATTCGGTGAAATTCTGGATACAAATCAAGGGGCCCATGATACCCTGGAAGGGAGAAAGGTTTGTGAAAGCCAAAGATGAGGGAGATGAGATTCTGACATTTAATTATAATGCGTGTTAATGTCCCACTGTGATCCATGTGAAAGGTACACCGCAACCCCAGCAGGAAGCCCACTCTACGGGTGTAAAACACTTCTACAGTCAGGAAGATGATTAAAGCAGAGGCCCTATTTTTGCCAGAAATAATTTGCTTTCTTGCCCTTCTCTATACCCTTCCACCTTTTTAATTTCACGTTCTTTGAGCACATTTCAATATTCTGGATCCAAATAATGATTATAAGAAAGAATATAATCATGGGACTTGAGCCCCAAATTTGCATCCTAAGTTTAAGGCTTCCTTAATTCATCCTTTAAAAGGAAAAAAAAAATTAGTAGGAATAGAGAAGACGTTTATAGTTAATCACACTAAAAGGCATTCTCAATCTTCTCTTCAATCCTAAGGTACAGAGGTCACATCCCAATCTTATTATTATTATTATTATTTTTTGTGGTATGCGGGCCTCTCACTGTTGTGGCCTCTCCCGTTGTGGAGCACAGGCTCCGGACGCACAGGCTCAGCAGCCATGGCTCAATTGGGGCCAAGCCCCCAATCTTAATATGAAGTCCATAGGTTCTCCCTGTAGAAAAGTCCTCCCCCTGCAGCTTAAGCTGAATTGTATTAAACAATTATGGGGGACTTCCCTGGTGGCGCAGTGGTTGAGAGTCCGCCTGCCGATGCAGGGGATGCAGGTTCGTGCCCCAGTCCGGGAAGATCCCACATGCTGCGGAGCGGCTGGGCCCGTGAGCCATGGCCGCTGAGCCTGCGTGTCCGGAGCCTGTGCTCCGCAACGGGAGAGGCCACAACAGTGAGAGGCCCGCGTACCGCAAAAAAACAAAAAAAAAAAGCAAAAAAACCCGAACAATCATGGGTCAAGCAAAACCAAGGAATAGTGCCTTGTGAGTACAGGTTAAGATATTCTCAGTACATCTACCTCTGAACAGTGCCACAGAGCGAGAAAAAGATAAGAGCCCAAACAGGAAGAGTGTTCCCAACGCCAGCCAATTCGATGTCACAGTATAATGCTCCAGGCGGTATCGCTGAAACACGAAGTGGTAACATTTCTAGAAGGAAAGAAAACGTTATTGAAAAAAGAAGATACACCTTGCAAAATATACACAATCACAAGACATCATCATAACTGAGAGGAAGAAAGCAGAAAAAGAGGTTCTACCAAGGGTCTGAGCAGTAGCAAACAGTGAAGTACCCACTCCAAATTCTCACATTAAAGCAAATTCTGCTCAATTGTCTGTAGATCAGCCTAGCCAGAGGGCTTGCCAAGAATGAAATCTCACTAGCTTCATAGGAAAATCATTTGGATACTTCCCTAATGCTTAAAGTCCTAATAATTTATTTTTTAAAAATATTTAAACAAAAATGCTTTTCCTAGGTTTTTTTGATATATGAAGTATCTCAATCTATTCTGATATAACTAGTTATTAACCTTCACTTTCCTTACTAACAAGTTTTCATCTAAGTTTTTAGCAACAACAAAATGTCTCATGACCAAACAAAAAGAAAAAAGAATTCCTCACATAGAATATTAGGAAAATTCTGTTAATTATCTGCTAAACTACTTCACAAACTAGATGAATATCATTAACAACATACACACCTGCATGAGTTCTGCAGCCTTTGAACACCTTCCCATGAGATTTCTGTCCTCCCTTCTTTCCCTCCTAGACTAGAAACTACTTTTGGAAAGCAATTTTGCAATACATAACAAGTGCCATAAATATGTTTGGATCCCTTTCATGTTTTCTGGAATCTCTCCTAAGCAAACAATCCAAATACCTAAACAAAGATATTTACCCTAGCATTATTTATAATATTGAAATAAGTGAGCAATCTAAACTTTAACATAAATTATATCTAATCATTATATATAACCAATTCAGTATATTACATAATAATGTTGTATATTATATCCACCTTAGAATATTATATTGCTATTAAAATGATGGGTACAGATATAGCAATATAGAGAATGTTATAATTATATTAAGAGGGATGTAAAGTTACATGAACCTTAGGTTACAATCAAAATAGATTGTTATATGATCGGCAAAAATGCTAGAAGGAGATTTTGTTAGGGTAGTAGGACTGATTTAGAAAGTGGTAAAAGAAAAATTATCTACAATAAAGTTCAGTTACTTTTATAATTAAAATTATTTTTTAAAACTATCATCCTAACATGGATGAACTTTAAAAATATTATGCTAGGACTTCCCGGTGGCACAGTGGTTAAGAATCCGCCTGCCAATGCAGGGGACACGGATTCGAGCCCTGGTCCAGGAAGATCCCACATGCCGCAGAGCAACTAAGCCGGTGCACCACAACTACTGAGCCTGCACTCTAGAGCTCGCCTGCCACAACTACTGAAGCCCGCGCACCTAGAGCTGGTCCTCTGCAACAAGAGAAGCCACCGCAATGAGAAGCCCAGGCACCGCAACGGAGAGTAGCCCCCCCGCTCGCCACAGCTAGAGAAAGCCCACGCACAGCAACGAAGACCCAACACAGCCAAAAATAAATAAATAAAATAAATTTATTTTAAAAAATAAAAACATTATGCTAAATGAAAGAAGTCACAAAAGACCACATATTTTATGATTTCATTTATATGAAATGTCCAGAATAGGCAAATCTATAGAGATACAAAGTAGATTGATTAGCTGTTGCTTATGGCTGAGGAGATATGGAAGGGGGGTTACGACAGCTAAAGGGTACAGGGTTTTTGAGGTGATAAAAATGTTCTAAAATTGACTGCAGTGAGGCTTACATAGATCTGTGAATAGCCTAAAAAAGACTGTATCATACACTTTAAATGGGTAAATTCTATGGTTTGTGAATTATATCTTAACATAAATCTGTTAAGAAAAAAAACTAGAAAAAAACTATCACCCTAATTATTCTTCTTCTGCTAACTGCAAATGGTAGCAGAGGTTAAAAAAAAAAAAGAGTCTGGCGCTTCTGAAGCCATAATTACAGAGATATTCAAGATTAGTTCTGACAGGGAATTGACCTGGACAGGTTTTTAAGCCAGGATTACAAAGTGTCCCACATTGCTAACTGCCTGATGTAATCCCAAACACTTGAGCCAGTTTCATTCAGGTCTTGTAGTGGAAGAGTACACATTCCATTAGCTCTGCTGTGGTTCCACCGTTCTGTGCTAGGCCCATTCAGTGACTTAAAAAAATTCCTTTCATAGCAATTGGATTCTTATTGGCAACAGAGACAAATTAACACACAAATTAACACTGCAAATACGTAATCAGCAAATAAGAGTCAAAGCAACATTTAAGCAATCAATACATAAAGCTTTATAATATCTGTATCAGGTGTAATGTACAGATAAAATATCTTAGGTGGAAGCATTCTGTAATTTGTAAAGTGAAACAGAATGAAGCAGATATACATTTCCCTGAAACTCACCTGAAGTGCAGAAAGGGCCACAGCACCACAGAGACATACAAGTGGATATACAGGGAAAAGAAATCTCTCCTCTTTGTGAGGCTGGATGAAGAAAATTATAAACCAAATATACATTGGAGCCAAGGTAAGCCAATATGGGTGGCCTAAATTCTGAACTGTAAGACAGAAAAATATCCACCTTTCACCATGTTAGAACAAAACAGCATGTTTAGTTTCAATGTTCTCTTGACCTCAAACTGGGATGTATACCCTAGGGCACCCAATAAAATGTTTCAATTCTTGTATTCACACTTTCTCTGATATAATAAAGGAGTCAAGTAGAAAGAGGTATATACTCCTTAGCCCTCCCAAGAGGTCCAACATTTAAAGGAAGGCACAATACTGGATTTAGCTAGAACAGGTGAATGCGTAATAGAGCTTAATAATTTCTACACTGGATGAAGAAAAAACAGATTTCTCTTCCTAATGAGTCCTGCCACTAAGACTAAAAGTTCCTGAGATCAACCAAAAGCATAACATAAATTCATTTCTTGTATTTTAATTCCTATGCTCTGTTTACTGCATTAATCTTACTTATACACCAAATGGCTATAGATCAAAGAAAAGGAAAAAAGTAGGATTCTCAAACCCATCACTGGTTTTCCTCAGGCTACAAATGACAGAGTTTGTTTCAAAGCAAATATAAAAACACTCTTAAAGGAAGTTTACTGATCAAGTTTTCTCTCCTGTTCTGCAGTACCCATCCACTCTGTATCACAAAATTAAAGTCAAGGTGTACTTAAAAGCATGTGAAAGAATTAAAGGAATTTAATGAAAACTAAGACCTAAGCACCTACTGGAAGGTTCCTGTGGTTAGGTACATGAACACTGAGTGATAAACCTGCAACCTACAGTGAAGGCATCCCCTGCTGTGCTTATACTAGTGACAACAAGAAGTGCGCAGGAATCACTGGCCTAGGGTAGATAGATAGCGCCCCCTGGTGTCCATTATGTCTACACTGAGCAAATTTAGATAAAAAGATCAGGGTTGTCATCAAAGCCCAACTAAGCAATGTTTAACTGTGCTCCGTAGTTATCCGTGCTTTTGCAGAAACTCTTTAGGAATAAAAATTCTTGAACTGCAATAACAACCTTATCTTTTAAACTTTTCACTCTAAGATTTTATCATGAGATTTTAGGTTATAATTTAGGACTTATACCTTTCCAGGAGGTATTTTAGGTTGGAATTTTCTTCATCATAAGAAAAAAATCTGTCTTCTGTAAGTAAACAATCTCTTCCTCTTCTGTATCTTAAAAGCTAACGAATACATCTTAAAAATATGGCCTAAAATTTTGAAATGTCCTCTATAAAATGTACAAAATTATAACCAGTTGTACTACATGATGAGATAATGGGTAATTTCTTTCCTGCCTCTTTATATTTTTCTACGTTTTTTCTTTTATTATTTTTATTTCTTAATGTTTCCTCTTTTGAAAAAGATTGTTTCCATTATAAAATACAAAAAAAAAATAAAGAAAAAAACAGAAGAAAAGTACTAAAAAAGTATTTTAAAAAGTATAAAGGAAAGCCCCTAGGTAACCTAAGGATGGGGACTAGTTACTAGGTGGACATGTGGATATATTACACACTTTTAAACCAAAATTGGATTCATACTTTAGAGAACAGCTTAATATACTATTTTTATTTTATTTTTACTGTTTTTATACTTACATCACAAGCATTTCCAAATTTTCCACAAGCATAAATATTTTTATAGTCAGGGAAAAAGTTACTTTTCAAAAAAAAAGAAAAAATGATCCTTAAGAAATACAAGGAATGGAGGAATACATTAATACCTCGAGGGGACAAACAGCTGAATCCAAATGTGGGACACTATGCAAGATGAATGACCTGGTTTCTTTAGAAATCTCCAGGAGGAAAAAGGTGAGGGGGGAACCTCTAAAAAAGCTTATGAAACATAACACCAAGTTCACTATATGACTCTTGTTTAGATCCTGCTTTAAACAAACTATAAAGAACTATAAAAACTATAAAAAGCTATTTTTCAGACAATGTAGGAATCTAAACATTACCTGGGTATTAGATGATATTAAGAAATTACTGTTAATTTTGTTAGGATAATGGCATCACGGTTATGTTACAACGGAAGTCCTAAAACAAAACAAAAGTGACTCTGAAGGCTGCTTTCATGTTCTATGAACACAGTGAAGTCTTTATAAACCATTAATAGTAGAAAAGCAGAATGGGGAATGGTACTGAGGGATCATATGGCATCCAAATCAGACTAAAAAGTCTGAAGTTAAATCTCCTTCCAAAGCTCAGATGCATTTCTGCTCAGATCTGTCTTCCATAAAAGAAACTATGGGCACTACATATCCAGAGCCATGACAACCTGAGAAAACACTGGCTGTGCAATACAGAATCAGAACAAGCATCCAATTTGGGGGAACCTCTATATGGTTTAGTTCTCAAATTTTTGGTTGAATTTCCCAGAGAATGTTTGCCTCTAGCATTGATTATCTTAAGCAATCTTGCATGCCAACACACAGTTCTTTAAAAAACAGAAGACTCGTATAGATAGGCTTATCTCCCAAGATTTTATAAATGTTTCTGCCTCTCCAGGTGGTTCTGTAAATCATACAGACTCCTCACTTGCAATTATTAACCAAACTTTCACACAGGTTAACAACATAAGTTAAATAATCTACGAACACAAATGGAAAATGCAATAAACCAAACATTTCCATAGGAAGAAAATGGAGAATAAAGTAAGGAGATTCTTTTTCACTTCTTGGTACCCATTGTTACTTCTCTTCCCTCCCACGCCCCACCAAGTCTATCATCCGTTATGCCACTCACCATGAAATCTCTGCAGTAGGTATTCCATAAGAGAAGTCAGTGGTAAGACCAGGAGAGCCAAAGCAAAGACTACATTGAAATTCAGAAATCCATTAATTAAATAGAAATACCAGGGCTCTGTACCTGAGGGAGATAACGAGATAAGAAATCATTAGTGGATGCCTCCAATACCTATTACAACGCTTGACTCATACTGCTTTTTGTTCAAGTAATGTTGATGATCCAGTGCCTCATGTGTATGAGAGTCCACAAGCCGCCCCCCTCTTAGAAATCAGGTTTCAAATATTTAGCTGTATTTTCTATCATGACCACTATAACCTAGCCCAAACGGAACTAATACTTTTCAGAACCACCAAATAACATAAATAGCTTAGTGGTGACACTATGATTTATAATAAGAAGTATTTATTTGGTCTTCACCCCCATTCCTAGTATAAAGCTCCTAAAATTACCCTTGTAATTTGCGAAGTGGTGAGAGGAATAAAGGTGTCTTTTGTTCTGTTAATGAGGGAGCTTCAGGAAAGCCCCAGGTAACCTAAGGATGAGGACTAGTTGCTAGGGGAACCAATCGAGTGACTGGAGGGTTGGAACTTTCAGTCCTGTCCTCCCCTTCTCTGGCGAGGGGAGAGGGGCTGGCAACAGGGTTTCATCAACAATGGCCAATGATTCAAGCAATGGTACTTATGTAATGAGGCCTCCATAAAAACCCAAAAGGACAGTCAGTGTTCAGAGAGCTTCTGGGTTGGTGAACAGGCAGAGGAGCCCACGGGGCTGTGGCACACCCAGAGAGCACGGCAGTGCCACGTTATCTTCCCAAACACCCTGCCCTACACATCTCTTCCACCTGGCTTGTATCCTTTATAATAAACTGGTAAACACAAGTAAATGTTTCTCTGAGTTCTGGGAGCCACTCTGGCAAATTGACTGAACCTGAGGTGGGGGTTGCAGGGACAACTAATCTACAGTTGGTCAGTCAGAAGCCCAGGTGACAACGTGGACTTTGAATTGGCACGTGAAGTAGGGGCACAGGGGTTGGGGGAGGGTGGGCGTGGTGGGTTGCAGTCTTGCAGGGCTGAGTTATTAGGGCCTTTCCCATTTCCTTCCTACCTGTTTCTCCTAGTTACATTCTAGCATCCTTCCCCTTGATACACTCAACCACTATTTGATAGTGTGTATACAGGTCCCCTGTGTTCCGTAAAAAGCAACAACTTGTTTTCCTTAGGAAAACCATGTTCAGAGACCCAGACCCTGCTCGGAAGTTTTGGGGATTCAGAATGAAACAAAATGACTGAAAACACAAGCCTTACTCACACAAGTTTTGATTCTTTAACTCAAAATCCTTAAACCCAAATGATGAGAAAAAGCCCCCCTCTGCACATTTAGCAGGTTTTTCATCTGCTCTTCCCCTCCATGTGATTACTTCAATCAGGCAGTGAATGACACATGCGGGTTTTAATCACTGTGTGTTGTGACACCCGCGTTGCACCACAGCAATTTACTGCAATCAGCATTGCTTAAAAGGGTAATCAGAAGGCAGAGAAATAGGCAGAAAAGCCTGACATTTTTGCAGCTTGCACAGCAAAATAAGATTAGAAACCAAACCCTTAATGCTAGAAACATCTAAAGGAGGAGGAAGAAGAAGAGAGGGACCCTAAGGAAGGACTCAAATTCAATCGTGGGTCACCTTTTGGGAAAGCTCTCTCCCTCCTGTCTAAATACAATGATAGGGACTGTTTAGGAACAGAGATTTTGTCCCAGGCCAAGCTCATTAGAGACATTTATATCTTGTATTCTCTACAAATAACCTTTTGGGTTATAGAAAACTAATGGATGGTTTTATTTTCAAAACAGAAATACACGTCTTCTCTGGATTTTAATTACTATTTAACAACACATTTCCTAAACTGAGTTCTTTAGACATCCAGTTTCCAGAGAAGTAAGTTTTTGCACAATCCTCTCCTGACTGCCAGTGTGGTGGCAATGCTATCAACCTTGACCCACCTTTTTCTTTACAAAATTCTGGAAATCTGACCCTGAGAAGAAAAATCAGAGTGACTAGAGGAAAGGAGATCACCTTCCACATCATCTACTACAGATGCTAAACATCAAAAGAAAAAAGCCTCTTTCTCTTTGATCTTTGCAAATATACGTTTTTTTCAGGAAAGCTCTTTAGTCTTTTTGTCTTGACCACAACTTACTATGCCCTCCTGTTAGGGGTATCTTTTTACCAAGGTACACTGTACTCTGAGATGTGGAACCAAAAGCATTAAGTTGGTACACTCAATTATTTTTATGTGTTAGGAGCTCATAGATCAAGTTCACAGCTAGGCTGTGAACATTTTGTAAGACTGTTACTTCCCTGAAGGATGGGGTAAAAATCGGGGGATAAGTCAAGATTTGGGAAGGTTCAAGTTGACAACAGTCTTAAAAACAAGAGCAAAAGGGGACAAAAATAGTGAATTCTGTTAGCCAGTGTCCTCCCCTACTTGATGAGGCATCTGCCTTCAAAGAGTAAAAACTTTTATCTCTTTCCAGGGAGATATTCAGCGCTGCTCTCAGAAAATATCAAAGCTGAACTATGTAGAAAAAAATGTGTCAGAATGACAAGCTAAGCATTTAACTGGTGCAAAATGAAAGGTGAAAGGAAGCTGGAAGCAGGGTCTTTGCAGGGAGTGACTCACCTATCTCCCTCTTTATGGAAAGTGCCTCAATTCCTTTCATTCAAACGAGCTAAAGGGAGCTTTGCAAGAGGCTAAAAGAAGAGGGGATAATGTTTATTGTTCCACAGATTGAATGGAATCTGGAATCTTTTATAGGCCTACAATTTTATAGAACTCTAGGAACTAAATTATAGTAAATCATCCTTATAAATGTCAAATTTGCACCACCAAGAAGAAAAAGCCACCAAGGTTCAACAGAAATGATTAACAAAAGAGGGAAGGCTCTGGAACAGCTGTGGCTGGCAGGTGACCCTGAGCACTCCCCAAAAGACTCCTCTGGGGCTTCATCCTCTGCCGCTGCAGGAATGGAAAACTGTGGGCCTTTTGATAGAGGACACCAGCCCCTACCTTCTGAAATCTCCTGTCCTGTGATCTGACAGATTTGATAAAACACACAAACAGGCAGGGATCACATCCTAGGCCACCAAGTGGCATCCTTGAGCAGACCCACTGTTATTTTTGAGGGGAGAGCATTTCTTACACCTGTCCTCCCACACCTTCTCCGGGCCTGTGTCCTGCTCATCAGACAGCAGCACTGCTCTTCACTCACACACAAAAATACTTAACCTCAACATCTAAGGACTTGAAATGTTACAAGGGAAAGAGGCAAAATCAGTGCCAAGCCCAGTCACTTTCCTTTTTGCAACACTAAATTTCACCTCTTGATCTCTGACCCTATAGAGATGTTTCCCCTACAACTTTGCAACTTTATGTCTACACTACTCTAAATTTCCTAAATGCCAAGTATTCTTTACCTCATCCAAGTAATAGTTGTGAAAACTATTTCTTTCCCCTGGCTTCAAAAGTCAAGAGTCAGCCCAGGTCTGGAATGTGTCATTAATATATGTTATCTGGCCAAGAAAGTATAGAAAGGTCCCTTTGAAAACCAGAAACAACGGAGAGAATAAATATGTACAGATCGTCCTCGACTTATGATGGAGTTAAGTCCTGATAAACCCATCATAAACTGAAAATATCGTAAGTCAAAAATGCATTTAATACACCTAACCTACCGAACATGACAGCTTAGCCTAGCCTACCTCAAACATGCTCAGAACACTTACATTAGCCTACAGTTGGGCAAAATCACCTAACACCAAGCCTATTTAATAACACAATGTTGACTGTCTTATGTAATTTATGGACTACTGTACTGAAAGTGAAAACAGAATGGTTGCTGGTAAAGAATGGCTGTATGAGTTTCCATTGTTCACCCTCACGATGGAGTGACTGACTGGGAGGTATGGCTTGCTGCCACTGTCCAGCATCACGAGAGATATCATACCGCCTATTGGAAAAAGATCCAAGTTCAAAATTCGAAGTATGGTTTCTACTGAACATGTATTGTTTTCGCACCATCATAAAGTCAAAAAAAATTCTAAGTTGAACCATCATAAGTTGGGGACCATTATTACAATCACAATGGAGAGACTGAAATTATCTTGCTCATGCCTGTGTAGTTCCTACCTACAATTCAGCTAATGCTGTAAAACTACTTTAAGTTTTTAAAAAAGAACTCAATATTCAATCTTTTTGTCTCAGCAGTCCCTACACTTGAAATTCTATTTTTCTACAATGTACCCGCATGGTGCCTACCTGGCAAACTCCCTCTCTTCCTTCCAGGCTCAGCTCAAAGATCACTACCTCTAAGAAGTCTTTCCTGATACTACCAGATGAACTTGCTCCTTTGATTCCCTATCTTTCCACTGTAGCACATAACAGATTGGACTGTAATTATCTATTCATGTGTCTGCAGCCTTATTAGACAGTAAATTCTATGAGGACACATGATAAATGCTCAAAAGCAATTGATTCAATGTTTCTTTAGCTGAAGTCATTTATCCATTCATTCAAGAAGTATTTATAGGCTTATTATGTTCTTATATGTAAGAGACAACACTAGATGTATGCAAAAACTATCAGCACAACGCATTTTAAATTTTCAGATAAAAAACTATGTGCCTGGGCTTCCCTAGTGGCGCAGTGGTTGAGAATCTGCCTGCTAATGCAGGGGACACGGGTTCGAGCCCTGGTCTGGGAGGATCCCACATGCCGTGGAGCAACTAGGCCCGTGAGCCACAACTACTGAGCCTGCGCGTCTGGAGCCTGTGCTCCGCAACGAGAGAGGCCACAACAGTGAGAGGCCCGCGCACCGCGATTAAGAGTGGCCCCCACTTGCCACAACCAGAGAAAGCCCTCGCACAGAAACGAAGACCCAACACAGCAAAAATAAATTAATTAATTAATAAACTCCTACCCCCAACATCTTCTTTAAAAACAAAAAACAAAAAACTATGTGCCTACCATAGCTAACAAAGCACTTTAAGCAGGAGACTCTTAGAAAATAGTCAAAATAATGCCCAAAAGTGCCAAACAAGTGAAAGAGTTTCCATGACAAAAAACAGGCTGTCTGACAACTGTACAGCATATAAGTCTTTGATATTTACTGAATGGACTCAACAATTACAATAAAATTAGCTGACAATGGTAAAGTACTACTTTCACCTCTATTGTTCTTAATTTGTATCTAGTTCTAGGATAGAACAGTGATCAGAGCACTTATGTAATCTGATGGGTACTCCAGAATTTGTTCATTCATTCATTCATAAGAAATCTTTATTGAAGACCTAGAATACACAAAGACTACCTACTCCTAAAATGGAAGAAACATTCTCTGTAAGTCTGCTAAAGCAAAATGGAGTTAACATGGAAATCAGACACCCCTGAAAATTTGTCAAAGATGAGGGAAAAGCACAAAAATTCTACCATCAAAGAACAACCCCCTAAAGTCTGGCTGACTACAGCCCCGCAATCAGTCCTGTTGATACCCAGTACAACAATTCCCTCTGTCCCAACAAAGCTTTTGCTATCACTAGGAAAGTGATCAGCTCCTGCACATCCAAAATAGCAAAATCTGAACTGAAGCTAACCTAGGTTCACTAAAGCTGGCAGAACAGAGACCCAAGGACTCTTCCCCATAAAACACTGGCTGAAATGAACAGCAGATGCCAACATGCAGAGAAAGACTGGCCACTGCTCCGCTGGATCCTAAAACCTACCCACTGTTAAACCAGAAACATAAACTTAGGTCAGAATTTACTCTTTCTTTCCTATTCTCCCTACCAACCTGCTTATCTCTAGGTGTAAAATCCTCATCAATCTAGAGGACTATAAAAATTATGAAACTTTCATATACTCTCACACAAAGTTTTATTTATAAATAAGCAGTCAGAATATCAATATGTAATAACCCATTTAAAAGGTGGAGAAGCCAACTTTTCAAAATTTAACTCAAATTAACACAATTTATTCACCTATCTATAATGTATATTATGTTTCCAATAGGTTCCATGTAAATCAATTTCTAATATGCAATCTGGATGTAGGAGGACAGTCCCCCTTCTATTGTCCTGTAGAATCAACTGAAGTTTTACAAGTAAACTAAAACAATGGGCAATTAAAAACACGCAACTCTCCCTAGATAAAGGGAGACATCTAGAGGCAAAAGCTTAAAATTGGGGCTTTTTCTCATAGTCTCAGCGATCTTGGAGCCACATAAAAGAGCCTTTTAAAATTCCTTCACTTAGCAATTATTCTCTAACTATGCAGTTTGTGGATTCAATTCACTGAACAAAACACTGTTTATTTTTAACCTATTACCCGCCATCTAAAATGACAACATTCCCCAAATCCCAGGAGGCCCAATTAAATCTCATTTATATGCTTACTTTAATTCTCCTCAGTCAATCTGTTGGTTCTATTGGCAAAGTGGCACAGAAAAATGATGGGCGTGGGTGAAATTGATAAGAGACACAGAAATAATACTAACCTGCTTCATAGCAGAGCCCAAGACAGTCACATATACAGAATGCTCTAAGACCTTCAAAAGATTAAGGCAGAAGAAACTATACTTATTTAATGAGAAACTGTCTCATAAAATGTTTACTGACTTGGCTGATCTCATTAGAAAGATCTCTAGCTTATCCCTCGGTAGTGGTCACTAACTCAAATGCCCTCAGGGGACAAAAAACCCAAAAAAACAAACAAAAAAACCCCAAACAAGCTCAATGGCTGGCTGGGAAAAAAAAAAAAAAGGGGGAGGGATGGAGATGGATGGAAATTGGAGAACCAACCCCAGACCAAAGGCATTCCCTTTTTTCCCCTCTTAATCCTAAACTGGCCAAACTATCCACCCTCTCATGCTGACCTCACCCCCATTTGCTACACTTTGTCTACAGATTTTCTAAACTTTCTCCCCTAATGCATAATACTAAAGTAAAACAAATTAAAAAAAGAAAAAGTAACTCCAAATATTATACCAAATGTATAGAAAATCTCTGGAGGAATATTTTCCAAGGTGTTAACAATAGCTATCTGGAGATGATAGGATTATGAATGTTTTAATTTTCTTATTTTTGTTATCATATTGATTTTCTAATGAGAAGAGAAAAAAGTAACTTAATTTTAAACGAGTAGCATCAAAACCCAAGGCATACCCAACAGAGTCCTCACTACTCTGAAACTGAGAATAAGAGGCAGCAGGACTAACAGAAAGCCAGATCTGAACATCACATTAATCAAGGAAAAATATTTAGTGGCTATATATCATCACTGTGCTATGTTCAAATGTCATTTATTTTTAAATAAGAAAATATTACCAGCAAAGAAAGGCTATATTTGATAAACTGTGGCAGCTGAATTAAAATTTCAAAGCTGAGGCAAATTAAGCTATCCCCTAACTCTTCCTTAATTTCATAAGGCCTTACCATAAAGATCAGGTCCATGAGGAGTAAAGACATTATACAAAACAATGTTCAGTGGTGCAATCACCAACTTCCCGTAATAGTAGCTGTCAATGACCACCACAGGCACCTAAAAGAGAGCAGAAAATACATAGCAATTGCAGAGTTTTGCTCTGGAAACATTCTCACAATGCTAATAGGATAAACTTCAGAATGAAAAACAGAATCAATTCCTAATGTTCTCTTTTCCATCCACATCAGAAGTTGCTTTCATTACAACTTTAGAACAAAACAAGATAAAAAGAAAACTCACCAGAAAGATCATTAGGGCAACCAGTGACCAATGAAAGAAACTCTTCCATCTGTGCTTCATGACCAGCAAATCAAAGGCAATAGGTAAACTATTTAACAGAGAGATAGAAAGTGGGGAGTTAAATACTTAGAATAGAAACTGAAACAGGTCAGATTTACACACACCTCATGCTGAACTGAGAATAAAATGTCTCTAGCAATTACAGTGAGGGAAGAAAGCTGGTACATGAAAGGATGTCTTCTCAAAAATAAAAAATGTGATCTCTTCACAGGACTCATCAGAGTGAGATGCATCCCACAATGCACAAGAAATATAAATATTCGTATTCGGAATGAGCTCCATTTTACACGTATTTATGTGTAATGGACATTTAAAATATATTAATTGTAAGTAAATGTACCCTATTGCCCTACTCCCACCCTGCCAAATAAATAAATACTGATTTCTCCCTTCCACGATGTATTAAGATTTTAGTAATAAAATAATATTACAAACTTTCACTTCAATTCTGATATATCCCTTTCCAATATGTAATATTGCTCCAAAATGTAATATGTAATATTTGTTCTTCTTCCTTTCACTTAAATTCCTCAAGCAAGTATCAACAGCATATGTGTGTTGTCTTCACTATTTCTTCCTTAAGGCCTAACATCAAGCTATTAAGACTGATCTAAGGTACCAGGAATCTCCTGTCCGCCAAACCCAGTATGTTTCCACAAGCTTCATCTCCCTTTGTCTTTCTGTTGCACTTGACACAAAGCATCTGCTCCTTCCTCTTTAGACTCCCTGGCTCAGATGTTCTTTTCTGGGGGCTTCCCTAGTGCTCCTTTCTAGGCTTCTTTTTCCCTGCCTCATGGTGTGCCCTACCATGGTCCTAGCTCCCAAAAGCAAGGTTGTACTTTTCTCTATATATACTCATTTTCTCGGGTGCTTCAACTCCTCTTGCATGAACAATCACCTTCATATCCATGACTTCCTAAACTAGGACACTAGTCAGAGCCCTTACCTGTGCTCCAGTCACAAAGAATTCCATCCCACACCAATCTATTTACTTACACAGAATCTACCCAATGTCAGTTACAGGCTCTGCTCCTGCCTCTTCCATAAAGTCTTTACGTTTATACGGCACTATCATCTCTATCATCTCTTTGGCAATGTCATGTGAACATCTCTTCTAAGATTTGAAATTCCACATTCTATTACCTAAATATTGCATTAACATTCTGTGTTTTTATTTTTTTCTCCCCAACTAGTTACATTTCCATAGCACCTGCATTTCTCCTTTGATAAGTCAATAAATGATAGTACATTGCTAACTGACTGATTAACTGTGATCCTGAAATCATTTATCTAAAGGCAGACTAATCAAAATGCGCCAACTCAGAGGTATTTGGGGAACTCATGAAGTTCAATGTAAACCCAGTAGAGAGTAAAAGGAATGCAGAAACTGACAAAAGGAGGATGGAAAAGTAAAAAGGAGGGAAGAACAAGGCTTTGTGAGTCACATTAAAGTTTGGACCCCATAGAGCAGGGGTTGGCAAACTTTTTATTTAAAGGATCCAATAGCAAACACTTTAGGCTTTGCAGGCCCCATATGGTCTCTGTTGCATATTCATGTGTGTGTGTGTGTTGTTTTTTAACAGCCCTTTAAAAATGTAAAAATTTCTTAGTTCTTAGGCTATACAAAACAGGTCAGCTGGATGTGTGACCCACAGGCTACAGAATGCCAACCTCTGTGACACAGAGCAATGGGGAAGCTATTACAAAGACAAAACAGAGTGATAAAATCATATTTGCATTTTAGGAAGATAACTCTAGTTTGAGCGTGGAGAGCAGATTTATAAGGATCAAGACTAGAGATGGGAAGATCATTTATGAGCCTACGTAAAAGAACAGAGAGAGGTGAAGAAAAGTAGATTCAAAAGATATTCAGGATGCTCCCACCAAAAGACACAGATTGGCTGAATGGATACAAAAACAAGACCCATATATTTGCTGTCTACAAGAGACCCACTTCAGACCTAGAGACACATACAGACTGAAAGTAAGGGGATGGAAAAAGGTATTTCATGCAAATGGAAACCAAAAGAAAGCTGGAGTAGCAATTCTCATATCAGACAAAATAGACTTTAAAACAAAGACTATTAGAAGAGACAAAGAAGGACACTACATAATGATCAAGGGATCGATCCAAGAGGAAGATATAACAATTGTAAATATTTATGCACCCAACATAGGTGCACCTCAATACATAAGGCAAATACTGACAACCATAAAAGGGGAAATCGACAGTAACACATTCATAGTAGGGGACTTTAACACCCCACTTTCACCAATGGACAGATCATCCAAAATGAAAATAAATAAGGAAACACAAGCTTTAAATGATACATTAAATGAGATGGAGTTAATTGATATTTATAGGACATTCCATCCAAAAACAACAGAATACACATTTTTCTCAAGTGCTCATGGAACATTCTCCAGGATAGATCATATCTTGGGTCACAAATCAAGCCTTGGTAAATTTAAGAAAATTGAAATTGTATCAAGTATCTTTTCCGACCACAACGCTATGAGACTCGATATCAATCACAGGAGAAAATCTGTAAAAAATACAAACACATGGAGGCTAAACAATACACTACTTAATAACGAAGTGATCACTGAAGAAATCAAAGGGGAAATCAAAAAATACCTAGAAACAAATGACAATGGAGACACGACGACTCAAAATCTATGGGATGCAGCAAAAGCAGTTCTAAGAGGGAAGTTTATAGCAATACAATCTTACCTTAAGAAACAGGAAACATCTCGAATAAACAACCTAACCTTGCACCTAAAGCAATTAGAGAAAGAAGAACAAAAAAACCCCAAAGTTAGCAGGAGGAAAGAAATCATAAAAATCAGATCAGAAATAAATGAAAAAGAAATGAAGGAAACGATAGCAAAGATCAATAAAAGTAAAAGCTGGTTCTTTGAAAGGATAAACAAAATTGATAAACCATTAGCCAGACTCATCAAGAAAAAAAGGGAGAAGACTCAAATCAATAGAATTAGAAATGAAAAAGGAGAAGTAACGACTGACACTGCAGAAATACAAAAGATCATGAGAGATTACTACAAGCAACTCTATGCCAATAAAATGGACAACCTGGAAGAAATGGACAAATTCTTAGAAAGGCACAACCTGCCAAGACTGAATCAGGAAGAAATAGAAAATATGAACAGACCAATCACAAGCACTGAAATTGAAACTGTGATTAAAAATCTTCCAACAAGCAAAAGCCCAGGACCAGATGGCTTCACAGGCGAATTCTATCAAACATTTAGAGAAGAGCTATCACCTATCCTTCTCAGACTCTTCCAAAATATAGCAGAGGGAGGAACACTCCCCAACTCATTCTACGAGGCCACCATCACCCTGATACCAAAACCAGACAAGGATGTCACAAAGAAAGAAAACTACAGGCCAATATCACTGATGAACATAGATGCAAAGATCCTCAACAAAATACTAGCAAACAGAATCCAACAGCACATTAAACGGATCATACACCATGATCAAGTGGGGTTTATTCCAGGAATGCAAGGATTCTTCAATATACGCAAATCAATCAACGTGATACACCATATTAACAAATTGAAGGAGAAAAACCATATGATCATCTCAATAGATGCAGAGAAAGCTTTTGACAAAATTCAACACCCATTTATGATAAAAACCCTGCAGAAAGTAGGCATAGAGGGAACTTTCCTCAACATAATAAAGGCCATATATGACAAACCCACAGCCAACATCGTCCTCAATGGTGAAAAACTGAAAGCATTTCCACTAAGATCAGGAACAAGACAAGGTTGCCCACTCTCACCACTCTTATTCAACATAGTTTTGGAAGTTTTAGCCACAGCAATCAGAGAAGAAAAGGAAATAAAAGGAATCCAAATCGGAAAAGAAGAAGTAAAGCTGTCACTGTTTGCAGATGACATGATACTATACATACAGAACCCTAAAGATGCTACCAGAAAACTACTAGAGCTAATCAATGAATTTGGTAAAGTAGCAGGATACAAAATTAATGCACAGAAATCTCTGGCATTCCTATACACTAAGGATGAAAAATCTGAAAGTGAAATCAAGAAAACACTCCCATTTACCATTGCAACAAAAAGAATAAAATACCTAGGAATAAACCTACCTAAGGAGACAAAAGACCTGTATGCAGAAAATTATAAGACACTGATGAAAGAAATTAAAAATGATACAAATAGATGGAGAGATATACCATGTTCTTGGATTGGAAGAATCAACATTGTGAAAATGACTCTACTACCCAAAGCAATCTACAGATTCAATGCAATCCCTATCAAACTACCACTGGCATTTTTCACAGAACTAGAACAAAAAATCTCACAATTTGTATGGAAACACAAAAGACCCCGAATAGCCAAAGCAATTTTGAGAACGAAAAATGGAGCTGGAGGAATCAGGCTTCCTGACTTCAGACTATACTACAAAGCTACAGTAATCAAGACAGTATGGTACTGGCACAAAAACAGAAATATAGATCAATGTAACAGGATAGAAAGCCCAGAGATAAACCCACGCACATATGGTCACCTTATCTTTGACAAAGGAGGCAGAAATATACAGTGGAGAAAGGACAGCCTATTCAATAAGTGGTGCTGGGAAAACTGGACAGCTACATGTAAAAGTATGAGATTAGATCACTCCCTAACACCATACACAAAAATAAGCTCAAAATGGATTAAAGACCTAAATGTAAGGCCAGAAACTATCAAACTCTTAGAGGAAAACATAGGCAGAACACTCTATGACATAAATCACAGCAAGATCCTTTTTGACCCACCTCCTAGAGAAAGGGAAATAAAAACAAAAGTAAACAAATGGGACCTAATGAAACTTAAAAGCTTTTGCGCAGCAAAGGAAACCATAAAGAAGACCAAAAGACAACCCTCAGAATGGGAGAAAATATTTGCAAATGAAGCAACTGACAAAGGATTAATCTCCAAAATTTATAAGCAGCTCATGCAGCTTAATAACAAAAGAACAAACAACCCAATCCAAAAATGGGCAGAAGACCTAAATAGACATTTCTCCAAAGAAGATATACAGAGTGCCAACAAACACATGAAAGAATGCTCAACATCACTAATCATTAGAGAAATGCAAATCAAAACTACAATGAGATATCATCTCACACCAGTCAGAATGGCCATCATCAAAAAATCTAGAAACAATAAATGCTGGAGAGGGTGTGGAGAAAAGGGAACCCTCTTACACTGTTGGTGGGAATGTAAATTGATACAGCCACTGTGGAGAACAGTATGGAGGTTCCTTAAAAAGCTACAAATAGAACTACCATATGACCCAGCAATCCCACTACTGGGCATATACCCTGAGAAAACCATAATTCAAAAAGAGTCATGTACCAAAATGTTCATTGCAGCTCTATTTACAATAGCCCAGAGATGGAAACAACCTAAGTGTCCATCATCGGATGAATGGATAAAGAAGATGTGGCACATATATACAATGGAGTATTACTCAGCCATAAAAAGAGACGAAATTGAGCTATTTGTAATGAGGTGGATAGACCTAGAGTCTGTCATACAGAGTGAAGTAAGTCAGAAAGAGAGAGACAAATACCGTATGCTAACACATATATATGGAATTTAAGAAAAAAAAAATGTCATGAAAAACCTAGGGGTGAAACAGGAATAAGGACACAGACTTACTAGAGAATGGACTTGAGGCTATGGGGAGGGGGAAGGGTAAACGGTGACAAAGCAATAAAGAGGCATGGACATGTATACACTACCAAACGTAAGGTAGATAGCTAGTGGGAAGCAGCCGCATAGCACAGGGAGATCAGCTCGGTGCTGTGTGACCGCCTGGAGGGGTGGGATAGGGAGGGTGGGAGGGAGGGTGACGCAAGCGGGAAGAGATATGGGAACATATGTATATATATAACTGATTCATTTTGTTGTGAAGCTGAAACTAACATAGCATTGTAAAGCAATTATGCTCCAATAAAGATGTTTAAAAAAAAAAAAAAAAAGATATTCAGGGGCTTCCCTGGTGGCGCAGTGGTTGAGGGTCCACATGCCGATGCAGGGGACATGGGTTCGTGCCCCGGTCCGGGAGGACCCTGCATGCCGTGGAGCGGCTGGGCCCGTGAGCCATGGCCGCTGGGCCTGCGCGTCCGGAGCCTGTGCTCCACAACGGGAGAGGCTGCAGCAGTGAGAGGCCCGCGTACCGCAAAAAAAAAAAAAAAAAGATATTCAAGAAGTACAAGAAATTAATAAGACATGAGAAAGAGAAAACAGTCACAGATAATTTTCAGGTCCTGGCTCAGCACAGACGGTGGTACCATTTCTGGGCTAGAAACAAAGGTAAAGGACAGATTTGGAGGGAAGATAATGAGTTCAGTCTGTAAATGTTTAGCTATATAAATGGAGATATCCAATAGGCAGCTAGGTATACATGAGTGAAGCTTAAGAGATGACTGGACTATATAAAGATATGGGACTCATCAAGATGATGGAGAGAGCAGAAAGTACAGAAGAGGCTCTTACACAAAATCTTGAGAAATATAATTAATTTGAGAATGATGTGCAGAATAGAAGATTGGAGGTGGGGAAACCAGCCTTTAAAATTCACTTAAGAAAATTTTAAATGCCTATTCTGATTTAGTAACTCCCTTATAAAAATGTATCCCATAGATAAATTTCCACAAGTGTATAGACATATGTACAAAAATGTTCACTGAAGCATTGGGTATAACAGCAAAAAAACTGAAAACCAAATGCCTACCAATAAAACAATGGTTAAATAAATTATGGACAGCCATATAATAATGGAATGTTATGCAACCGATACAAAGGACGATATAAATCTATGTACAGAAGATATACATATGTATAGGATAATTCTGTTTGTTTTAAGAATTAAAGTATGTATGTATAAACGTGTATGTGTGCATTTATTCATGTAAGGATAGTTTCTGGAAAGATATGTACAAAACTATCAGCAGTGACTAACTGTGAAGACTGGGTTAGGGGAGAAAAGAACTAAGAATTCTTTTTACCTCATACAATCTGGTACTTTTTTAAAATAATAAAGATATACTACTATGATAATAACCTTAACACAAACTAACATATTTTTCTAAATAACTAGTGGTACAGGCAAGAAATTAAGGCAGCACAAACTAGAGAAGTTGTGAAAACAAAAAGTACAAAAGGAATGAGAGGTACTATGGAACTTGGGAAAAAAAAAGATGCTGCAGGCAGGAAAGAAGAAGGACTGAAAGGAAACTCAGATAACAAGCCTGGGTGACCGGGAAAATGCACAGCACAGGGTGGTACAGCGTGGAAAAAACATCAGCTGTTACAGTCAGAAGGCCTGGATCCAAAGCAAACATAACCTTAAAGGCAAATTACTCAAAACCTCTCAAAGTCCACTTTCTCATTTATATAAAGCACTAATAATTGGAGACTTCCCTGATGGCACAGTGGTTAAGAATCTGCCTGCCATTGCAGGGGACACGGGTTCGTTCCCTGGTCCAGGAAGATCTCATATGCCACGGAGCAACTAAGCCTGTGCACCACAACTACTGAGCCTGCACTCTAGAGCCCACGAGCCACAACTACCGAACCCATGCACCACAACTACTGAAGCCCATGTGCCCTGGAGCCCACACACCACAACTACTGAGCCCATGCACCACAACTACTGAAGCTCGCATGCCCTAGAGCCCACGCACCACAACTACTGAGCCCGCGTGCAACAACTACTGCAGCCCACGCACCTAGAGCCCATGCTCTGCAACACGAAAGCCACTGCAATGAGAAGCCTGCGCACCACAACAAAGAGTAGCCCCTGCTTGCTGCAACTAGAGAAAGCCCACACGCAGCAATGGAGACCCACCAAAAAAAAAAAAGCACTAATAATTGTATTTGTCTTGCAGAGTAGGTTTAGGAATAAAGTTCATAAAGGGTTTAGCTGTGCACAGGATACAGCAGATGCTTAACAGTCACTTTCTTATTAGAATTAATCATAACAATAAGTACTAAGAGAAATATTCTTCCAATTCCCAGAATCTTTGAATAATTAATTTCTATAACTTTAGGTCCTACCCAAAGAATATGGAGGTAACCTAACATTAGGATTGACTATATACTCAGTGATACATGGAAGATGAATCAGGTTAGTTTCTTACCCAAGAGCTGCACTGAATGGCCAGCCTAAGATAGCCCCAGCTGCTACTCCAAGCACAGCAAAGGAAGTTTTGTCCATATACCAGCCAGTCATGGCTATCAATGTAGTGTACATACAGAAGCTGCTAGGAAGGAATGCTGCAAGACAAAAGAAATGAAAAAAAACAGGGGAAAGGGACAAGAGATTGAGATTTATGAGTTATCAGTTATTAAAAATATAGCTGCACTGCAATATGTCAATAACCAGGAACATACTTTGAGCAATGCTATATTAGAAATGAGGAGTAAAGTGATACTCGTTAAAAAACAAAGTTCAATGATTTTATTTTCTCTCTCCTGTTTTTTATGTACCAACACATCACCCAATTATACAATGCCAACCATGCCATTTATCTCCTGGCCTGTACCCCAAGTCTAAAACTTACAGGATTCCAGGTTCCCCAGAGGTACCTCCAGGTTACATTTCCAGACAGGAAGTATGCTTCAAGAAATTTAGAGCCATTGCTAACAATCTGTTTCTGAAGAAGTTTATCCTCTGATAGTCTTCTGAGACTGTCCTATTAGCAACCTGTACCCCGTAGGAATTCTCAGAAGCCTTCTCAAGGAACAAATACGTTCGATGGCAGCACTGCTTTGCATCCTTCATACACTGACATAGATAGCTTGGCCTTTAGATGTCCCCCTAATTACTTCCCTCAAGGTAACTTTCTTGTTGCATACAGCAGAGGACTGACCACCTTCAGGGTCTCTGCAACAGTAACATTTCATCAAAATGTTTCTAACAACTCTACAAAAAATGCAGATCTGCCTCTCCCTGCTGTTTAAGTGCTTCACCTAGCACTAGAAAAATCAATACCAACTCCAACAGGGACCACAATGAACAGGCAGTATGATTTGAGAAACTCAGCAAAGGGTTCAGAGGCTCATATCAAAGGATGCCTTTAACTTATCTGTGCCTTAACATCCTCAGCTGAAATTATAAAACTAAAAATACTCTCAGGTATCTCCCTCACATAAGAATCAATTTTAGGAGTAGCAAAGTAACTAAAAAAACATGTGAAGGGCTTCCCTGGTGGCGCAGTGGTTGAGAGTCCGCCTGCCGATGCAGGGGACAAGGGTTTGTGCCCCGGTCCGGGAAGATCCCACATGCCACAGAGCGGCTGGGCCCGTGAGCCATGGCCGCTGAGCCTGCGCATCCGGAGCCTGTGCTCCGCAACGGGAGAGGCCACAACGGTGAGAGGCCTGTGTACGGCAAAAAACAAAACAAAACAAAAACATGTGAAGTACAACCTTCCCAGATAAATGCTAAATAATATTGATGCCATCCAAAGCTGTTGATTCTAGCTCCAAGGGGAGCAGAGGAATATGAGGTCTCTGCCAGCTCAGAGGGCAAAGCATAGTCTCATTTAGGACAGTGGATCTCAAAGTTATTCAGGCGTGAGGCCCTGAGATCTCTGCAGAACATGGATTTTGATACAGTCAGTGAAAAGCAAATATATACTTTTGCGCTAGATACTATTTTTTGTGTATATTTAGTGTGTATACTAGATTCTGGTACACACAAGCAAAAATTAAAATTAAAATTGAGATGATTATATCTAGTAACTTAATTTTTCTGGAAAACTGCAAACAGGCTACCTTTCGGCAATAGGCCACTTTGGCTCAGCTCATAGGACACAAATGTTCAATGGCAGCACAGTTTGAAAGCCACCATTCTACATTAACAATTTTATTCTAAATTTCCAGAAGCTTACTTTATTCTATAAAATACAGTACTTTATAGAATACTGTATTTTATAGTATATATTTATACTTTTATAGAATACACTGCAAATAACTGGCATAAAATAGAACCATCAAGACCAGGGCTTTTAGACATAAAGTGCTTCCTTGAGCAAAATAACAAAATTATTGTCCTTCCCCTAACAGCAAAGAAAGGCAGTGGATGCCTCTGTTTCTCAGCCCTGCTGTGATAAAAAATATAATAACGTAATAGAAAGCAACCTGATGAAAATAACAGCTCTACAACTTATGAGTTCTTTGGCTTTCAGTAAGTCGCTTCACCTTTCTAAGTTTCAGCGTCCTTACCTGCAAAAATGAGAAAATATTTATCTGACTTATAAATATTTATCTGACCTTACAACCACAGGATGGCTGTAAAGGTCAATCAAGAGCAGGTAGATAACAGGACTGTAAATTACTGACATGTTACACAAATATAACCTACATCTGGACAAGTTCTTCTGGTTGATGCAACTGTGAAATATCAGTGAAACTTTTATGCCCTCACCTGCTCTTTTACTTACCTGATGATGAGCAAAACATGCCAGTGCTGAGAACCAAGAAGGCTAGCATCATTCGACTCACATGCAGCCCAAACTTCTTGCACACAGCCCTAGAGGAAAGGCAAAGACTATCAGCATAGCAAACCTTCGGGATGGAAGTTTCAAATTAAAGGACAAAAACATGTCTGCATCACAGAGAACACTGAAGATCTAAAGTCAAATACAGAACTGTCTCAACAGGTCTGTTAGCAATTCCATGTGCATAAGAAACCCAAACACTCTTATTCCTTAAGCAGGAGAGAAGCTCTCTACCTAAGAGGAAATGTACACTTTCTGTGCTAGATTATTTCTAATATCAGTAGGAAAACAGCCTGATATAGTGGAAAAATAACAGGCCTCAGATGGGCACAAGTTAAAATCCTGGCCCTTCCACTCACTAGCAGTGGTACCCTCATCTAGTTACATAATCTGTCAGGTTGCTCATCTGTTAAATGCAGATAATGATAATACTTACTGCATAAGGTTTCTGTGAGGGCAATGCATGGTAAAGTGCGCAGGAGAGTGCCAGGCACAGAGCTGCTCAATAGATGGCAGTTATTAGAAAAAAAGACTAGGAGTTACACCAAAGGTTTTTTTTGTGTTTTGCGGTACGCGGGCCTCTCACTGCTGTGGCCTCTCCCGTTGCAGAGCACAGGCTCCGGACACGCAGGCTCAGCGGCCATGGCTCATGGGCCCAGCCACTCTGCGGCATGTGGGATCTTCCCTGACCAGGGCACGAACCCGTGTCCCCTGCATCGGCAGGCAAACTCTCAACCACTGCGCCACCAGGGAAGCCCCCAAAGTTTTAATAAATAGTTATCTAAGTCAATGTTTCTAAAGCAATTATATACCTCCTTTTACTTTTGTCTTACAGGCCTTTTCAACCCTATAAATAAAACATTATTAGAGGTGATCATTGCTTCATTTAGTCAATATCTGTTCAGACTTAACTATGTGTTACCTATTTTCTTGCTCAGGTTCCTTATTGCATCTCAGACCTTCTTTCTGAAATAATTTTGTTTCTTCCTAAATATATCCTTTAGAAGGTTCTTTAGTGAGGATCTCTTAATGGTAAATTCTGGCTTTTGTTTGATCTTTCTTTATATTTTGTCTGAAAAGTCTTTATTTAACTCTTGGTCTTAAAAGGTGGTTTAGCTGAGTACATAATTTTAGGATGACAGTCATTTTCTCACAGAACTTTGAACATATTTTTTGTCTTCTGGCTTTTGAGAATGCTTTTGTTGGTCTAACTGCCTGACATTCCTTTGTAGGTTTTATATTAGTCCTCTGTCAACTTGTAAGATCTTCTTTGTCCTTTGTTTTACACAGTCTTACCAATTCCTTTTTATTTATCCAGCTCAGCATGTTAGGCTTCCTGAATCTGTGGATTAGCATATTTTCTCCTTTGATTCTGGAAAAATCTCATTAGCTATTACTTCCCTGAATCCTGCCTCTCCCTATTCTATCTCTCCTAGATCCGATTAGATATATATCAGATCTTTCAACTCGACCACATACATTTTTTTTTTTTTTTTTTTTTTTGCAGTACGCGGGCCTCTCACTGTTGTGGCCTCTCCTGTTGCGGAGCACAGGCTCCAGACGCGCAGGCTCAGCGGCCATGGCTCACGGGCCCAGCCGCTCCGCAGCATGTGGGATCTTCCCTGACCAGGGCATGAACCCGTGTCCCCTGCATTGGCAGGTGGACTCTCAACCGCTGCGCCACCAGGGAAGCCCCCACACACATTTCTTAGCCTTTCATATTTCCTTTTTTCTGTCACTCTGTACTACATTCTTAGTAATTGCTTCAGATCAATCTTCTAGTTTACTTATTAGAAGTGTCTAATCAGTTATTTGATCTACTGAATTTTCAATATCAATTATTATGTTTTCATTTCTAGAAGTTCTGTTTGGTTCTTTTTCAAATCTGCCCGGTCATTTTTGTAATCTCATTTGTTTTTGTTTTGTTTTTAATCCTTTTAATTTTATTGTGGTAAGAACACTTAATATAATATCTACCTTCTCTACAGATTTTTAAATGTAAAATACAGTATTGTTATCTATAGGCATAATGTTCAGCAGATCTCCACAGCTAATTCACGTCACGTAAGTGAAACTTTATACCCATTGATTAGCAACTTTCCATTTCCACCTGCCCCCAAACTGGGCAGCTACAATTCTATCCCTTTTTTCCATGAGTTCAACCATTTATTTTAGATAACTCATGAAAGTGGAATCATGCAATATTTGCTCTTCTGTGACCAGTTATTTCCCTTAGCACAATTTCCTCAGGGTTCATCCACTACGTCACATTTGCAGAATTTCCTTCTTTTTTAAGACTGAATAATACTCCATTGTATACCACGTCCCCCACCCCATTCATCTCTCACTGGGTATTTAGGTTGTTTCCAATCTTGGCTATTGTGACTAATGCTGCAACCAATATTGGAGTGCAAATACTGCTTTGAGATCCTGATTTCAATTCTTTTATATAAATCCCCAGAAGTGGGTTTGCTGGATCATATGGTGGCTCTATTTTTTTAAATTTTCTGAGGAACCTCATACTGTTTTCCACAGTGACAGTACCATTTTGCATTTCCACCAACAGCGTGCAAGGGTTCCAACTTCTCTACATCCTCACCAATACTTGTCTTTGTTTTTAGACAAGAGCCATTCTTTTTTCTTTTTTTTAACTGAAATATAGTTGATTTACAATGTTCTGTTAGTTTCTGGTGTACAGCCAAGTGATTCAAAGTATATATACATATATATATTCTTTTTCATATTCTTTTCTATTACAGTTTATTACAGGATATTGAATATAGTTCCCTGTGCCATACAGTAGGACCTTGTTGTTTATTTTATATATATTAGTTTGTATCTACTAATCCCAAACTCCTAATTTATCCCTCCCCCACCCCCTTTCCACTTTAGTAACCGTAACTTTGTTTTCTATGTAAGTCTGTTTTCTATGTGAGTCTGTTTTCTACGTGAGTTTCTGTTTTGTAAATACGTTCATTTGTATCATATTTTAGATTCCACATATAAGTGATATCATATGGTATTTGTCTTTCTCTTTCTGACCTACTTCACTTAGTATGATAATCTCTAGATCCGTCCATGTTGCATATGGTATTATTTCATTCTGTTTTATGGCTGAATAGTATTGCATTTTGTGTGTGTGTATACATATATATATATATATATATATATATATATGCATACACACCACATTTTCTTTATCCATTGATCTATCAATGGACATTTAGGTTGCTTCCATGTCTCGGCCATTGTAAATAGTGCTGCAACGAACACTGGGGTGCATGTATCTTTTCAAATTAGTTTTCTGTGGATATATGCCCAGGAGTGGGATTGCTGATCATATGACAATTCTATTTTTAGTTTTTTAAGGACCCTCCATACTGTTCTCCATAGTGGCTGCAGCAATTAACATTCCCACCAACAGTGTAGGAGGGTTTCCTTTTCTCCACACCCTCTCAGCATTTATTTTTTGTAGACTTTTTGATGATAGCCATTTTGACCAGTGTGAGGTGATACTTCATTGTAGTTCTGATTTGCATTTCTCTAATAATTAGCAATGTTGAGCATCTTTTCACGTGCTTACTGGCCATCTGTATGTCTTCTTTAGAGAAATGTCTGTTTAGGTCTTCTGCCCATTTTTTGATTGGGTTTTTTGTTTTTTTTGTTATTGAGTTATAGGAGCTGTTTGTGTGTTTTGGAAATTAAGCCCCTGCTGGTCACATCATTTGCAAATATTTTCCCCCAGTCTGTAGTTTGTCTTTTTGTTTTGTTTATGGTTTCCTCTGCTGTGCAAAAGCTTGTAAGTTTGATTAGGTCCCATTTGTTTATCTTTGCTTTTATTTCTCTTGCCTTGGGAGACTGATCTAAGAAAACATTAGTACAATTTATGTCAAAGAATGTTTTGCCTATGTTCTCTTCTAGGAGTTTTATGGTGTCATGTCTTATATTTAAGTCTTTAAGCCATTCTGGGTTTATTTTTGTGTATGGTGTGAGGGAGGGTTCTAAATTTATTGATTTACATGCGGCTGTCCAGGATTCCCAACACTATTTGCTAAAGAGACTGTCTTTTCTCCATTGTATATTCTTGCCTCCTTAGGCAAGAGCCATTCTAACAAATATGAAGTGATCTCACTGTGGTTTTGATTTGCATTTCCCTAATGATTAGTGATACTGTCATCTTTTCATGTATGTTGGCCAGATTATTAGGTTTCTTACTATTGAGTTACAGGAGTTCCTTATACATTTTGGAAATGAATCTCTTATCAGATATATGGTTTGCAAATATTTTCTCCCATTCTGCAAGTTCTTTTTCACTCCATTGATTGTTTAGTCTCTTGTTTCTTCTTTATGTTTTCAATTCCTTCTTTTATTTCTTTAAAAATATTAAATGTAATTATTTTATATTCTTATTTTAGTAATTCCTAATAAATGAAGTTTTGCAGGTCAGCTTTCTATTGATCTGTTATCTCTGCTGGCTCTCACTCATAATGTTTTGTTCCCTTCTGTGATTTGTCATTTATTTTTACTATAAATTCTTGTTCACTAGAATTTTATCTATGGTAATGCTTTGACACCTGGATTAAGGATCCACTTCTCTAGAGAAATTTTACATTTGTTTTTGCAAGATGCCTGGAAACACTAACAGCCCAGAACAATTTAAAGTAAACTCTCAACTTGGGGTTTAGGGGGCCATGTGGGTGATTTGAATTCAGTCCTGAACTCATATAAAGACCAACTTAAGATTACAATCCTCAAAGGCAGCACTGGATTTCTTTTTTTTTTTCTTTTGCGGTACGCGGGCCTCTCACTGTTGTGGCCTCTCCCATTGCGGAGCACAGGCTCCGGACGCACAGGCTCAGCGGCCATGGCTCACGGGCCCAGCCGCTCCGCGGCATGTGGGATCTTCCCGGACCGGGGCACGAACCCGTTTCCCCTGCATTGGCAGGCGGACTCTCAACCACTGCGCCACCAGGGAAGCCCTGGATTTCTTTTTTTTTCCTCTATTCTACCCAGAGTCAAGGCCAAAGAACTTTTTTATCTTATATTTTTGGCTGTTTTGCAGTGGGAAGACTTTAAATAATGATTACTAAGTCCAGATACCTTTTAAAGCATTATTAAAATGTTTCTTAGGTTTCATGTTAAAAAAGGTAGCTATTTTTATTACTGGAACACTTAACTGCTTAATACTTTCACTAATATTCATTCAACCAATAGGTACTTGGTGAAAGACAATGTACTGGGCGCAAATAAGAGCAGTGAGTTCCACACTGGGAATAATTTCCTATCAGCTCAGCTCAAAGGGAGAAGAAAGAAATCATGATCCTATCTCTCAGGACCAAAAAAGAAAAAAAAAAAAAAAGGGCCCTACTAAATCCTACCAAATAAAATACCAGTTAGATATTTATTAACAGAATTAAAGTTAATAATATGAAGATATGCCATTTATCACCTCAGGAAAGAAAGTGATAATTAGAAGTATTCCCTTCCAATGGTTCGTTTCAAACAAGAAATTGCACTTTAGATATAATTTTAGAAGCTAGAAGGAAAATGTTTTCTGTTTCTAAACACTGCTTCTACTATCACAGTAATAATCTATGCTATATTGGGCTTCCTCATAGCACTTTTAGAAGCAAAGCTTTTATACTCACTTGTAAAAGTAAAGTTCACATATACAGCTCACAAAAGCCAGCAAACATCGTAAAAAGTAAAAGACAAGAATCTGAAAGAAACCCAGAACAAGAAAACAGAAGTTAAAGATAAGTTAGAAAAACTCTTAAAGATGAAACCACTCTCATTTGTCACTAATAACTATAAATTGGTATAATCCTTTTGAAAAGCAATATGTATCAAGAACCATGCAAATTTTCATATCCCTAAATTCAAGTATAGAAGTATATCTACTTCTCTGATTCCGGCCCACAGAAGTAACTCAAAATATGGGAGGGGAGGAGTTCTATTCATAAAAATGTTAATTGCAGCTCTACTAACTTAGTAAAAACTATTTTAAAAACTATAAAATGTTCAATTACAGGGAAATGGTTAAATTATATCTATTCACGTATTATTATACACATATCAAAGTTTATGGTTACAAAGACAGTGGAAAAATTCTTATGATATAAAACTCATTTATTCAACAAGCATTTCTTAGACAATTATAATAACTGATTATAATTATTATAAAATTATATTATAAAATACTAAATGAAAATATATGATATAACATTATTTATACATCAGAGTTACAGCTATGGAAATCAGAAGTACTGTATATGAAAAAACTGGAAAGAAATATAATAAAATGGTAAAAGTGGCTATATCAGGCTAGTGAGATTTAGGTACATATTTTTCCTCCTATTTTTCAAATGTCTGTAATGTGGTTTTTATTAATTGTAGGAATTGACATGAATTTTACAAATAAAAATAACAAAATAATAAGAATTGTACCGAATAGCTTTTATACTACAGTATACTGGTATGTTTAAAAGCAATGAATACCTCTGAAAATAAGCACTATTTAAATACATTCTATGATTAATATTACTACATATAACTTAAAAGTTCTTTCAGTTTTCATCATTATGTTCAATCAAGTAATCAGCAAATGCCCAAGTTCATTCATTAATTCAATAAAACCATACTGAAAACCTACTATACATTGAGCACTCTCTAGATGCTACTAGGAATACAGATAATTTTAGTACAAGGTATCCACACTTAAGGACTCTTCATCTGGTTGAGGAGAGTACAAAAACACACTTAGAAAGTTAAAAATTAACACAAGTTAATATAAGAACTGTATTTGGGAATAGGACAGTGATGCTCCCATAGCAACTAATATTCAACATAGTAACTGGATGTCGGGTTAGTGCAAAAAGACACAAAAAAGAAATGAGATATAAGGAATGGAACAGAAGAAACTAAACTCTACATGCACAGATGAAAGAGGATCCAGAGATTCACCTGACAAACCACAGACACTAATAAGGAAATTCAGTGAGATTTTGATCAAGATCAAAAAGCAAAAATCAACTGTGTTCCTCACAATTGTGTTCCTCACCTGCAATGACCTCCTACAAAAATTACAGAAAACAAGATACCGTTCATAACAGTAACAAAAAGTATAAAGAATCTAGTCATTATCCTAGTCAAAGAATGGATAAGCCTAAAATGGATACATTGTTTACATTTTATTAAAAGACACAGAAAACCTAACTAAGTGGATAAATACATCATTTTAGGGATGGAATGACTCAACACTCTAAAAATATTGATTCTCATATTAATACATAAATTCAACGCAACTCCAATCAATACCTACCAGAATTTGGGAGAGGGGCAAATTGATTCTAAAATGATTTTTAAAATACAATTTTAAGGACTCCCCTGGCAGTCCAGCAATTAAAAGACTCACCAGAATTTGGGAGAGGGGCAAATTGATTCTAAAATGATTTTTAAAATACAATTTTAAGGACTTCCCTGGCAGTCCAGCAATTAAAAGACTCCGTGTTCCCAATGCAGGGTAACTGGGTTCAATCCCTGGTCAGGGAACTAGGTCCCACATGCTGCAACTAAGAGTTCGCATGCCGCAACTAAAGATCCCGTGGGCAGCAACTAAGACCCAGTGCAGCCAAATAAATAAATAAATACATAAATATTTAAAAAATTAAAAATAAAACACAATTTTTAAAATGGATAGAGAAATTCATCAGCCAAATATTAACACATACTACAAAGCCATAATAATAGAAGCAATATAGTAATCTCTGACAAACTGACCAATGATACAGAATTAAAAAGGCCAGAAACATACACGGGAATGAGATGTATGATACAGATGGTATTACAAACCAGAAGGAAAAGGATGAATTATTTAGCAGATGGTGCTGGAAAATCCAGTTCGCCATATAGGAAAAAATAAAGCTGGATCTTTCCACAATTTATAAAAAATAAAATTCAAATGGACTAAAGCCTTGTATGTGAAAGATAAACTAATAAAGTTACTAGGGAAAAATACATAAGAATATCTTTGTGACCTGTGGTGAAGGATTTCTTTCAGAAAGACCCAAAACCCACCAACCGTAAGTGAAAAACTAATTGGTTTGACTCTATCAAAATTAAAGATTTCTGTTCAACAAAGGACCACAGACAAAGTTAGTAGACAGGTGACAGCCTAAGAGAAAGGATTTCCAGTATCTAAAACCTACAAGGGGTTACTATTGAGAACTTCTACAAATCACAAGAGAAAACCAGAAAACCCAACTGAAAAACAGGCAAAGGATGCAAATAGGTAATTCACAGAAAAGGAAATATGAATGACCAATAAATACATGAAGAAATTCTCCACCTTACTAGTTGTCAGAGAAATGTAATTAAAATGAGAAGCATCTCATATACATGAGAAGGGCAAAAATTAGAAAGTCAGAAATATCAAGTGCTCAGATATTAGGAAGCTGAAACCCCAAACATTATTGTAGGGAGTATAAAGTTGAATAGCCATTCTGGAGAGCAATCTGGCAGTGCTCCATGAAATTAAGTAGCCCATGGATCTATGTACAGGATGCCACTCCTGAGTGTATAATTCAGAGAATTTCACACCTCAATCCATAGAGAGAACAAAGCTGTTCTTGTTTAGGGTAGCAAGTTGTAAAGGTAACCATCACTAGGGGTGCCAATTATTACCATATTGTCTCTCAGCAACAATCCACCCTTTTCTACTCTAATTATGATGATGGGGCTGGGACCCTATAAGCTACAACTCCCCCTTGCCCTGTGGCTCACACTGGCAGAACCTAAAAAGGAGGAAACTGGAAGAAAGAACAAGAGAACAGATATCTTCATTCCTGTTTTGCTTGCTGTTTGTATCACTGATGTAAGAGGTAGGACTCTGGGTTGAATATGCCAAATTTGAAGTGACAGTGGATATCCAAATGTAGATGAAAACCTTAAGCGCTGCATATTGTTATTTCTCTACTAACTCCCCCATCCTATATATCTTTCCTCTGAGGCCACTTGGAGAGCCTGGACTTCCACTCCCCCAAACCTAGCAGTAATGAGGTACCTCTACCCTGACCACTAGGGTGGTATCAGTGGAGGCCTAGTTGGGAACCTGGACTTCTAGCCCCAATTGGCAGTCACAAGGTGGTGAACCCTCTCCTTTTTCCAGCTGCAGTGGTATCAAAAGAAGCCATCTAAAAGAGAAGCAGAATAGTGCAGAGGAAGCAGGCTGGGCCCATGAATAAGATCCAGAGTCTCATACTATAATACCCAAAATGTCCAAGTTTCAACTAAAAATTACTTGTCAACCAGGAAGATCTCAAACTGAAGGAAAAAAGTCAATTAATAGATACCAAAATTGAGATGAGATATAAGAATTATCTGACAAAGTTTTAAAGGAGCCATTGTAAAAATGCTTCAATAAGCAATTAAGAACACGCTTGAAACAAATGAAAAAATAGCAAGTCTCAGTAAAGAAATAGAAGAGAAAAAGAAAAACCAAAAGGAAATTTTAGAACTGAAAAAATACAGTAACCAAAATAAAAGCTCAATGAGTAGGCTCAACAGCAGAATGAAGGAGACAGCGGAAAGCATCAATGAACCGGAAAAAAGACAACAGAAACTGTTCAGTCTGAACACAGAGAAAACAGACTGGAAAAAAGTGAAGAGAGGGCTTCCCTGGTGGCGCAGTGGTTGAGAGTCCGGCTGCCGATGCAGGGGACACGGGTTCATGCCCCGGTCCGGGAAGATCCCACATGCCGCGGAGCAGCTGGGCCCGTGAGCCATGGCCGCTGAGCCTGTGCGTCTGGAGCCTGTGCTCCGCAACGGGAGAGGCCACGACAGTGAGAGGCCCGTGTACCGCAAAAAAAAAAAAAAAAAAAAAGTGGAGAGCTTCAGGGACCCATGGGACTGTAATAAAATATCTAACATTCACATCATTGGAGGCTCAGGAGAGGAGAAACAGGGCGGGACTGAAAAAGCACTTAAAAAAATAACAGCTAAAATCTTCCCAAATTTGTGAAAAGACATAAGTCTAAAGATTCAAGAAGCTGAGTAAACTCCAAACAGGATAAACCCAAAGAAATCCATGCTAAGACACATCATAGTCAAATTTCTGAAAGGTAATCAGGTTAGGTCTCAGTTAACTCCTAATTATCCTTCAGTATTCTGTTTAAATTAAGCTCTCCCTAATATGCTAACCCACTGCACATTGTACTTTTCCTCCATGACCCACTGCATTTATAATTACTTGTTCCATGTTCGTCTTCTCCACTAAACTATAAATTCCATGAGGGCAAGGATTTGGTCATTGTTACACCCAGAGCACTTAACAAAGTGTCTACCAAATAAAAGTTGCTCCATTAATACTTGTTGAATAATGAATGAATAAATGATTCTTCTTAAAAACAATCCCCTCCTAACTATGAATATATTTGGTCCCTTTCCCAAATTGTTCCAGAGACTCACCCACCACTTGATCAGTTGTGATTGCTTCCAGGTTGGCCCGCCCTTACCTTATTAGTTTGTAAAATTCTTGCATGAAATGCAGCTGGCCAGGCGTGAAGCAACAGGTAAGCATAGGAGCGAATGGCATAAGCTGGGGAATACTCCCAAGTCTGAAACCCCTTCCCATAGATGAGGTAGTGTGTCTGAAAGTACAAAACGGATGGATTCAGGGTTATATTGGCCAAAAATCCTTGTTAAGAGGATGCAGGTGAAGTTTCTAAGCAAAAGTATTAATGAGACAAAGGTACACAAAAAAGCTGAAATTCTCAATAAGATTTGCAACTAATGGATAAGAATCAAAATGACCCAATACTGAAAAATATTAAGACATTATAAATCCTACAAGATTATTGTTTGGCCAACATTGAAAGCTGGAATTTTACCCTCTATTTATTTTTTAAAAAATACTCATTAACCAAAACAGGAAAACTCTAAATCTTGTATTTTCCTTAAACTACCTACCCTAAGCATTCCTTATTTTTTTATGCAAAATGTGATCAGAAAATTTCACCTCTGCATTTCCTATAACAGGGAGTCCAACAAACTTATAAAAGTATAAATCAAGAAACAGCAATATAAGCATAGTATGTAGCAACATTGTTTATTTTACTAAACATCAGAAGAAAAAAACCAAAAATGTTTAAAGAAAGTGGTTGCCTCTGGGGACAAGGATTTGGCCATGAGAAGTGCACCAGGGAGTTTCTGCTTTTCTTTTACGTTTAATATTTTTAAACTACCTCAAAGTAATATTTTGACTTAAAAACTTTTTAAGAAAATTACAAATTACACCTTTTTTGTATAACAGCAATTCCTATATCATTCAATAGGAGGTAAATCATCAGCTTAGAATACAGAAATGAAAATAAGGTTATTTTACTAATAGTCACACTTGTATATTATTTGTATCTTGATTCATAACAAGGTTCCAAGCAGTGAAATCAAGAACAAAAAAAGAAAACTAAAGAAATCACCTACTGGTTCCCAGTAGTTGAATGTTTCATCACAGTCAGAGATGTTGCTGAGGAGAGCAGCACATAACCTTGCTGAGAGCAGACACTTGAACGCAGTAGATCCTTCAGGTGCCCAGACTTGTCCTGCTTTGTTCCCAGATAACCTGCTCAGAAGCAAAAAAAAAGTATGTGTCAGAAAGGACCTGCTAACTAGAAGGGCTAAAACTAGACAGAAAGGACAACAGGTCAAGAGACACCAAAGCACATGAGTTAGTCACCTAAAAGGGTGAATCGTTAATTGTCCTGACTAGAATAAATAAGGAACGAATTAAGACCTTAATCAACGTTAGTCATTACTTCCTGCTTTTAAGGTGTAAGCTAATTCATGCACTTTAGTTCTTTGCATCTATGACACTCCGCTTACCCCAAGCCAACAAATCGCTCACTTACAGGCCACAAGCTCTTATTCGTCTTTTCCTTATTCTCCTAACAAGGTCATTACTTTCCATGGCTTTATTCATTTCCCCATCTGTTCAAATGCCCAGAAGCTAACTTGTGCAGTGGACATCACCTTTTCCAATTCCATATGCTGACAGCTCCCCAGCGCAGGCTTAACCTGCAGCCCTCCGGCTTGAAAAGAGAGGTGGTTGCTGGTGTGCAAGGTGGTGGGGCCCACACAGAAGAGTAAAGGGTCGGGACTCTGCGAGGACTGAAGGAAGCTGGGACTGGGACTGGGACACACACACACACACACACACACACACACACACAGCGACGCCAGCCCACCCTGGGCCTGGGCCGGAAGCCGCACAGACCTGCAGGGTTTCTTCACTAGCAACACAGGACCCGAGCTGGGGGATCTAATCTAAGGCGGGTGAAGACCCAGCGTCCACCCGCCCTGTAAGAGCAGAAAGAGCAGGGTGAAGAGGCTGCGGGCCCTCCCGGCGGGAAAGTCGGGCAGGGCGCAGCACAGCACAGCGCGGGCGAGACCCTCTACCGGCAGCCCCGCGCCGCCCGCCGCCCGGCCACGCCCCCGCCGCGCCCGCACACCTACTCGGGCCGGGGCTCTGCGCTGCCCGCCTCCCGGCTGCACAGCAGTTCCCGCAGCTTGTCGGCGGCCGAGGTCGTGTCCCCGCCGCTGCCCCCGCTTCCCTTCAGGCGCTGCCGGGCTCCTCGGCTGGCCATGGCAAGAGTGGGGAAAAAGGTAGAACTCGGCGCCCTACGAAGGCGACGAGCGCGGAGACATAGCCTTTGGCTGGCAACGGTGTCCGCCGAGGGACAAAAGACCTCGACATGCGCAGACACGACTAAATTATAGTTTTCTGGGCTAATTGGGGCAAATCCCTGGGTAGAAAAGAAATGCGACCTGAGACTTTACTTGGCCGTTATCGCTATCCCTTCCACATACTAGTAACTCTAGGCATGCCTTCCTCCCTCTCTCTCTGCCTTCACTTCTCAGCATTCTGCACTCTCCTACAAATACTGTCCTTCAGCATCCCTGTTTAAAAGAAAGCACAAATAGAGAGTAATTAATTCCACCGAGTACGCAGATATTCAGTTAAAAATCATAGCACAGCCGCCTACAAAAGAGGAAGTTCTTTAAAGATCACTGGCACCTTGTCCTTTATATTTTGGCAAGTGATAGGGACAGCCTGCAGCTAATTAACTGCTTCAGAGAGATGAAGCCATAATGGCAGAATACAGAATAAGGAGAAAAGTGAAAGACTGAAGAAACTCTGTGCAGCAAATTTAACCAGACACCAGTCACTGCCATTGCTACTACAGCATTATGGTAAGCATTTAATATACCTTATCCTTTTAAAATATAATACAACCACCTTGTTTTATCAAAAAGGAGACTGAGGTCCAAGGTTGCATAGCTAGGAAGTGATGGAGCCATGTTCCAACCCAGGTCTTACTACAAAATCCATGCTTTTCCAACCAGGAGATCAGGAGAAAGCTCTTGATTTCACACAGGCATTTTTACATGGGCACTTTGATGATATCATGCCTGTGACTCTCAGAGGTCATTCATCTGTTTCTGATACTCTGCCTACTCCCCCAATCACAGAGCTCTATCCCACCCTGTGAAGCTCCGTACCAGTAAGTAAAACAAGGTTATAGAGGGAGTGCTAAACTTGACAGGGTCCCAAGTTATGACTTCATACTAAAAATTCCTGAGTATTAACAATGGAGATTGATCCTATTGCTCAATTCCCACATGAAATTACTAGTTGCCAAATTCAGACATCTCAATGTAACTATATCTCATACAGCCACCTCCTTTTCATTTCACTCTAGTGCAGGCCCCTCCCTGACTCTACCCAAGTCTACTACAGTAGCATCCTTACAGGGATCTCCCATCTCAAATTGATCCTGTGCAATACTGTCCAATTAATTTTCAAAAATACTACATCCCTAACCTACTTTTCTTATCTCCCACTACTTTCCTATACACATTTTATGTTCCAACTAGCCTGTAAAGTACCCCAAATGCTCCCATATCTCTACCTCTGCTCATGTATGCCCTCTGCCTGGAATGCATGCCCTCCTTGCCTAACAATCCTTCCATCACAACCCTGCCCTTGTTTTAAGATCCAGCTCAAATGATACCTCATCCAAGTGATACCAAACCAAAATTGGGTCTGCTCACCTACACACAGAAAAGCCAATGTACTGACACCAGGTTGTGCTGAAGCAAAGTACAGTGTCTATAGCAAGGAGAAGAGGCAGCTTATGCTCAAAAGACCTAAACTCCCTGAAGCTTTCAGGGAAGGTTTTTTAAAGGCAAGGTGAGGGAAAGAGTTGAGGTGTGCATGATCAGCTCATGGACATCCTTGACTGGTTGGTGATGAGGTAACAGGTTGGTATTTCAGGGGTCAACAGCATCAACCTCCTGGGGTCTTTGTGCTGGTGATCAGCATGCAATTAACTTCTTCCACCTGGTAGGGGTTTAGTATCAATAAAACATACAAGGATATGGCTCAGAATATTATCTATGGCCCTTGAGGAGGAACTAAATGTACTTGACTTTTTTTATGGCTAAACTATCATAATTTTGTCTTACATGACTGTTTTCCTTTGTTTCTGCATTTTCTCATTTCTCAGGTTAAATCTGCTCTTTGGTGGACTTCCCTAATGGTACAGTTGTTAAGACTCCGCTCTTCCATTGCAGCAGACGCAGGTTCGATCCCTGGTCAGGGAATTAAGATCCCGCAGGCCACGCGGCCAAAACAAAAAAACAAAACAAAAAAACTACTCTTTAGAGTTCGGGGGAGGCCTAGGAGGCTAAAGCTTTTCTGCAAACAAGAGGCAGGAGACTCGGAGAGGGTGGGGGAATCTGTCTTCAGGAAGGCCCTGCAGGGTCTGCTTGGTTTCACATGTACCAGGCACTACTGGGGATGGAAGAAAGCTATAAATCACATTACCTGCCCTCGAGTAGCTTTAAGTCTATGTGGAGAGCTAAGCAATATATGTCCATAAGAGATCCCTTGATTCTTCACTCCCCAAACTTACTCCCATGCCAGTTTTCCTATTCTGATTAAAAACACTTCTATTCTCCCAGTTGCTTGGGTCAAAAACCTAGGGATTCTGTTTGATTCCTCTATTTCTCTAACTCCAAAACATTCATGCATGCACATATATTTAAATCATCAGTAAGTTCTTCTAATTATTACCCAGTCCAAACACTTTTTACCACCCTGGTCCAGGTCACCATCATATCTTGGTTGCATTATTATAATAACCTCCTAATTTGTTTCTTTGCTTCGATTCTTGCCTTTCCACATGCTCTTCTCCAAATGCAAGAATAAATAGACAACATATTAAATCAACTATACTTCAATTAAAAAAAATTTTTTAAAGGAATTAATAAGACAGTTATTTCCTTCACAGAGTTTACAATATAGCTCCAATTGGTGGAGCCTAACTATTAATTAACAGGAACATACATTAATGCACATTATAGCACCCCATTCTGCAGAGTCCTGGGCTGAGCCAATCTCCCAAAGTCCCTTAGAGATGCTTACAACAGAAGTCCCAAAACCTAGGGGGGAAAAGTGTAAAGTTAATCACAGTTCAGAGATTACTGTTGAAAAAACTATGGAAGGAAAAGTAAAGTAACAAAGTGGCAGAAAGAACAGGGGCTTTTGAGTCAGACAGACCTAGGTGTGAGCTCTAAGTGAGACACTTACTTAGTTCCATGACTTTAACAGCAGTCAACCACAGAATAAACATGATGACGATACCAATAATACGGGACACTTGCAACTTTTACCCAAGGTAATAAATGCCGGTCTGTCTGACTCTAAAAACTATTCTCAATGATTTAGAGAGATGATATGATAGAGTTAAGGAAAGAGGAATTGACAATTCGGAAAATATATTTATAAATATATTTGACGAGACACTCAAATTCTACTGCTTCAGCATTACAGCATCTAGTGTATAAGATGCTGTTTTGTTTGTTTTCCTAGTCATTACTCACAAACAAAATATTGCACAACTCCAAAGGTCACCACTCACATTATAGTCTGTAAACTTTAAGTGATCGAGTCACAGATATGTTTAAAGTCAACCATCAGTAGCTATAGTCACAAAGTAAAAGATTAAAAAAAAAAAAAGTCTGGAAAGAACTACAGGTTACAAATTGGTCTTTTTCATCCACACCTGTGAGGATCACTATGTAGAGATGAATTTACTAAACTACCTAGGTATCACATGTAGTCGTTGTTGAATCTCCTTCCTTAGCTGGGACTGCATTGATGCTACCTGCTGCTGGGTAAGGGCCTTGTCACAGGTCTGGTAGGTCAATCTATAGCAGAGGCTGACCTGTTCCGTCTTTGGATGCTGAAAACGACTAAGGAGTTGTATGGATATGACAGTGTCCTGTGACACTGCTCGGGCCACAGTGTGAAACTCTACTTCATCAAATCTTTTCTTTGTATCTAACCAAAAACTAATATCATGCACATAGTATGGAGGATATAGGGAATAGCTTTTAAAGGGTTCTATTTTCCCAGGGGCAAAATTCTTCAGGAAACGATTATCAAAGGTCCACAACATTCTCCAATCAGAGATACCCCAGACAAGCATGGCTAATAGGTCCAAGTTCATAGACACACACACAAAACACTGGTCTTTGTGTATGATGCTTGTAGCAGATGTGGTAACAGACCCAATAATCAAATCCTTCACACAATCTGGGCCAAAATTTTGAGACTTCACAGTAATCATATAATCTTCCCCAGGTGGCTGAAAGACAAATTCCACTGAACTGCCCAGCTTAGAGCCCTTGAGCAATGTCTGGGTCAGAAGGCTATCTAGAATGCCCTTCAGATGATCCAGTAGTGACTGAAGACAGCCATCCTTCAGATTTTTATTAAATCCAAGGATAAACAAAGTCTCATGAAATGCTGGCATTGTGAAAGGTGAGATGCGGCACTTCTGAAAGACAGGTCCACTGAGGATGTACAGAGAACCTGGGAGGAAGTCTGGTGCTTGGATTAGAGCCTGAACATGAACTAGAAGAGAAGGTCTAAGGCAGACCTTGGCCTGGCTATACGTTCCTTCCTGAGCTTCTTCCTTACTGTCTCTTCTAGGGTTCTTGGGAAGGCTGAGTTCTGAAAATGACACTAGAAAATCCTCCATGTCTTCTGTTGTCCCACCAGTGAGGGACTCAAAATTTGAGTTATCTTCATGGAGACTAATCCAAAAGGCAGATGATAGGATGTCACAGTGGCAGGAAGTGAGAACACTGGTGTCTCCCTGTGGCAGCAAAGGGGAAGAACACTTCAGCCTTTTTAGAGGGAAAGCTTTCCCCAATTCAGCAATGAGTTTCTCATTTATGGTTTTGATAGGATGATATGAAGGTGCTTCTAGGAAACCCCTGTTTAAACACACACAAAAATAAACTTTTTTAACTTAAAATTATTAATAATTATAACGTAGCTAGAATTAAAAGCACAAATAGCTGTATAGAAAAGAATTATCCTTAAGTTGATCTGGAAAGGAAACAAAGAAATCATCTACCATAAAGAGAGATATGTGTTTCAGAACTCTGACAGCCTACAATAAACCAGAAAATACGACAATTTAAAAAAAAATTTATTAGAGTACAGTTGATTTAAAATGTTGTATTAGTTTCAGGTGTACAGCAAAGTGAATCAGTTATACATATACATATATCCACTCTTTTTTAGATTCTTTTCCCGTATAGGCCATTACAGAGTGTTGAGTAGAGTTCCCTGTGCTATACAGTAGGTCCTTATTAGTTATCTATTTTATATATAGTAGTGTGGATATGTCAATCCCAATCTCCCAATTTATCACCCCACCTTATCCCCTGGTAACCATAAGTTTGTTTTCTACATCTGTAACTCTATTTCTGTTTTGTAGATAAGTTCATTTGCACCCCTTTTTTTAGATTCCACATATAAGTGATATCATATGATATTTGCAGAAAATATGACAATTTTTAATTCTAAAGAGACTTGTGCAGGCCAGACTGACAAGTATTCACAGCATGACATCATTAACAATTAATGTGGCATCCATTCAATGTATGGTTGCCTGATTATCAAGCCAATCAGGATACAACTAGAGATAGAAGTGATTTCTGGTAAAATCAGGTTACCTGTTCAGCTTTCCTACAAGTACTTCTGGTTCTAGAAAAGAAAACCACTGGTCACCCAGTTTGATCCTGGAAATTCTTGGTTGCAAACCTTCATAGGGTAAGCTCCGGGTAAAGATATGGTTCAAAGCACCTTCTACATGAAAGGACTTATCTTGACTCCTGGCAAAATAGACAGCAATTATTAAGACTGTCATTATTAAAGAAAGCAAGTATTTCTAGAGACTGAATCAAGAAATAGACAAGGAAAAAGTATGTCTCTGAGATTTTTTTTATCATTAGTGAGAGAGATGGAAAAGGCTTAGAACTCTGTTATTACTTACCTATATCCAGTGCACTTGTACTCTGGCACAGCCTCACAGCTGAAGGGATGCACATCACTTAAAATGAATCCCCCTAGAGCTGCCATAGCAACCACCTGCCAACTGTTGTGCCATTCTCTCATGGGCTTATCAGCAGGAGTCCCACCTTGTCCTCTACACAATGCCACATGGACTTCTCCTTCCTCTGCAAGAACATCTGCACAGCTAACGGGGGTAGGGAAACACCAGCCGTTTATCAGAAACAAGTACAAGTTACCATAGGAGTTAGCTGTATATATATGGTTTGGTTGTTAAATAGTTAAAATCAAATCATATCTATTTGCAAAGGTCTATTAGACTTCAAACATGCAAAAAAAAGTAGCTGGAAGTAAACAAGAATTTAAATTCAATGTTCAACTCATAACTGATACTAGTGGCTGACAACAGTTATCCAACATTGTTTTTGTATTGTACATCTATATCTCATTGAAAAGTCAATGTCTGCAAAGTTCCTATATGTGATTCAGCGATCAGGCTGTTCTTCCCCACTTAGAAAGTTGTTCTTTTCACTCCCCTCCTGCCTGTTAACTTAAAATACTGCCTCTGTGAAAAGTTTCATGACAACTATGAGCCAAAGAGACCTCCATTAGTATCATGTGTTATTGTATAATAGTATAAAGCACTGTTTTGCGTTCACAATAATTTTATGAGGTAGTTACTGTTAATATCTTCAGTTTATGGATGAGGAAGCAAAAGCAAGTAAGGATCAAGTAAACTTAATCCCCAAAATCACAAAACTATTAAGTGGTGGGCGGGGATTTGAATGCAGGCAGTCTGGCTCCTAAATTAGACTATACTACCATCATTTCCCATTATCAAAAATAGATGATCCTCCCTTTGCCGAACGAACAGTACATTATGAGTACTTTTATTTAGCATTAAGGTTAAATGTCTGCCTTTCCAACTAGATTGTGGGTTCCTTTGGAGCATTATATTCTCTTGTACGCCATATTTCCCAGACTACCATGTTTGAGCGCAGTAACTATGTAATGTACCTCTTAAACATTTCACTTCTGAGTGCTCACCTCTGGAAAAACTTGGCAAGCAGTTCCCTGTTCTTAGCTACTCCAGCTTTGCGTCCACAGTGCGGAAAGTTAAAATAAATTCGATCAAACTCTCTGTCTTGCAGTTCAAAGGCATCTACCAGCTGGGTGCAGTCCACACCAAAGCGTACCTCGGTACCTGGAACGAAATATAGACAGAAAGATGTCTTAAGACCTGGAACGAGAGAAAACCCCTCCGTAACCTGAACCATGCAAAACAACCCAGGTCTAGGCACACAGCAGGCTCTCTGTAAATGTCCACGTAAAGACCAAGAGCAACCCCCAGATTCCTTGAATTCCCCACGTGCCCACCCTTTCCACTTTGGGCGGTGCCACAGCTGGGCGGGGCTTCACGGAGGGGTGGGCCTCGCTACCTCGCTCGCGCAGGCGCTGCAGATTCTCCCGGGCCAGCGGATCCCGGGCCAAGTCGGCCGGGCGCTGGAGACAGGTGGCAGTTATACTGGTGCTCGGATCCAGGGTCTCGCTCAGAGCGGCGGCGAAGGAGAAATTCCCCTCCCCAACCAACAGGAGGCGCCGAGGGGCCATGGCCTCAACGTGCTCCCAGCTCGCGTTCTCGGAGGCGCTCCTTTTTACGTCACTTCCTTCGCCGGTTTCTTGCGGCCCCACCTCTTTACCCGTCGCTGGTTGATGACGCTCTAGAGCGCCCGGTTGTCTTGACAGTCTGGTGCAGCAACATCCGAGGAGGAAAATATCCCTGAGTGCAAAAGCGATACCCCGACCGCCCCGTTCCCTCACTCCCTCACCCTATCGGAAGTGTTAAAATAGATGCCTTTGGGCTTCACTGGTGGCGCAGTGGTTGAGAGTCCGCCTGCCGATGCAGGGGACACGGGTTCGTGCCCCGGTCCGGGAAGATCCCACATGCCGCGGAGCGGCTGGGCCCGAGAGCCATGGACGCTGAGCCTGCGCGTCCGGAGCCTGTGCTCCGCCACGGGAGAGGCCACAACAGTGAGAGGCTCCCGTACCGGAAAAAAAAAAAAAAAAAAAAAAAAGATGCCTTTGAGCCCTGAGCGACTTCATCACACCTGTATGAGGTCACAAGCAGTCACTAGTGCCGAGGGACAGGTCGAAGGTGAGGCGAGTTCTGAGTGAAGGAAGCAGGGCCGGGCTGAGGCCAAGAAGAGGTTGGGCTGTGTCCTGCATCCTGACACAGAGGATTTTCTAACAGCCTTCATCTCATCCGAAATGACTGCAACCCATTGTTACTGCTGTTCGGAATTTCTCCAGGTGCTTCTATTTCCTACCTTTTATTCATTCAAGAAATGTTGAGTGTCTGTTATGTGCCAGGCCTGTGAGAGCAGTTAGATATATGGAGGAACAAGATGTGGCCTGTGATTTCACCAAGCTTGTAGTCTGGTGGAGGATGCACAGCAAAAGAGGCAATTCTGATTTAGTGGGATGCAGTGCTATGAATGGAGTAATTCAGGGTGCTGTGGGAGCACACAGAGGGGAACCTTACCAAGTTTGGGGGTGAAGTGGAAAGATTCCCTGGATGAAGTGCACCTGGGTTGAAAGCTAAAGGGAGGAAAGTACACCTTACCTGAGTCAAGAGGAGTGAAGAGGCAGAAGGAACAATACATGCACAAGCATGATGGAAAAACACAACAGCTGAGTTTGGCTGAAATGTACTTTGAGGGAGAGTGGGTAACAGATGAGACGGAAAAGTTAAGCAGGGACCAGGTCATATAGACATTTTAACAACCTTGAACCTTGCTCTGAAAACAGTGGCCAGCCAGTGAAAGATTTTAAATAGGAAGATGACACAATTAGATTTTCATTTTCAAAAATTCTGCTTTCTTATGGAGAAATGATAGGAGGAGAAAAAGGCGGATGGCAAGGAGGTCAGAGAGAAGGCTACTGCAGTAATGGAAACTAAGGCTGATAGTGATCTGAACTGGAACTTGGCAGTGGAGATGGAGGGTAGTGGACTGATTCAAAAATCAACAAGACCTAGTGACTGAGAATGGATGTAGGAAGTTGAAAGAGAAATCAGAGTCTAGGATAAGCCCCAGGTTTCAGACTTGGACAACTGAGTGGGTGGTGATGTCTGTCCTTACAGCCCCAGGGACGGTGTCATCTTGGTTTGCAGTCTGAGTACTTGGTCTGTTGGGCTTTGTAGGACCAGGTACTCTTTAGTCATCATGCTGTTTGTTGACATCAGTGTGTGCATCTTTCTTCACAAAGGCACATGGTGTGAGAGCAGTTACCTTTAAACCTACAGTGTTGGCTTTGTCTCTACCTGTGGAAAAGTGGGTGGGTGGTGACTCCCAAATCATGGCCATCTGGTGATCTGGGTGATCTATATTCTTTCTGTGCTTGGAGAACTGGGAGGGCCTGGGAGAACCTGGGAGGGCCAGGTTTGGTAACATCTCTTCCTTTAAAGAACATGGAACGGCAGAGTAAGGTTTTCTGTCACTCTACTATAAAATCTTCAGACAACACAAGCTCCTCAACTTCAAATTACTCAGCTTCAGGGGAGGTATTGTCTTGCTCCTAAACCAAGGGACCAGACTCATCTTTTAACCAAAAGTAAACATGGTTAGGCTTCTGATTACTTACAAAAAATTGAAATTCAGACATTGGTCATCTGGTATGTGCCAAGTACTATTGATTAGGAGGGTAAACAGAAGGAGAGGATACGGTAATGAAAAAGACACAGATCCTGTCCTCAAGGGATCAGTGTAGGAGATTCCACACTTCCTTGAAGAACTCTAACATATGGTATAAATTTATAAATATATAAAGATGTGAACATAAAGTTCTGTGTGAGACAAGTGAAAGAGAAGTTAACTTGAGGGAAGGCATCATGAAAAGGGAATGGCACATCCTGAGAAGTGACATTTGATCTGGGCCCAGAGGGAAGGAAACTGTCATTTATTGATCATTTATTGTATTATCTAGTTATCCAACTCTCATTTCTTCCTGTTCCCTTTGACGATAGCAATACTCTTAGTCCTTAAATTCCTACATCTCAAAATTACCAGAACATTTTCTAGTTCTCCATATAGTATTGGGGGTACTGAAGTTCTCCTGTCTTTTACGGGGGGGGGGGGACATTTAATCTATATAGTCACCTACTACTGCTGATTGAGAGGGCAGGTCAAAGGATTCATGAACTTGGAGAGAAAGAAACTGAACCACAACAATTAAACTGGGAGGAAAGCCTAGATTCTTAGAAGGTGTTATGTTATGCTTGGCGAAGGAAGAGAAAGGGAGGCCTTTTCTCCTCTCTGGTTTGTGCAACAAGCTTTTCTATTCCTGCCTTTTCCCAGAGAGAGTTCCTCATCTCATTCCTTACAAACCCACACTGTGGCAGCCTCGTTAATGCAGATGGCCATGCTGAAGTGTGGACAGATTGGAATGATATGTCCAAGTTTTTCCAGTATGGATGGAGATGTACCACTAATGAAGATGCCTATTCAAACCGTACCCTCATGGGCAACTGGAACCAGGAGAGAGATGACCTAAAGCATATCGTGCAGCCCAAACCCTTGCCTTCCCAGGTAATCGAACTTTCTCTTCTTTGTTTCCTTCTGTTAGAAAAGGAAATACCAATGACCATTTGAGAGTCAGGAATCTGATAACTTCCAATGCTGAGATCTCTCAGACTTCTGTTCATTGAGTGGTTGGGAAAGGGCAACAGTCCTCAGCTGGAATGCCTATCCCACTTTACTATCAAGTTGACCATTATATTATTGTAAGGTAACGAAAGGATGGGTAGCATGCTTTTTCTCTTGCTTCTCTTTGGACTTCATCAATCTACAGAAATATATATATATATAATGTCTTCTGACTCAGGGTAGCTTCTTCCCTGGTCCCTGCCTACCTAGACTTGTTGTTTATCTGCATCTTTCCCTTAAATCTCCTAAACAAACAAACCAACAAAGGATGTGAACATTAGTAGGGTATAGGCTAATGACATATAGACTTATAGTCAATCTAAAATATGACACAGCCTGTTAGAATTCATGTCATTGTATCCTGTATTTCCCAGTATTGGTTATAGACTCTGTATTTTTAATCTACTACTTTTTCTTTGCAGTTTGGACACTATTTTGAAACGACATATGATACAAGCTACAACAAAAAAATACCACTTTCAACCCATAGTAGGTGGACTATCTTTTTTTTTTTCAATACACGGGCCTCTCACTGTTGTGGCCTGTCCCGTTGCGGAGCACAGGCTCAGCGGCCATGGTTCACAGGCCTAGCTGCTCCGCGGCATGTGGGATCTTCCCGGACCGGGGCACGAACCCGTGTCCCCTGCATCGGCAGGTGGACTCTCAACCACTGCGCCACCAGGGAAGCCCTAGACTATTCTTTTTAATTCTTATATTCTCAGGACCTAACTAAATGCTTGGAACATAGAAGGAACACAAATAAAAGTAAATTGAATGAGTGAATAAATGAATGAATGAGTGAATGATTTCTCTGTTTTCTCAATTTTGACATGATTCACTGTCTATTCCCTCACTGTCTATTCCCTCAGAAATAAGAATGAGATTGGTTACTAAGACTCCTCTTTTCTCTTCCCTCAGGGTTTAAGCGAGAGCCTCACTGGTTCCCAGGACATCAACCTGAGCTGGTTCCTCCTCCATACAAATGCACAGAAAAGTCAACTTACATGAGTAGCTATTCAGAGCCTCACATTGAGCATCACTCTGTGTGTGTGTGGAATCCTAATAACTGCCAATTTCAGAGTCCATGATGCTAAGAAAGAATAAGGTTCATTTTTCCAGTGTAGAGTGTAGGAAGGAGCACATTCTAAGAACAACTAAGAATTTAGCTGACTGTAGCACAATCTTACTCTCTGAATAAATAAAGCACAAAAAAATATTCTCTATTCCTTTTTTTTAAACCAAAATTTAAATGTCAAATTTAAGTTAATTATTTCTACTCTTAGGTCTACATTACGGGTGTTGTAGGAAGGCATTAAAAAGAATTATTTCTCTCAAATCTACAGCCACTCTGCTTTTCCCTGCCTTCCATCAGGGGCGGAACTGCAGAATCCATCATGACTTAGGATACATTTGGCTAGATGCTTTCTAGATGTGAGCCTGGTAGTCATGGTCAGATAGTTTACATTTACTGTGACCTTAATGAATATATCCCCTCTTAAGGACTAGAAAAAGAAAAATAACTGTTTATTATTATAGAAGATTTAAAACATACAAAAGTAGACAGAATGGTATAAAGAACTCCCATGTACCATTACCCACCTTCAACAATGGTTATAACCAATCTTATCTATCCCTATCTACTTTCTCTATTTTTAAATTTTTCTCAGAAATTATATCATTTCATCTATAAATAGTTCAGTTTATATCTAAAAAAGATAAGGACTGTCCATTTTTTACTCTCCCACAAAAGTCACCTAAGAAAACTTGATCAAACAAAACGGAGTTATTTATTAAGCCTTTGGCAAGGAAGAACCTCAACTTGACACAGTCTTGATAATGATTGAAAAGGGTGATGTTAGGGTAGGGTATTTTTAGGAATTTGGGATGACTCAGCTGCTTTAAGATGGGTCTTGCATTGTGGGGAACTGGCAGCGATTGAGAAAATGTTGTGAATAGTTTAGGGTTGGTGAACACTGGGAGACAATAGTCTTAACATGGCTAAACATCAGTATTTTCCAATTTTTTTGCTCTCCTGTTTAAGATAACAATATAATATTTGAGAGATATCTCCCATATATTACCTTCCAAACCTTCATTATTTTATGTTACGGGTATAAATATGGAATTATGTTATATATGATGTTAGGTACTGACAAAGTTTTATTTTTTTTCTGTATGGCTATCCAGTTGTCCCCATATTAGTTATTAAAAAGACCATACTTTCTTCACTGCTCTTCAAAGCCATTTTTTTTTCATTTTAACATCTTTATTGGAGTATAATTGCTTTACAATGGTATGTTAGTTTCAGCTTCACAACAAAATGAATCAGTTATATATATACATATGTTCCCATATCTCTTCCCGCTTGCGTCTCCCTCCCTCCCACCCTCCCTATCCCACCCCTCCAGGCGGTCACAAAGCACCGAGCTGATCTCCCTGTGCTATGCGGCTGCTTCCCACTAGCTATCTACCTTACGTTTGGTAGGGTATATATGTCCATGCCTCTCTCTCGCTTTGTCACAGCTTACCCTTCCCCCTCCCCATATCCTCAAGTCCATTCTCTAGTAGGTCTGGGTCTTTATTCCTGTCTTACCCCTAGGCTCTTCATGACATTTTTTTTCTTAAATTCCATATATATGTGTTAGCATATGGTATTTGTCTCTATCTTTCTGACTTACTTCACTCTGTATGACTCTAAGTCTATCCACCTCATTACAAATAGCTCAATTTCGTTTCTTTTTATGGCTGAGTAATATTCCATTGTATATATATGCCACATCTTCTTTATCCATTCATCCGATGATGGACACTTAGCTTGTTTCCATCTCTGGGCTATTGTAAATAGAGCTGCAATGAACATTTTGGTACGTGACTCTTTTTGAATTATGATTTTCTCAGGGTATATGCCCAGTAGTGGGATTGCTGTGTCATATGGTAGTTCTATTTTTAGTTTTTTAAGGAACCTCCATACTGTTCTCCATAGTGGCTATATCAATTTACATTCCCACCAATAGTGCAAGAGGGTTCCCTTTTCTCCACACCCTCTCCAGCATTTATTGTTTCTAGATTTTTTGATGATGGCCATTCTGACTGGTGTGAGGTGATACCTCATTGTAGTTTTGATTTGCATTGCTCTAATGATTAGTGATGTCGAGCATCCTTTCATGTGTTTGTTGGCAATCTGTATATCTTCATTGGAGAAATGTCTATTTAGGTCTTCTACCCATTTTTGGATTGGGTTTTTTTTTTTTTTTTTTGATATTGAGCTGCATGAGCTGCTTGTAAATTTTGGAGATTAATCCTTTGTCAGTTGCTTCATTTGCAAATATTTTCTCCCATTCTTAGGGTTGTCTTTTCGTGTTGTTTATGGTTTCCTTTGCTGTGCAAAAGCTTTTAAGTTTCGTTAGGTCCCTTTTTTTTTTAATTTCCATTTCTCTAGGAGGTGGGTCAAAAAGGATCTTGCTGTGATGTATGTCAGAGAGTGTTCTGCGTATGTCTTCCTCTAAGAGTTTTATAGTGCCTGGCCTTACATTTAGGTCTTTAATCCATTTTGAGTTTATTTTTGTGTATGGTGTTAGGGAGTGTTTTAATTTCATTCTTTTACATGTAGCTGTCCAGTTTTCCCAGCACCACTTAGTGAAGAGGCTGTCTTTACTCCATTGTATATTCTTGCCTCCTTTATCAAAGATAAGGTGACCATATGTGCATGGGTTTATCTCTGGGCTTTCTCTCCTGTTCCATTGAACTATATTTCTGTTTTTGTGCCTGTACCATACTGTCTTGATTACTGTAGCTTTGTAGTATAGTCTAAAGTCCAGGAGCCTGATTCAGCATATCTTTTATTGTGATAAAATATACATAACATAAAATGTACCATTTTGGGACTCCCCTGGTGGTGCAGTGGTTAAGAATCCACCTGCCAATGCAGGGGACTCGGATTCAAGCTCTGGCCCAGGAGGATCCCACATGCCACGGAGCAACTAAGCCCATGAGCCACAACTGCTGAGGCTGTGTGCCACAACTGTGGCCCAGTACAGCTCTAGGTGAGCACCTAGAGCCCGTTCTCCACAGCAAGAGAAGCCACCGCAATGAGAGGCCCACGCACCGTAACGAAGGGTAGCCCCAGCTCGCTGCAACTAGAGAAAGCCCACCTGCAGCAATGAAGACTCAATGCAGCCAAAAATAAATTAAAAATAAATTTTAAAAAATGTTTTAACTTTGTTTTGTGTTGTTTTCGGGTTTTTTTTGCGTTACTCAGGACTCTCACCGCTGTGGCCTCTCCCGTTGCGGAGCACAGGCTCCGGATGCGCAGGCTCAGTGGCCGTGGCTCACGGGCCCAGCTGCTCCACAGCATGTGGGATCTTCCCGGACTGGGGCACGAACCTGTGTCCCCTGCATCGGCAGGTGGACTCTCAACCACTGCGCCACCAGGGAAACTCTTAACTGTTTTTAAGTATACAATTCAGTAGCATTAAATACATTCATAATGTTGTGCAACCATCACCACTATCCGTTTCCAGAACTTTTTCATCATCACAAACTGATTCTCTGTACCAATTAAGCAATAATTCCTCATTCCCCTCTTCTCTTGTCCATGGTAACCTCTATTTTCTGTCTCCATGAATTTGCCTATTATAAGTACCTCATATGAGTGGAATAATACAATATTTTTCTTTTTGTCTCTAGCTTATTTCGCTCAGCATCTTTTCAAGGTTCATCCATGTTACAGCATGTATCCTTTTTAAGACTAAGTCATACTCCATTGTATGTATAATACCACATTTTGCTTCTCTATTCATTTGTTAATAGACACTTGGGTTGTTTTCACCTTTTGGCTAGTGTGAATAATGCTGCTCTGAACATTGGTGCACAAATATTTGTTTGAATCCCTGCTTTCAATTCTTTTGGGTATATACCCAGAAGTGGAATTGCTGGATCATATGGTAATTCTGTTTAACAGTTTGGAAATGCCAGTTTTCCATAGTGGCTGCACTTTTTTACATTCCTACCAGTAATGCACAAGGGTTCCAATTTCTCCACATCTTTACCAACACTTATTTTCTGGTGTTTTGTTTGTTTGTTTTCATTTTATAATAGCCATCTTAGTGGGTGTAAAATGGTATCCCGCTGTGGTTTTGATTTGTATTTTCCTAATGGCTAGTGATCTTGAGCATCTTTTCATGTGCTTATCAGTTATTTGTATGTTGTCTTTGGAGAAATGTATATTCAAGTCCTTTGCTCCTTTTTGAATTGCGCTGTTTGCTTTTTTGTTGTTGAGTTGTACATGTTCTTTATATATCTTTATATATTCTGGATACTAATCCCTAATCAGATACTCTATGATTTGCAAGTATTTTCTCTCATTCTGTAGGTCGTCCTTTCACTCTCTTGATAGTGTCCTTTGATGAACAAAAGTTTTCAGTTTTGATGAAGTCCAATTTATCTATTTTTTCTTTTATTGCCTAAACTTTTGGTGTCATATCCAATAATCATTGCTAAAATCAATGTTGTGAAGCTTTGTCTCTATGTTTTCTTCTTTTAGCTCTTATGATTAGGTGTTTGATCCTTTTTGAGTTAATTTTTGTATATTATATAAGGTAAGGGTCTAATTTCATTCTTTTGCATGTGGATATCCAGTTTTCCCAGCACCATGGGAAAAGACTGTCCTTTCCGCATTGAATGGTCTTGGTGCCTTTGTCAATAATCATTTGACTATATATGCAAGAGATTATTTCTGGGCTCTCTATTCTATTCCTTGGTCTATGTCTGCCTTTATGCCAGTACCACACTTTTTTGATTATTGTATATATTTTTTGATTATTGTACTTTTGTAATAAGTTCTGAAATCAGGAAGTGTGAATCTTCCAAATTTTTTCCTCTTTTTCAAGACGGTTTTGGCTAATTCAGGCCCCTTTGAGATTCCATGCGAATTTTAGGGTGGAATTTTCTATCTCTGCAAAAAACATTATTGGAATTTTGATAAGAATTGCTTTGAATCTGTAGATCACTTTAGCTAGTATTGATATCTTAACAATATTAAGTTTTCCAATCCATGCACATAGATGTCTTTCCATTTATGTCTTCTTTAATTTATTTTAGCAATGTCTTATAGTTTTTAGTGTACAAGTTTTTTGCCTCCTTAGTCGAGGTTATTCCTCGACTATTCCTCGAATATTTTATTCTTCCTGATGCTATTGTAAATGGAATTGTTTTCTTAATTTCCTTTTTGGATTATTCATTGTTATGTTTAGAAATGCAACTAATTTTTGTGTGTTTGTTGGTTTTATATCCTGCAATGTTGCTGAGCTTGTTTATTAGTTCTAATTTATATTTTTGGCAAAATCTTTAGGGTTTTCTATATGTAAGATCATGTCTTTTATAAATAGAAATAGTTTTACTTGTTTCTTTCCAACTTGGATGCTTTTCTTTTTCTTGCCTAATTGCTCTGGCTAGAACTTGCAATAATATATTGAATAGAAGTGGTAAAAGTGGACATCCCTGTCTTGATCCTAGTCTTAGAGGAAAGGCTTTCAATCTTCACCACTGAGTATGATGTTAGCTGTGGGTTTTTCATATATGGTTGAGGTAATTTCCTGATACCTACAACTGAGTTCATAATCTTCAGTCTCAAATTTGTCCATCATATATATTTCATATCTTGGTGAATTCCATAGTTTTCTTTTATGTGTCTTAACCACTCTTTCTTATTTTTAATATTACATATTGCATAATAAATTCACACAGTTGTCAAAAACAGAAAGCAAGGAATTATTTTGAATCCCCCTTTCTCATCCTTCCCATTAAAACAGATACCAAGCCCTAGAAATTCTATCTCCACATTATGTCTTGATTATGTCCCTCTTTGTTACATCTCTATCGCCTTTGCCATATTCCACTTTCCCATTATTTCTCGCTCTTACCCTTTTGGTTGATGTCTCTATTTTCCATTTTGGTCTGTATTTATCAATCACTATATTGCTCCCAGATTAAGTCTAAAAATGCAGAGTGGATCATGCTACTCTCTTGGTTAAAATCTTTCACTGGCTTTTATAGCCTTCAAAATAAATTTCAAACTCCTTAGCAGAGTTTTCTCTACTTTCTGACTCTTATTCCTCATCTCCCACATTCCCTCTCATATATCTAGTGCTCCAACCAAACATAAATATCAATACCTGCCTGGGCACTTCATGCTGTTCCGCCTTCTAGATGCATTTTCTTCCCTCTTAACCTTGCTAAGTCCTATAAACCATTAAGAATTCAGTCAGACACCCACTAGGATGTCTATAACCAAAAAGATAAATAATTATAACTGTTGGTGAAGATATTGAGAGGTTGGAACCCTCATACACTGCTGGTGAGAATTTTAAATGGGCAGCTGGGCTTCCCTGGTGGCGCAGTGGTTAAGAATCTGCCTGCCAATGCAAGGGACATGGGTTCGAGCCCTGGTCCGAGAAGATCCCACATGCTGCGGAGCAGCTGAGCCCGTGCACCACAGCTGCTGAGCTTGCACTCTAGAGCCTGCGAGCCACAACTACTGAAGCCCGCACACCTAGAGCCCGTGCTCCTCAACAAGAGAAGCCACTGCAGTGAAGTCTGGGCACTGCAATGAAGAGTGGCCCCCGCTGGCCACAACTAGAGAAGGCCCGTGCACGGCAACAAAGACCCAACACAGCCAAAAATAAATAAAAATAAAATAAATTAATTTTTAAAAATGGGTAGCTGCCTTGGAAAATAGACAGTACCTCAAAAGGCTAGATGGAAAGTTACCATATAATCCAGCAATTCCACTCCTAGATATATACTCAAGAGAAATGAAAACATGTCCACACAAAAACTAGTACATGAATGTTCATAGCAGCATTATTCATAATAGACAAAAAGTGGAAGTAACTCAAATGTCCATCAATTGATGAATGGGTAAATAAAAGGCAGTAGATCAATGTAAAGAAATATTATTTGGCAATAGAAAGGAGTGAAGTACTGATACATGCAACCATATGGCGGATACTTTAAAACATTCTGCTATGTGAAAGAAGCTAGTCACATAGGGCCACGTACTGTATGATTCCACTTATATGAAATGTCCAAAATAGGCAAATACATAGAGACAGAATGTAGACTAGAGGTTGCCTAGGGCTGAGGGGTGGGCATTGGAGGGTGATAACTAATGGGCATAAGTTAGCATCTTGGCTAATGAAATGTCCTAAAATTGACTTTGGTGATGGATGTACAACTCTGTGAATATAAATAAAACCATTAAATTGTACACTTTCAATGGGTAAATAGTATAGTAATGAATGATATCTCAATAAAGCTGTTAAAAAATTTGGTCAGGGGTAACCATCTCCAGGATTCCTTCTATGTCCAGAGTAGGTAATCCTCTTAAGGGTCCCCATAACAGACATTTTGAGTGGACATCGTAGAAACTTGAAATCTACGTCTTTTTACTTGCCTGTTCTTCTGCTCAATTTTTAATTGTGTTAGGGCAAGAAAGCATGTCTTATTTTTGTAGCCAGCACATGGTAGGCACTCAAATAATTCTTGAATGAATAGTCATTGTAAGGGACTTCCCTGGTGGCGCAGTGGTTAAGAATCCGCCGGCCAATGCAGGGGACACAGGTTCGAGCCCTGGTCCGGGAAGATCCCACATGCTGCGGAGCAGCTAAGCCCATGCGCCACAGTTACTGAGCCCGTGCTCTAGAGCCCACGAGCCACAACTGCTGAAGCCCACGCGCCTAGAGCCCATGCTCCGCAGCAAGAGAAGCCACTGCAATGAGAAGTCCGTGCACCGCAACGAAGAGTAGCCCCCGTTCGCCACAACTAGAGAAAGCCCATGCACAGCAATGAAGACCCAATGCAGTCAAAAAAATAAAAAGAAATAAATTAATTAAAATATATATACATCAAAAAAATAGTCATTGTAAATCTTCAAAGCAAAGATCAAATCCAGTGCAATATTCAAATAAAATGTGAGGTATTAAATAGAATAGGATTTTTCTAAGCATGAAAATATGTATCATTCCCAAACCATTAGGCAAAACATCCATTTGGTTTCTAAATGTTACATCTTATTGAAATTATATGTATGTACTCTACACACATTTCCCAGATTTCTTCTTTAAAAAAAGATAGTTTAAAAAAGGTAAAGCGCTTCTTAGCACAGTGCATACTTAATAGTAAGTGCTTAATAAATGTTAGCTCATATTAAAAAAACAATAAATGCTAATTAAAATTGCCTCAACAAACTTCTGGCATAATTCAGACATAGGGAATGAAGTAGAATTATGGAAGAGCTAGCTATAAAGCTAAAGAAAAATCCCTCAAATATGCTAGACTAGAAAAGTCCTATACTAATAGCAGTGAACAAATAGCTATAGCAAAGCATGTGATCTGGAAAAGAATAACAACAAAAAACTAGTCTAACTTGGGGATGGTAATAATAAACAAAAAAGGTGACCCTGCACATTCTGAACAAATTTGTCAAAAACATAAATATCATACTCTAATAGACAAAGTGTGATTCATTTAAGATCAAATCATTAAGATTATGTCTGCTTGAGAAATCTGGTAATTCACTAAAATGATTAAAGCTGACACATGGTTTCCAGGGCATTCTTCAGTTTTTTACACTACTTAATTCAGCCTCAATCAGTTAAGGTGATTTTGCATACCAGTAACATAAAACCCTCATCAAAAAAGATTAAACAAAAACGAGATGTAATAAGACATTGTGAAGTAAGGAAGCTCTAAAGGTGACCAGTTAAGCAGTTCAATGACCCATCAAGGTCTCGGAGTCTTACCATCTTCTTGCTCAGCCATCATCAGTATATCATGGATGCTCCCTCGTGATTTCCAGATGCCTACAGCAATCTGAGTATCACATTCTCATGCTCCAACATGCAGAGGAAGAAAAAAAATCAATCTCTCTCTCTGTCTCTGTCTCTCTCTTTCTCGCTGTCTCTCTCCCTCTCCCTCTTCCCTCCCTCCCTGTCTCTTTTTTGGCAAGTCTTTTTAAAGGTAAAAAGCTTTTCAAGAAGCATCTATAGCGAATTTCCTTCCTGTCTCATTGATCATAATTGGGTTGTAGCCCTTTCAAGACTAATCCCTACAGAAGGAAGGGAATTTCCGTGATTGATTTAGACCAACTCTGGCTGGAGCTTGGGAGAAAGAATATGGTGGATACCTAAACCAATCTGGGGTGCTGTTGGCAAGACTGAAGGTGGTAAATAGGTTACTTAGGCAGCCAACAACGTCTGCTACACAGCCATAAAAATTGGCTCTAAGTTTAGAGACATCTGACTTCTGGCTAGATCACAGCATTTCAGACTATTAGGAAGTTGTTTTTTAAGATAAAACATTTTGAACCTGTATAGATTTGCAATGTATATTGTCCTAGCTCCACACCCCTACAACATAAAAACTTTCGACAGTTGTTTCATGTGTCATATTTTAAAAGCATGGCCAATCCCCAAATTGTAGGTTTTGTGAAGGAAAGAGTCCTTGTGAGAAATCAGAAATCAGCTGGAAGAGGGTGCAGGAAAAATAAGAGTTGTCTCTAAACATTTATACCAGGGCTATCTTTCATTAATTGAATCAGAAGTTTGTCTAGACTCACAAAAGTGAAATAGAGGTGTTTTTGTAGAGCAGTATGTCTTTGTTTAAGCTAAATAATATGATCACTTATTGATCTGTTGTTATTCACTGTAATTCTTAAACCTTTTAAAGACAAATATCATATGATACCACTTATATGTGGAATCTAAAATATGACACGCCAATAAATAAATAAATAATGAAAAGAGACTTTGCTGGTTGTCCAGTGGTTAAGACTCCATGCTTCCAATGCAGGGGGTGCAGGTTTGATCCCTGGTCGGGGAACTAAGATCCTACATGCCGCGTGGTGCGGCCAAAAAAAAAAAAACTAAACTAAAATATGACAAAAATGAACATACCTACGAAACAGAAACAGACACATAGACACAGAAAACAGACTTGTGGTTGCCTGTGGGTGGGGGATGGGGGAGGCAAGGATTGGGAGTTTGGGATTAGCAGATACAAACTACTATATACAGGATGGATAAACAACAAGCTTCTACCATATAGCACAGGGAACTATATTCAATATCCTGTGATGAACCAAAATGGAAAAGAATATGAAAATATATATATACATGTGGATAACTGAGTCACTTTGCTGAAGAGCAGAAATTAACACAACATTGTATAATAAGTCAACTATACTTCAATAAAATTTAAAAAATAAAAAAAATAAGGGACTTCCCTGGTGGTCCAGTGGGTAAAAATCCACACTCCCAATGCAGGGGCCAGTGTTCCGATTCCGGTTGGGGAACCCGATCCCACATGCATGCCACAACTAAGAGCCCACATGCTGCAACTAAAGACCCCACATGCCACAACTAAGACCCAGAGTGGCTTAAATAAATAAATATTTAAAAATAAATAAAAAACAAAAGTTAAACTTTTTAAATTGTGGGTCAATGGATTGTATATTCCCCAGTCTTAGTTTTAATAGGTGTTACTGGCTAATTAAGGGACTACACCTGAGAGGCTTGTTTGGAGATAATCACTTGTCCTATTGTGATAATCACCTGTCCACCTTGTGAATCAGCTGAAGGCAATGCTTATCAGTAGCAAAATGTCAAAGTTGAGGACACCATCTCCTCCCTGGTGACATGATTAATTTCAGAGACGCACTAGGGCCTTTTATGCATTGTCATCCAGACCTCATTCAGGTTTGTTATTGGAACTGAGGGCCAAAATCAAAGAGGGAGGAGAGGAACTAATATTCCTTGAACTCTGCTAAGGGCTTTACCTCCTTTTTCTCATTAATTTACTCCTTACAACTAGTGTACAAATCAGTACCCCATGTTATAAATGGAAGACCTAAAGACCATAAAGCTTAAGTGACTTGCTAAATTTATCCCATGAGTAAATGCTGGAAACAGTCATTCTGACTCTAATATTCCTGGAGTCCCCTAAATCATATGTGATGATTATTACAAAATATTCAAACACAAGACAGTTATCTGTTGCTGAATGATATTTATTAGCTTAATAATTTGGGCCTGCCCTTAGCATTAATAAGCTTCAGCACTAGTCACAAGATTTTCATTCACTGGTGGGGAAATTTTCTTGTTTTAAAAAATGCAGTTAGAGAAAGGGCATCTACTTCTTGGGGGCTGCAGTGACAGCAGGTTTCTCTTCACGGGTGATGGGAATGGTGCGCTCAGGGCCCGAGACCTGTTTCCTTGGTCCATTCACAGTGAGGATGCCATCAGATGACAGGGATGAAGTAATTGTGAGAGGGTCCACATCAGCTGGGATCCGGTACTTCCGGTGGAACTCCCGGGAGACGAAGCCATGTTCATCCTAATCCAAGAGAATAAGGAAAGAGGTAGAGAGATAAGAACAGGAAATAGCATCACTTGCCTAGAACTCAGACATCCTCCTTCCCCTTAGGTGTGGCCAAATGCATGGCAACATGAGAGAAAGCTAAATAGCTGTTCTGTTTGGGGCTAAGATGAAATTGCCTAGGTGGTCACTCCTACCAATGAGAGTCTGAGAAGTCTGAACAGCCAAAACTTCATAGCTCTCTAAACCCTCAGGCATGGACATGTTCAGGGGTATTTCCCAGAGGTTTAGATCAATGTTTTTTGGGCCTACACGATTTGGAATATCATCTGGCTTTGAAGATTTGAGTCCCTGAGGAAACCCAGAAATTGTCCTGACTCTTCAGGAATGTTCCAGAAGGTTCCAGACCAATAGACCTAATAATAACAACAACAACAATAAAGACTCCCTCCAGGGAGGCTCTGATCTAGAGTTGAATCATACAAGCAAAACTGAAACAGCTTGAGGACCTCACACTATACTGTTTGATGCACAAGTTTCTGAGGTGGGAATTCCCTGGCCGTCCAGTGGTAAGGACTCCGCACTTTCACTGCCTTTGGTAGGAAGCAAACTCATTGAAAAACTCTCCCAGAAAGTAATGAAAAGCTATTCCATTCTCTAGAATTTGGCTAAAGAATTCTGACCCTAACCTTTACACCTGCTGAATCTCAAGCATTTATCCAGACAGGCTCTCAACTGATTTCCACATGGGTCTAGGGTATTAGGAGGTGAGTAGAGCTCTGAAGCTTAGGCAAAGCAAGTAGTTCAGCATTAAGACGGGCTAACGAGAAATGAATTCCAAAACATCTGAAAGAAAAGTCTCAAATTCAAGGGCCTTCCGAGTGCATGCAGTTAATGTAATTATATAAAGCGATCAGATGTCTGACAACCACTACTCCTAAATCAGTGGTCTTCAACCTTGACTAACTGTACATTAGAATCCCTTACGGAGCTTTGAAAAATCCTGATTTAACTGACCTGGGATATGCCTGAGCATTGCGATTTTTTTTTTTTTTTTTTAGCTGTACGTGGGCCTCTCACTGTCGTGGCCTCTCCCGTTGCGGAGCACAGGCTCCGGACGCGCAGGCTCAGTGGCCGTGGCTCATGGGCCCAGCTGCTCCGCGGCATGTGGGATCCTCCCGGACCGGGGCACGAACCCGTGTCCCCTGCATTGGCAGGTGGACTCTCAACCACTGCGCCACCAGGGAAGCCCTGGGATTTTTTTTTTTTTTTTAATTCCCCTCGCAATTCTAATGTGCCCAAGGTTGAGAACCACTGGCTTAAACAGGAAGTTAACATCCCATCTATCCCATCTGAGGCAATCAAATCAAAACAAACAAAGATCACTTCTCTGGCCAAAACAACAACAACAATAACAACAACAGGTTTATCCCTGTTCTTGACTCTTATGGCTTAGGACTGGAATGCTTCCAGCCTCAGGGGCTGATGGCAGTCTCCGGCATATAGTACGCGCTGGATGAATGAGCAGAAGAGAAAGTCAGCTACGTACCTGGCGCTCTTCATGTTTTCCATGCACCTCAATCACATCTCCCAGCACCTTGACCTTGAGTTCCTCTGGGGAGAAGTGCTTCACATCCAGGTTGACAGAGAATCTGTCCTTCTCCAGCCGCATCTGGAAATAGCAAGGTGGGGGAGGGGAAGACAAAAGATAGTAGGAATATGAACAACACTAGTACAGTCTCATTCTGCAGACTTGCTTTCTTTCCAGGTAGTTTATCCTCCTCGTTTTAGCTAAAAATTCCTTTTTGAATAAACATGACTCTCTAGTTCAGGGGTGCCACCACAGTGGTACCCAAGGCACACCATTTGGTCATCAGGCCAAACTTTATTTACAGGGACAGGGAAGAAGACAGACCACCCAGGGGACAAATCACAAGGATGGGTCTGGGCATGGCTTCTGCTGCTTCTCTGACCCAATGCCTGGCCTTGTCATTTGTCTGTGAGACAAAGGCCCCTTCTTCTTACTCAGGTCTCTGCCAAGTTTCCCACCCACTCAATCTGGAATGTTCTGCTAGCTCTGATTGTCCTTCCAAAGCCCTTGCCCACTTGGCTCCTGTTTACTCACTCTTGAATATTTTTAAACCAGAGTGTTATCTGTGACATCTTCTATCAATCTTATCTGTTTGCCCCATTCTCCTACCCTCTCAGGACAAGTGGAGGGGGGTCCCTAAACTTGACCTACCTTCTATCCTCATTAGGCTTGGACCCAGGCCAGTGCCCTGTCACAGCCCTGAGAAACCCAGAAAATCATAGAAGAGGGAATAGAAAGGAAGAAAATAGTGGCTGCTGTCTCCAGCTCCATGCAGCTGGGATGAAAAGCTCAGGATGAGGTAGGACTGCCTCCTGGCTCTGGAACTTGAGATGATAGTATTTGTCAGGAGTGTGAGGTATTAGAAGAGGTGAGCGAAGGAGTCTGAGCAAAGGCAGCTCTTTCCCTGTAGATCATTATGAACTAAACCAGAAAGGGACATCCTACTTAGAAGATGGGACAGAGAATGATCTTCATAACACATGGAAAAAATGTAATAAATAAGGATACAGAGGTGCATCGAATACAAACAGGTGATTGGGGAAGAGAGGAACTAGGGACCTCATCTTTCTTCACTGCAGGACACACAAGAGCCTAAGACACTTGGGACCCTTAGACCTAGTCAGATTTAGGCCAGGAGGAAAAGGACAGTGGATGGAGACGCTTCCAGGAGGCTCCAGAATGAACTCACCTGTCCTGGCAGAGGGGAGACTTACCTCTGAGAGCCCAGTGTCAATCCAGCTGGGTACCCGCAGAAATGAAGGCAGCCGAAGGTAGAAGGGGCTCAGGGAAGTAGAAGCTGGGAAGAGATCAGACTCCAACAGGTGCTCGCCAAAGAACTGGTCAAAGAGGCGGCTGGGAGAGTGAAAAGGAAAGAAGGGGCGGCGGATCCAGGGGTGGTGGATGGCGATGTCCATGGTGGCTAGGTGAGTGTGGGGACTCAGCTGGCTGGTCAGCTCCTTCAGCCGCAGCTACAGCCAGCCCCTTATATACGCAGTCTTCTGAAGCTTCTGGAATGGTGATGTCAGGGGTTTTATTATCCCAGCTCACTGCCCGTTCATGGAGACTTGTGATTGGGGATTTGGCAGTGTGACACATACCCAGTACTCACTGAGCTAAGAAAAGAGAAATACAAACACGCCTGAGTTGGCCAGTGACTTGTCCTGGTCTTGTTTTACTCGCTTTCTGTCCGCACCCCATGGCACCCCCCGCCCCCCTTCTCTGGAGCTGGGACTGAGGCAGGAATCCCAGGCGGGCGGGCAGTGGGCCCCTCCTCCTCCTCTGCAGCCTAGCATGCCAAGGGAATGCGGCCAGAGACTATCTTGGGCCTGGGCAGGAACTGGAATCTTCCTAGGCTGGGCCCCAGGATATTAACTCTTTGTGGGTCCCTGAAGGAGAGTAGTGATCACCAACATGTCAACGGCAGGTTTCCACGTGGTGCCCTGGGTCGCCCTGGGTTCAGAGAGGACCCTGACCTTAACCTAGGCAAGAAGGCCCCTCACCCCACCCCAGAGAAAGGGGAGAAAGTTGTTTGCGTCGTTCACTTTACAGGCCTGGCAGAACAGTAAATCCAGGGGAGCTTGATGAAGCAGAGCGCCGGCTGCCTACCACTGAGGAGGGGAAGAGGGGCGTGGAAAACGTGCAAACTCTTTGGGAGGGTCTCAGCGTGGTCTCTCCGGGGCCTCCGGCACCAGCCTCCCCTCCCCAGCTCGCTCCGCAGCCAGGACCCCCAGCTGTCCTCCCCGGGGGGGCCCCCCGTGACAGCTGAAGGGTGTGCAGCGGAGGGGACGGGGGTCCAGGCGGCGCAGTTCACACACTCGACGCGGGCGCTGCCCGCCCCTCCCCCACCGGGCTCGGCACTATTTTGGGTGGTGTAGACCCCGCCCCCACCTCCAAGTGCGCTGGGGCTCTGCGGCAGCTGGAGGGGTGCTGCTGCGCCTGCTGGGGCCGCACCTCGAGCCGGGGCCGCCGGCGGGTCTGCAGCCATGTCGGGCCGCTCGGTGCCACATGCCCACCCGGCCACCGCCGAGTACGAGTTTGCCAACCCGAGCCGCCTGGGCGAGCAGCGCTTCGGGGAAGGTATGGCACGGACGCCACCCCCTTGCCTCCCACCCCCACCTGCTGAAATTCTGGGCTGACCTCCCAATGATACTGGCCTCCACCCCACTCTGGGCTTAACTGAACTCCTGGGGCGAGCCGTCTCCCACCCCAGACTCCCCCCTCACCCCCCTCCGGGCAGGGCTCGCTTCCCTTCCTACTGACCTCGGTGCGGACTGCTGCCCGCTGTGCTCTGATACCTGCCCCTGCTCCCCTCGGGATGCCTCCCCTGCGAACCACCCAGACCCTGTCTGGTTTGCTCTTCTTCATCCCAACTCATTCCCTTTCTCAATCTCCTCTCCCCAGCCGCCTCATTCCAGCCACTGGGACCCCTCCTTCCCCTTCCCTGCTTCTCCTGACTCCCCTCCAGCTCTCCCGAGGCCTCACCTCCTGATCTGCTCTCATGTCGCCCTCCTTCCCACCCCATCCTCCCTCATTCTAACTCTTGCCTTCTCTCTCTCTCTGCCCCTCAGGCCTCCTGCCAGAAGAGATCCTGACCCCCACCCTCTACCATGGCTACTATGTCCGGCCCCGGGCTGTCCAAGCTGGGGAGGGCAGCAGGGCAGGGGCCTCTGAGCTTCGGCTCAGTGAGGGCAAGTTCCAGGCGTTTCTGGATGTGAGCCACTTTACCCCCGATGAGGTAACCGTGAGGACTGTGGACAACCTACTGGAGGTGTCTGCCCGGCACCCCCAGCGCCTGGACCGCCATGGCTTCGTGTCCAGAGAGTTCTGCCGAACCTACGTCCTGCCTGCTGATGTTGACCCCTGGCGGGTCCGCGCTGCTCTCTCCCATGATGGCATCCTCAACCTGGAGGCGCCTCGGGGTGGCCGACATTTGGACACAGAGGTCAATGAGGTCTACATCTCCCTGCTCCCTGCACCTCCTGATCCAGAGGAAGAGGAGGAAGCCAGTGTTGAGCCCTGAGTGCCAGAGAGCCAGCACCCTTTCTAGCTCCCGCGGTGATAGGACTAGCTGCTCACCACCCCAGAGGTAGCAGCATCCTCGGGGGAAGGGAAAAGTGCATGGTCACAATGTATGGTTTGGTCCCTTGGGACGTGTCATAGTGTTTTCATTTAGTTTTGGGTGGAGTTGAATAAACCCAAATCTCAGGGCCTTATTTGTGCTGCTCCCTATTCTGTGGCCTGGAGGATGGGATGGGCAGGGAGGGAGACAAAAAGGACAGCTAGACAAAAAGGTCCTCAGTTAGATGTACCCAATGTCATAGCACCCTGAGCTCACACTTGGTTGCTGAGACCACACCTGGAAGCTGACACTGGCTCCAGATCAAATTCCTGGCCATAATTTTCTCACAATGCAACAAAAGAGAGAGTGATCCTGGGAGGGAAAAGGGATATGCCATCCAAACAGCCCAGAGGGCACTGTCTGAGCTGGTGATTAGAGACACAAAAACAAGGGTCTCCAGACTGTCTGGCCTGTTTTGGGTAGGGGTTGGGAAATCAGCTTTTGGCTGCAGAGTTGCCTAAAGCCCTGGTTTCCCATACTAAGGTCTGTCCACTGTAAATGGTCTCTGATTCTGAGGGATCGAGTATGCAGACACAGGGGCACAGACACAGAAGCCTCTGCCATTGTCACTAAATCACAAAGCCTCCCAACCCTCTGCCTATGAGAGAAAGCATTTGTTTCTAACCTTGAAACATCCCAAAGAGAGGAATTGCTGCATCACTCCACCCAATCCAAGTCTAAATGCAGGGGAGCTAGGGTTATTGGTATGGTGGTGATGGCCAGGGAAACTTCCTTTGGAAGTAGAGTCTTAATACTAGGGGTATGATGTATTCAGGAGAGCCTGGGGGGGGGAGTTGACCTCTTAATTGCTCTCTGTAATCAAGAGAACATGCATGTGTATGCTTTGAGGAGTGTCCAGAAGACCTCCCTGCCCCCAAATATATCTTTTACTAGGTTGTGATGGATATCTGAAATTCTTCCATTAAAGTGGTTGATTCTTAACTTTTTTTATGGACAATAAAAGCAATAGATCCTCTTTCCAGAAAAACACACATGCTCCGAAATTTGGCATATAATTTGAATAGGTTCACACAGCTCTTGAGATCCATTCATATGCCCCTTTTAGGGAATCTGTGGACACCCAGGATAAGAACCCTCACTTGAAGAATACAATTCTTGGTTAAAGGATTGCCATCTATTAAAAATTAAAGCATGCCTTAGAGAAATAACTATTGATGTATTCTTTTGTTCACTCATTCAACAAATTAAACCCCAAGTAATATACTGTGGAGGTTATACATTGTAAATATAAATTTAAAACTATGCTCCATCTTAACGTCTAGCTGAGAAGAAAAAGAATTGTAAAAGGATCCTATTCAGACTTCAACCAGAACAGCTTCACTTTGATCTGTTTCGTAGTTGGAATTTTTACCTGAGCTTCATTTAAAAGAAAGGGTTCCTTAGCTAGAAAAAAATTTGAAACCTCTGATTTTGTCCAAATCCCCATCCCATTCAAATACTTTGAAGATTATTAGCCAACTTCTGGGACATTTTCAGTGACCGAGGGCTTAGAACTTCATAAGGTAGCCCATTTCATTTTCTTTTTGGACACATCTGTTATAAATTCTTCCTTCCATTGATCCAAAATCTGCATTTCAGTAACTTCTGCCCATTGGTTCAGGTTATGTCCAGAAACTAAATACAATCCTTCTTTCACTTGAGAGTCCCTTCAAATATTTAAAAGTAACCATTCTGTCCTCCAAAAGCTTCCCTTTCCCAACTAAACATGCCTGATTCTTTTAAACATATTTTATAGGACTTTCCATACCACTTATAACTCAGACAACTTTCTCTTCAATACACTGCCTCTTGACACTGTAACTTGAAATTCAACATGTAAACCTAAAATTATTATTCCAATCATGGACTGACTGGTACAGACTTCAGTGGAATAATCAATACCATTGTTTATCACTCTAGACTTCTATTAATGGTGCTTTGGGTATATCAGATTTTCTGGCCACCACAACACAGTGTTGGTTCCTTTGGAATTTCTGGTCATATAAAAATCTCACATGTTTTCCTTTAAATTTTTTCTTTAAATTAGAGAAAGTAGCTAGAAAGGGACCGAGGTTGTGGAGGGCTTTGAGTGCCAAACTAAGAAGTTTGGGTAACAGGATGAAAAGAATACAGTTAATGGTAGAGTACAGAATGGATTGCCAGGGAGAAGCACGGCCATGAAATAAGAGGCTAGTGCAATGATCCATCACCAGACAATAAAGTAAGATGCTTTACCATCTAACAATTAGTTGAGAAAAAGAAGTAATAATAATAACAATAGGTAGGACTTACTGAGAGGGTCCCATGTGCCAGGCCCTGGACTAGAGTTTTATATACATTATCTCATTTAATCTTCACCACAATCCTACAAGGCTGTGACTCTTATTATCTCCATTTTTCATAAGGAAAGAAGATGGGGAGGAATGAAGCGTCCAGGGTACCCTCCGTGGAGTACAGGGCTGAGTGCTGGGTCCTGAACATCCATAAGGGACACACAAATAACTGGGCATCTGAACAAGACACTAAAGAGGGGGTGGGAACACTGAAGACAAGCCATACAGGTTCCACAAATTCTTCTAGAGCCCTTATTTTCTACAGAGGAATTTGCTCAACTTCATCCTAGTTGCCAGTGAGTGTGGAATGAATCAGCTTCAGGTCATTGGAGGAGAAGCTGAGTTGAGGTTAAATGGAGATTCCGTAGTTCTGTACTGGGGATGGGGAAGTGAGTGGTTAAGAAGTGCTGAGACCATTCCAATCATAGAATCATATGATTTTTGACCAGAAAGGGGATTAAGTAATGAGTTCAGCCCTCCATTTTTACAGTCCTCGAAAAAAGTGATTTGCCCACATTAATTCCAATAGCAAGGGAGAATACAAAAGGAATACATTTCCCTAAATTTTAGTTTCCCAAAGAGTCCAGTATTCAATCCCAGATTCTGGACAAGGATAATAAGAGACTGACACCGATTACCTTGAAAGTGAAACTCAATTAGACCTGCTTACTGCTGGGGAAACATAGGTAAGACTCTTTATTATAGACGATACATTTCAATGACAGTGTGAAGTAGTAGAGAAACATTTCCTAAGGAAACCCAGAGCCCTTTTCTGTCTCAGGTTTCTTCTCACTGAAGCTTGAAGCTCAAAAGTTAACGCTTCATCAAAGCAGCTCCAAATCCCGAAGGTGAGATTGCCCTCACCTGGAGCCCGTGTGTGTTCCTCTACCCTTTGGCTGGGAGCAGTCACCTGGGAATCTTTCCAGCAGGTGGCTTCCAAAGTCCAACCTGTTAGGTTGAAATCTGACCCTGACGGAGACTCCCTGGGAGCTGCTACTGAAAGCTGAACCGGGAACCAGGAAATGCACAAGCCCCTATCTATAGCAAAACAGCTGGGCTCCCTGGGAGACAGAGCACCATGGGAAACCGGCTCGGCTGCGGGGGAAGCTGGTGAGTAGGGGGAAGGGTCGGAGGGTAAGGTCTCTGTTGGTGGACATGAAGGTCCCAAGAATAAGAGAGAGCCTGCAGCTAGTGCTCTGCCAACTTCCCACTGTCACCTTCTCCACATGGCACCTCCTCCACGTGGCACCTCCAGGGGCAAACACCAGAGCAGCACCCCTTCTGTGCTCCCTCCTTTCAGGAAACCTCAAAAAACAGCCAAGCCAGCTGTCTGTCCAACGGCTAGGACAGGGCTGGAATGGTAAATTGACATTTTTTTCTCTTTGTCTTCTTCTGCCTCCTCTTTCCCTTTATTCTCTTCCTTTCTCCTCCAGATAATGGTAATAATTGTAGCATTTGGAACTTTATAATCTCATTTAATTTTCCCAACAATTCTGAGGGATGTGGTCTTACTCCTCCCATTTTACAGCTAAGAAGCTGAAATTCAGAGAAGTTAGCTAATTTGTCTGGGGTCACATGGCTAGTAAGCAAACAAACCAAGATTCCAACCCAAGTTTATCTGACTTCAAAGCCCATACTTATAATCATGCCATAATACTGCCTCCTGAATCAAGCAAATCAACTTTGGAGAAATGTTTATTTAAAAGGGTAGAAGTGGGCTTCCCTGGTGGTGCAGTGGTTGAGAGTCCGCCTGCCGATGCAGGGGACGCGGGTCCGTGCCCTGTTCCGGGAAGATCCCACATGCCGCGGCGCGGCTGGGCCCGTGAGCCATGGCCGCTGAGCCTGCGCGTCCGGAGCCTGTGCTCCGCAACGGGAGAGGCCACAACAGTGAGAGGCCCGCGTACCGCAAAAAAAAAAAAAAAAAAAAAAAAGGGTAGAAGTAAAAATAATTAATAATAAAATAAAAAATAAAAGGGCAGAAATGAGAATATCCATACAATATTTGAATATAACTTTCACACTTGTTTGCTGTGTGACATTAGGCAAATTCTGTAACTTCTCTTTTTCCTCACGTGTAATATGTAGATAACACAACCTGTGTTGTTTAGATCACGGACTTGAAGAGCAGATTATATGTGAAAGCCTCACCATAAATGAATCATATTGTCTTTATTGTTCTTTCCCAGGATTGTCATCACTGTTGTTAAATAACAAAAATTCAACCAAGTAAATTTTAAAAATTTAATTGGCTTTATTGAACAGTTCATGAATGGGGCAGCATCTCATCTAGCAAGTAGAAAGGAGCTCCGAGGAGCTGTACAAAATGAAAGGCTTTTATAGGCAGAAGGGGGAAGGGATCAAGGGAAGAGCAGATGACCTCATCTTCCTTTGGGTGATGGAAAAGGTCTGTGTGGCAGATTATCTCATTGATGCTGACCAGAAAATTCCAAACTGACGTTTAAGACTACATTCCTGGGGAAGGTTGAAACTCCTGTTAGGCTAGGTATTAAGCCATGGTTTGGTGGTATGAGATTAGCACAAGCAACACCATTTGAGGCCTGTTGTTTCTTTTCTTTTCTTTTAATTTTTTGGCCACACTGCACTTGGCATGTGGGATCTTAGTTCCCCGACCAGGGATCGAACCCATGCCCTGTGCAGTGGAAGTGCAGAGTCCTAACCACTGGACTGCCAGGGAAGTCTCGGCCTGTTGTTTCTTTTTAACACTATAAACCCGTGGGCCTAGTTTTATCCTGTCCACTGCCTTCTTAGCTCTACCACTCCATGCCTGCATCTGTCTTGAGGGTGTCCTGTTTATGAATAAAGTATCATTATGTTTAGAGAGATAGGTGAGGTACATTGAAAAGCACATATAATTTGGAGTCAGTACATTGGATTCAAGTCCTGTTCCTACTACTCATTCATTTATTAAACAAATATTTTATTGAACACCTATATGTATCAGGCATAGTGATAGAGGCAGAAGACATAGCAATAATAGAAAATTTGGTTCTTGCCTTCTTGAGTAAGGTACCAAAGTTCTAGGGCATCTATAAAATGAGAACAGCACTTTTTTTTTTTTTTTGTGATACGCGGACCTCTCACTGTTGTGGCCTCTCCCGTTGCGGAGCACAGGCTCCGGAAGCACAGGCTCAGCGGCCATGGCTCACAGGCCCAGCGGCTCCGCGACATGTGGGATCTTCCCGGATCGGGGCACGAACCCGTGTCCCCCGCATTGGCAGGCGGACTCTCAACCACTGCACCACCAGGGAAGCCCGAGAACAGCACTTTTTAAACTCTGAGATGTCCTATAGACATGGGACATCTAGAAACATGAAAACTTCCAGAGAAGGAGGTGTAAAGCATCTTTCACTCCCTTTCTTCCCAAGTCTTCATAGTTTTCATTTTTGGTTATTTCTTCCTCAGATGGTGGTAGTCATAGTAGTCAGCTTTGATTGACACTCATTATATGCCAGACACCTAGCTGAGTATTTTACATTTATTATTTTATTTAAATTTTACAATGATCCCATGAGTCTTAAGTTCTATTATTATCTTCATTTTATTAATAAGAAAATGGAGGGAATTCCTTGGCGGTCTAGTGGTTAGGACTCAATGCTTTCACTGCTGAGGGCCTGGGATCGATCCCTGGTCAGGGAACCAAGATTCCGCATGCCATGTGGCATGGCCAAAATTTTTTAAATAAATAAAATGAAAATGGAAGCCTAATGACGTAAAAAACTTGCTAAAGGTCATACAGCTAGTCTGACACCGTCAATCAGACTCTAGAGCCTGGCTAGAAACACTACACCAGATATTCTAACCAAAATATATTTTTTCCTCTTAAAATATTAGTAGGACTGGATAAATATTGTTCTTCTCTATTTCTCATTATCTCAATAAACTTCATAAACTTAAAGACACTGTGACAATTGAGATTTTTATTAAAAAAACTTTTTTTTCTGATTACAAATGTAATACACATTCACTGTGTATTCGGAAAGCACCAAAGAGGAGAAAATAAGAAACAACCATAAATATAAGCACCCAGAGATGACAGGAACATTTTAGTGTATTTCCATGTAATCCTTTTTAAATGCCTATATACATAGTTTTTATCCCCAAACATATTACCTTTATATTATCTTAATAAAGAGGAAAATTTTCCATGCTATTAGGTGTTCTTCCAACATAACATCTTTCTTAAATTGGTGTATAATGATCCATTGATTGGAGATGCCATTTATTTAGTTAGTTCCCAATGTTGGACATTTAGGATATTTCCTATTTTTTGCAATTATAAATAATGCTACAATGAGCTTCCATATTTGCACCTGTCTGATTATTGCTTAGAACTGCTACATCGGAGGGTACACACATTGACGTTTAAGGCTTCTTATACTTATTGCCAATTGCATTCTAGAAAGACTGCACCAATTTTTATTCCTACTACCAATATAGGAGAGTGCCCATTTGGTTTCCTTAATTCTGGGCTAAAAATAAAATCCTGTCACCCGCGAGTCTAGCTGAATATTCCATTTGGGCCGTGTCCAGGCATTGTACAACATCCAACGTGGGAACAGGCTCTGTTCACTAAAATTGAGTCACCCAAGTCTACGTTATTTTAGAATTAATATTCTCTTTATCTGTTAAAGTAGAAGTAAGTAGGAAGACAGTAGTGACCAGGGGCAAGGAATTAGAGGCTGGGATTAGGCTATGACTAGGCAGTGGTAAAGGAAAGGAAGAGCTAAAGTGGAAGACGAGGAAGTAGAAAGACCCAGAAATAGTTTCAAAGCTTTTCTTCTGAACCACCTCTAGTGTTCAAATGGAGACTCAAACTATTCTCAGCTCAGCAAGCTGCAGTAAAACCAAAAATCAAACCAAAACACAAACCTCTGACAGATATGTGTGGAAAAATCCTGATTTTTCTATATTAGTAAAATGAACACGATTTAGAAGTCCCCACCCTCTTTCTTTTTAATTAGCAAAAGAAGGAAACTTCCTTGGGGAGACAGACGTCAGATAAATAGGGTTGGCTCTGTTACAGTTGGAAATGTACTAGCAAGAAAAAGCATCCGGAGTAAGCCACAAACTATTCAGCCTATTTCCTCAGACAAGTGTTGTTTCTCTGGCCATCAAACAGTTGACAATCACGTAGACACACTGGCTCCGTCGGGGACCCCAGGGGCTCAGAAATTAGTATAAGAGGTCTGTCCTGCAGGGAGGGCAATGTAGCTGAGTCACTCATCAAATTCAGAACTTCCTGTGCTATGGATGTTAAAGCTTAAACATCTCTCACTTTCTCTGTTAATTAAAAACAAGGACAAAAAAGCAGGGCGGGAGGTCACCTGTTAGGAAAGGGCTGTGCAGGGCTCTAATTAGTCAGCCCTTGTTGTGGCAGTTTCTGTGACTCCCAGAATGAGAACCCCAGGTTGGCAGAGACCCTGAAGGAGAGACACCAGAGAAGAAGCAAGAGGGTCTCTGAATCCAGGAATATCCCATTATTTGGCCAGTTTCCCTTACCCTCTGCTGGGATTAGCCTGTTAGACAATCCCAGAATAGCCCTCAACCCAGCTACATACCTGGCATGTAGCGCCTGGTTGCCTGAGGCTGTATTTTGGGTTTGGTTATGTCAGTTGTACCACTCCACCTTCCAGAACCATCCCTTTGGGAGAGCTATGGTACCCTTGATAAATGCTTTGGGACTGGCTCAGGGTGAATCTTTGTTAGAGGGAGGTGAGGGAAGGTCATCCTACCAGAATGCTAAGGAGACCACAGAGCAAATGATGAAGGAGGGAAGATAGAGGCCAGGCTCTTACACATGAGTGATCTGTTTTTCCTTTCACAGGAGCTGCCCATCAACTTTCCAGAGGAAAAAGAAAATGGGTAATGGGTGTTGGGGGGGTGGGGTGGGGGATGCTAGGGGGAGTGCAAATTTGAGAAAAGAAGATAAGAGAACCAGTGTCTTTAGAAGGGGCATAGGGTGGGGGGCGGCTAAAGGGAGATAGTACACCAAAGAGAATCGTTAGGTTACTGTGTTCAAGACCAGCTCTGAAACTCTGAGTCTCGTCCTTTCCATTATCTCAGAGTGGCAAGGTTGGTTGCTCATTCCTTCATTCATCTAGCAAAAATTTATTCAACCCTTATATTGTATATGAAGCACTAGGCAGGATTCCAAGGAGGCAGAGAGGCACAAGAGGAAGGGCACATGGTCTCGGCCCTAGAGGAACTGAAAATCAAGTTTGAGAAAGAGATACACGTTAACAAGTAACCATAATACCATGTATTGATACTACTGCTCCCAACAGCACCAGATTCATGCTGTGAGAGAAGGGGAGAAAACACCGATGTTGAAGGAATAATAGCAAGTTCACAAGTTGGAAGAGGAGCAGGGAGGAGAGGGTATTTTAGGCCGGGAAATTATCTCATGCAGAGAAAAGAAAGACAAGAGAAGAGAGTGACTTTATGGAAAGTGACCAAATGTTTGGTGTAGCTGAGCTCTTACCATATTGCCCTGTAATAGTCTGTTTACTTGTCTCCCCTAGTAGACTGCAAGCTCCCCTGCACAGGAGAAAACAGCCTACTCATCCTTCTATCCCCAGAATGTGGCACAGAGCCTGGCATACAGTGGGCTCTCAACATATGCCTGTTGAACTATGTTAGGGGCCAGTGAAAAAATAGGATGGAAGATATTACGGGCAGACTGTGAAAGGGCCAGATTGTATACTCTGCTAAGGAGTTTGAATGTGGGAATGGTAGAAGTAAGAGATGAGAGCAGAGGCAGGGAGATTAGTTAGAAGCCCACCATAATAATTTCACAGAGATTTGAAGAAGGCAATCTCAGTAGAGACAGGAAGAGAAAATGGATTTAAGTCGGTGGATTTAAGTCGGATTTCTTCCTCTCAGGGAGCCAAGCAAGACGGACATTAAAGCAGCAGCAGCAACAGAATGGCACAAAGGTAATGACAACCTCCGTCCCTTCCAGGAGGCTGCTCAGACATGGGATCCCAGGACTCAGCTTTTCCATCCTGGGACAGAAACGTCTCAGTCATCTGTAGAAGTTTCTGGTTTTGCCCATCTTCCTCCATCCCCCAAAGCAGCAAAGCAAAGTGTCATTTAATAGACCCTGCATTGGAGGTGAGGGGCAAAACCAAGTCAAGAATCTCCCTTAATGCTGTCCATTCCTCTCAGGGCCATGACCCAACGGGACGTACGTATGAGCAGGTGTTAAAGCAGCCTGTGTCTCAGGAGATGAGTCAAGGCCTCATGTCGGAGGAGAGCAGCTTACACTATGCAGACATTCAATTGTGCAGCCTAACCCAGACACGCTCTGCCCAGGAGGTGAAGCACCTACAGCTAGAAAATGCTACAGAATATGCGACGCTTTACTTCCCCCAGTCCACACCCCGCTATGACAGCAAGAACGGGACCCTAGTATGAGCCCTGGGGAGGATGGACCTGCTTGCATCATTTCATCACTATGGCTGTGGGGAGAATCTACTGCTTTGGGGGACTGGCTAGCAGCCCAGGGATGGCGGACACGTTTTAGAACTACAGAGCCCCTGGAATTGAGGGCCCCAGTCTTGCGCTCTCCCTAAGCCTCTCTCTTATTTGCCACCATTAGCTTGGGGTTGTATTTGGGTTACCTGGGGGTGGATGGAGTTCTACAAAATGAGGGGGCTAGGCTGAGTGTGCGGGAAGGTAGGGTTTTGCCCCCTCCTTTGCTCCTGCTCTCTAGAAAGGTGCAGAGAGAACAGGTTACCCTTGAAGCATCTGCACTTGAGCTGATTTTGTTGGAGTTAATTTGATGGTATCCCTTCTACACACCTTAAACGCCAAAGCTGAAGAAGAAGAGGTGCTCTGGAAAGCATTCAGAGCTCTCGTACACAGCTTCTACGGCTGTCTTGGGCAATTTCCTCAGTGGCTGGGTCAAGGGTCCCAGACCTATACAAACAAATGAGGACAGGGGCTGAGGCATGGAGCAAGCGTCTTCTGACCATCGATTACAAGGACGTCAAGTCACAGATGCTGACAGCACTGCGAGGCCCAGAAACTCCCTTTAGCTGGACTGTTTTCTCTCGCGGGTGCAGAGCCGTTAGGATCAATAAATCGCATAAGGAACATGCCTGGTGTGTTTTCTTGGGTGGAGGTCTGCGGGCTCTTCGAAGCACAGCGGGTCTCACTCAGCCTCAGGGTAGTAGGGAAGGCCAGCCACTTTCTGCCGCACTACCGGCTGCGGCCGGAGTAGAGCGCCGGAGGCAGTAGTTTGCACGGACTGGCGGCAGGTTCCCATCTACAAAAGGCAGAGCTCCCAGGGCGGGGTCGGGGCCGGCAGGAGGCGGGGTCCGGGCAGAGGGACAAGGTTCTGGCTATCAGGAGGCGGAGTCCGAGCCAGCGAGAGGCAGATCTAGACGGGCAGGGGGCGCGGTTCTGGCAGTCGGGAGGCGGGGTCCGGGCCGGCAAGAGACGGGGTGAAGGCCCGCAGAGGTTGTGCTCTGTGCCATTAGGAGGCGAGGCTGGACACGCAGGGGGCGGGGTCTGAGCAGGCATGGGGCGGAGCCCGGGTGGACCAGGGCTGGCTCCGGATGGCTGGAGGCGGGACCGGTCCGGGCAGGCCTCCGCCGTCACCATGGCAGCGGGCACGCAGAGGCGACGCTATAGCAGGAGGAGGCCGTGCTCAGAAGGGCTGGGGACAGAAAGGCGAAACCACACATCGACGATTTAAGAGGTAGGTGCTGAAAGGTGGCGGGTACCTACCAGGAAAGTATTATTACCACCGGTTGAGCTTCCAGACCAGAACTGGGGACAAACGGAGGGGCGAGAGTGTGGTGGGAAGAAGGAGGTGGAAGTTTCAGGTTCCGAACCCTCTCCAAGCTTTGCAGGTTCTTAGTGTGCAGTTCTTGATTCAGACTTTCGGAGCTTGAAGACTTCCCGTTCTCAAGCTGCACACCATCCTCTCCAAATACGGTGGCCCCTGGGTTTGCTCCTGAGAGGGAAGATTCCTTAAGATGGATAGAGTACTGAAAAATGGAATCACAGCACAAAAAATAGTTGGAAATAATAGTATCAAGTACTTAGAGTATTTGTGAGAATTTAAAGCACTTGGAAGAGTTCATAGTATGTGCGCAAATGATGCCTGTCACCATGATCATCACCACCACCGCTAGGCACCATTCTAGGCCTGTTCTCTGGCACAGATTTAGTGCAAGTGGATTCAGGAGAGGTGGCTAGAACACTGCCTGCACTACTAATTGGCAGAACAACACACTAGCCTGTTTCCTGTCAGCTGCGGGTAATAAAATGAACTCGCTTTCCAAGGGTTGTTTACTATGCTGGTCAAATAAGTTGATATAGGTGATAGCACTTTATAAACTTCAAGTGCTTTATAAAAATTTCTGCCTTGGAATGTAAGTGCTGCCTTTCTAGGTTAAAACTGAATTCCTGAGGATGAAGGGAAGAGTGAGCCAGAAGCAGAGCTCCCGGTTATTTCTCCTCATCATCTTCAGAATCCTTCCTATGATCTGTGACTTAACGGAAGAAATTTTCACATATTGAGGTATGGGAAAGTCATTATGGCTTATACATAGTTTAACTTGAATTTTGTGCTAACTATAACAGCCTGTTTGTGGCTTATCAAACATACATTGTACATCTGCTTTAATCATTATAGAAAAGGGTGCATTGACTAGAAGTAAAGAATAGCCATGTTAAAAGTAAAGATTAAATGCCTCCCTTCCTGGGACACCAATGCTGCTACTCCTTCGATGATAAGACTCCCTTCCCAGGGGCCAAGGCCATACTGACTTGCTGTGTACATGCTGATCTGTTTGTTTGAAAGATTGAAGGAACGAATCTCTGATTTGTTTGATGTTCTTTGTTCTGACAAGATTTAAAACTGTGCTGAAAACCATGCTTCTCCAGAGCAGTTCCTTAGAGTTATTTGAGAAGCTATCTCTGGACTATAGTCCTCAGGTTGGTTCAAATAAAACTCTTTTCTATTTCTATTATAGATTGTTTATTGATTATTTCTGTCAACAGACTGATACATTTAGGGAGGAAGGAAAATGCATTCTTGCTTGACTGATAGGGAAGCACTTGTCTTTACTTATTACTATTAAAACCTAAGTCACTAGTATTAAAAATGCCACTGTGATAGCCCTGTTGTAATTATACTACCTTGGGCTGGATTTCCTGCTCACCGGGGTCCTATTTTTTCATACTTCCAGATGACTTAAATGGGTAGGCTTGGGGCAGGAACCTGACCCCTCTAAATTGGTTTAACTTTTGGAATTTTTTTCCTGACCTGTATTTTGGCATGGATCTTTCTCTTCCTATTTTAAGGTGGCCCTGATCCAGCTCTTCTAGGACTCTGAAGATGGGTACCCAAGTGGTTAAGAGACTCTGTAACCCCCTGCTACCAGCAGAGCCCTCTGTAAGTTCTGGTACCATTGAGAGGAGTGTGATGACATTAATGGAATTTCAGTACAGCTCGACAACTGGGGGATTTCTCCATCAGTACTCAGATCCTGGAACAAAATTATAATATATTTGCTTTCTTTTCTAGCTTCCCCTTCTTGTGGAAATTCTGGCTCACTTGATTTATTATCTTTTTCTGGAATTAATAAAATCAGGCAGAGGTTGAAAATTTCTAGCAATTAATCAGAACATATGGATTGTTTAAAAGATTTCAATAACATGTGTTATAGAAATAATGTACATGGGAATTCCCTGGTGGTCCAGGGGTTAGGACTGCATGCTTCCACTGCAGGAGGCATGGGTTTGATCCCTGGTTGGGGAACTGAGATGCTGTGTGCTGCATGGTGCAGCCAAAAAAAAAAAGGAAATAATGTATGTGAATTATAGAGCATTTGGGAAAGAGTGCAAACCATGATTTTTTAAAAAACATAATCTTCCCAACTACAAGCAATCCTGTTAATATTTAGAATATTTTCTTCTAGTCTTTTTTCTATGTATATTATTTACATATTTGAGATCATATTATGCACATACTTTTGCCTTTTGCTTTTTCTGGCTTAATATTTGTTTTTATGAAATTGTTAAAATATTTGTTTTCATATGAATACAAATGTTTGGTAGACATTATAATGGCTGTAATTTTCTTTTTTTGTTGTTTTATTTTTTCTTTTGAATTTTATTTTATTTATTTTTTTATACAGCAGGCTCTTATTAGTCATCCATTTTATACACATCAGTGTATACACGTCAATCCCAATCTCCCCATTAATCACACCACCAACCCCACCCACTGCTGCTTTCCCCCCTTGGTGTTCATACATTTGTTCTCTACATCTGTGTCTCAATTTCTGCCCTGCAAACTGGTTCATCTGTACCATTTTTCTAAGTTCCACATATATGCATTAATATGCGATATTTGTTTTTCTCTTTCTGACTTACTTCACTCTGTATGACAGTCTCTAGATTCATCCACATCTCTACAAATGACCCAATTTCTTTCCTTTTCATGGCTGAGTAATATTCCATTGTATATATGTACCACACTTCTTTATCCATTCATCTGTTGATGGGCATTTAGGTTGCTTCCATGACCTGGCTATTGTAAATAGTGCTGCAATGAACGTTGGGGTGCATGTGTCTTTTTGAATTGTGGTTTTTTCTGGGTATATACCCAGTAGTGGGTTTGCTGGGTCATATGGTAATTCTATTTTTTGTTTTTTAAGGAACCTCCATACTGTTCTCCATAGTGGCTCTATCAATTTACATTCCCACCAACAGTGCAAGAGCGTTCCCTTTCCTCCACACCCTCTCCAGCATTTGTTGTTTGTAGATTTTCTGATGATACCCATTCTAACTGGTGTGAGGTGATACCTCATTGTAGTTTTGATTTGCATTTCTCTAATAATTAGTGATGTTGAGCAGCTTTTCTTGTGCTTCTTGGCCATCTGTATGTCCTCTTTGGAGAAATGTCTATATAGGTCTTCTGCCCATTTTTTGATTGGGCTGTTTTTTTTTTAATATCAAGCTGCATGAGCTGTTTATATATTTTGGAGATTAATCCTTTGTCCATTGATTTGTTTGCAAATATTTTCTCCCATTCTGAGGGTTGTCTTTTCATCTTGTTTATAGTTTCCTTTGCTTTGCAAAAGCTTTTAAGTTTCATTAGGTCCCATTTGTTTATTTTTGTTTTTATTTCCATTACTCTAGGAGGTGGATCAAAAAAGATCTTGCTGTGATTTATGTCAAAGAATGTTCTTCCTATGTTTTCCTCTAAGAGTTTTATGGTGTCTGGTCTTACATTTAGGTCTCTAATCCATTTTGAGTTTATTTTTGTGTATGGTGTTAGGGAGTGTTCTAATTTCATTCTTTTACATGTAGCTGTCCAGTTTTCCCAGCACCACTTATTGAAGAGACTGTCGTTTCTCCATTGTATATCCTTGCCTCCTTTGTCATAGATTAGTTGACCATAGGTGTGTGGGTTTATCTCTGGACTTTCTATCCTGTTCCGTTGATCTATTTGTCTGTTTTTGTGCCAGTACCACATTGTCTTGATTACTGTAGCTTTGTAGTATAGTCTGAAGTCAGGGAGTCTGATTCCTCCAGCTACGTTTTTTTCCCTCAAGACTGCTTTGGCTATTTGCGGTCTTTTGTGTCTCCATACAAATTTTAATATTTTTTGTTCTAGTTCTGTAAAAATGCCATTGGTAATTTGATAGGGATTGCATTGAATCTGTAGATTGCTTTGGGTAGTATAGTCATTTTCACAATATTGATTCTTCCAATCCAAGAACATGGTATATCTCTCCATCTGTTGGTATCATCTTTAATTTCTTTCAACAGTGGCTTATAGTTTTCTGCATACAGGTCTTTTGTCTCCCTAGGTAGATTTATTCCTAGGTATTTTATTCTTTTTGTTATGGCTGTTAATTTCTTGACCATTCCTTTGTTGTTGGACTTTTAGATTCCCCTCCCTGCCTTGTGAATAACTAATTGATTTTCTCATTTCTCATTTAGAGAACTTTTTTCCCCTCAGGATAGAGTTCCAGAAGTAGAATGCTAGGTCAAAGGCTGTGGACATTTTAAGTAATGTTACTTTTTAAAAGAAGAATTGCAGTGTCAGATTTTGTATACATCCTTCCGAAGGCAGAGCGACGTCAGTTGGGAGATAGGAAGGTCCTTGGTAGAAATCTGGCTACATCTTGCAACGAGACCCAGGGTCCTGCAGAAAGATTATTTCACGGTAGTATAATTAGTCATGTGGAACCTTAACACATTATAAATGGCAGTCCAGAGACATGGGGGCATTTACAGGTGTTTTTATTTAGAGAAACTCAGGGTCACTTCCAAAATATCCACCAGATGGTGCTAGTCCTAATCTAATTTTTACCCACGGGATAGTTGACAGATAACGTTTGAAATGTGAATTTTAAAAAATCATGTAGAATATATTTGCATATCTGCTTTGGTACAGTTTATATTAAGCACTAGCATCTGGTGACTACTTTGGCAGCATCCTACTCTAGTCTCACACCATTCTGTCTCTTTTTTCCTTTTTCTCCCCGCTCAGTCTGTCACAATCACCCTGTACACTCTGTTCCTACATACTAATATTGGATTCTCTGTTTTACTAGTCTTCCTGTTACTATTCTTTCTTTTAGTCTTCTTGCCCTTCTGTGTGTTTGTATGTGTGTGTATTCATGTGTAACTGTGACTTCTTGAAGTTTTTGCTAAAAGAATAGGACCTGCTGTATATAATAGGTGCTCAGTATACATTTAATATATGTTTAATCAAAGACTGCATTGGTGAAGGAGAGGAAAGTATAGAAGAATACCAGAAATTGTTTATATTTGTCTTGGAAATGCAGTAAAAGAGATAAAAAAATCACATTCCTAAATTAACTATAAAGTGCTAAATGATACAGTATATAGCATGCTATCACTTTTAAGGAGAAGAAGCCAATATTTATTGAGCATCTACTATATGCCATGAAATATTCTTGGTTCTAGAGATAAATCAGTAACAAAACATACAAAACTCCCTGCCCTTAATGCAGCTTACATTCTGGGCAGAAGGGAGGCTGACAATAAACAAGTAAACAAGTAAATATTAGAGTATGCAAGATGGTGATGAATGTTAGGAAGGAAAATAAAAATAAACCAGGCAAAGAAGTTTGGGAGTGCTGAGGTGAGGAGGTGGTATCATTTTAAGTAGAGTGGTCAGAGAAGGCCAAACAGAATAAACACATTTGGGCGGAGACCTGAAAGAAGAGCAGGGATGCACCATCGGTTATCTGAGAGGTGGGTGTTCCAGACAGATTACGATCAGATCTGTCTTGATTTTAACAAACTCAGGAGTGGTCAGAGGCGTTCCATGAGGAAGTGGAACTTAAACTAGGCATAGTGAAGATTTGAGTAAATAGATTTGAAGCAGAAGTGTGGGACATTCTAGGCAGAGGGATAGTCATGAAGGTATAGAGGTGAAAATGAGCCCTGTGCATCTGTGAAATGGTGAAGAGCCTGTGAACTGAGCATAGGCAGTGAGGGGGGAGGCCTTAAGAGCTGGGCATGAGGAATTTATATCTGACATGCTAGGAAAAGGGAGTGTTTGAAGACATTTGAGAAGTTGAACAGCAAGATGAATGTGTTGCCTAAGGAAGATTAAGGGATGCAGACTGGCAGAAAAGCCTGGAGACAAAAGAGAGCAGTTTAGGAGCCAGGACACGTTTGGAACCTTTGCCGGTGGACGTGAACCCTTTTGTGTATATGTATTTATGGTGATGTCTCTGAAGATAAATGCAATAGAAATTGTAAACATATGTTACTGCCAAGGAACTTGCTAATGTGAGAAAACAGAAAAAGACTGAGAAATTATTTCAGAGAGTCATTTAAAATATTTCCATTGACAATTTTAATTATTTGTTTATTCAAACTGCCTTTCTGCTTCCTGATAGTTATTAATGATTGCCCATAATAGATGTGTTAAATTTTACATAGGTGTGAATTTCACACTTCTTAGTTCTCTGCAGGGAGAAGTCACAGTCAATATTTTCACCAAATGACAGTTTTGTTTGAGGTTCAAAGTCTTACTTAGGCTAACATGTTATTATCTGTATTAATAGAAGTGACGAATCAGTTTGCCAGTGTTTCCTCCATTGGCTCATTCTTTCATTCAACTAAAAACATATGCTGAGTTTCTTCTATTCTGTAACATCATATAAAAATATTGCATAATGATTGAGAACCTGGACTTTGGCTTCACTGCTTAGTAGCTATGGGGTTGGGGCAAATTACCCTCCAGATCTCCCTTTCTGCGTATGTAAAGTGGGGACAATAAAAATAACCTACTGATTGTGGTAACTGTGACCATCACATGAGCTAATGTATGTAAGTGCTGAGTACAGGGCTTGGCACATAGTAAGAGCTCAATTTTGCTATTATTACTTTTGTAGATAGATATTTGGGTAGCTTTTAGTTGGTGAGGAAAGTATCTGCCTTTACTGTTTTTTTTAAATTTTATTTTATTGAAGTATAGTTGATTTACAATGTTGTGCTAATTTCTGCTGTACAGCAGTGATTCAGTTATACGTATATTTACACATTCTTTTTCATATTCTTTTCTGTTATGGTTTATCACAGGATATTGAATATAGTTCCCTGTGCCATACAGTAGGATCTTGTTTATCCATTGCCTTTATTGTTAAAGTAATGCAGGACTGAGGAAGCTTGGTATAATTTCAGAAACCAGGCAGTATGACAGAGATATGCAGAAAGCAGCTTGCTTGGACTCTTTGCCTCTGCTCCAGGCAGAGTGAACAAGAGGCCTGTAGCGGCGGGAGTGGTTCCAGCTACTGGACTGGCTTGCAGTTTTCCCTGGCTGGGGCACTACAGGATGCAGATCATTGTCCTAGTTATTCCTAGGTAATTTAGCTAACCCACTGATTCTCCCAGCTCTTGTGTTGATATCACAATAGGGTGAGATGGAGAGGATAGAAGGAATAGTAAATGTTAGTTCTGCTTAGAGCTAAAGCTTAATTCTTTACCTGGGTCACTTTCTAAGTCAGACCATGATAAGTATGGTGAACATATGTTTTGAGGAAAAAAAATAATTGGGATTATCTGGTCCAACAAGAATTTTTTGCTTTTTCCAAGTCTAAGCGGCAGACTCTATGTGAACATATTATAATTTTTGGAACATTCCAGTAGTTGTGTGGGGACAATGGAACAGAATATTTTGGAATTGTACTACCTAAATTTAAATGAATTAATATTAAATGCCATGTCAATTTTAGTTCCAACCTTGCATTTGCCACATTTCAAGTTTTCATTAGCCACCTGTGGTTCGTGGCCACTGGATTGGACAGCACAGATATGGAACATTTCCACCATCACACAAAGTTCTATTGGATACTCTTGCTGTAGAATATGTGGTTGGTATTATTATAGACTTCCAAGGAATAGTAGTCTTGGATCATATGCCCTATAATAGATCTTGTATCTATTTACCACAATTCTCTCTAATTCCTCCAGCATAGGGCAAACAGCATAGTACTGGGCCTCAGAGGCCTTTGGTTCAGATCTTAGCTCCTGTACTGACTTGCTAAGTGATTGTGAGCCCCTCTGCTAGCCTTGGTTCCTTCATCTGTGAGATGAGAGAGTTGGGCCAGATGAGATCTTTTTTTGGAGCTTTAAAATTCAGTGATTTAATGTCTTTCCCCAGGAATATTGAGTTCACAGGTCCTACTTTGATAAATAGCTTGTTGTTTGAGAAACAGTGACCTCTTGGCATAGATAACTGTCAGCAGAACCTCCCTCTGATGTCTCAATATTTTATGCTGTATCCAAAGCATGATGGGCTGTCAACCAATCAGAATCCTTTATCCGGGGATCCACCAACTGGGTGTTCTGGACTTGCATCACTAAGTATGTAGATGTATTGCATACAACTTTATACTCTTGGGAGTTTCACAATTCTCTTTAAAAGGGGCCTTGTTGCATTAACATGGGTTAGTGACTCAACTGAGGGTGTTACACCATGAACTGTGGTGGCCGCGAGGGGAGTTCTTGGCAACCAAATTCCCCATCTAGAGGATGAAGGACAGTGGTATTCTGACTTGTGGGCTGTTCGGGTTCAGTCTGAGTAGGTGTCATGGCTTTTCCCCAGCCTTAGCCAGAATTGAACCCACAGCATTCAACCAGCAGCAGCCACTTAACACCTCGGCTGACTTCTGCTTCCTCTTTGCAGTGGTCAGAGGGAGGGGTGTCTTTTCTCTTTGTGCTTAGCAGCTTTAGACATTCAGGCAGATGTGGTTAGTTCCAGCTGCTTTGGATAAGGATTTTCTTCTTTTCTAGTGACCTGAGGAGGAGGTCAGTTAGGTTGAACAAGAGCCATGACTGACTTTTCGTCCTAAGGTACTAATGGGATTTGGGGAGGGAATCTGGGCCTTTTGCAAAATCACCAGTGTAGAGTCCTAGCTCCTCAAATAGCCTCTGTCACTGTCCAGCTGTGTCCTTGGGCGAGGCCTGACCTTCTGCACGCCTTAACACTGTGTAAACCCTTCTGCCCATCTGGGATCACGAGGTGTAACATAATACGGGTGTTCTTTCAGCTTCCAGTTTTCCTATAGAGACAAGGGTGTGCACTGAGAGAAAAGATGATTAGTATTTTTAAAAATAAATATGACTGTGACTGGAATAACTAAAAACAGGGGAATAGCTCTCTGTGTCACTTGAGGAAGCTTTTACCTAACCCTTTCAAAAGTACCAGGACATTTTGCAGTTAAACCCATTTTCATTAAAACCCATTTAATTAATTTAAAACTCATTTAAAATATGGGTTTTACATTTTAGCAGTCATTTGAAAAAGAAAGACAGGTTTTTTGGTAAAACCTTGTTCATCCTTGGTTCACCCTTGATGTTTCTGTTGTGATCCTGTGATTGGTTTAGTACTATTTTATTAAATGTACCCTAATACCATCAATAACTAAAGCTCTCTCTATCCTCTTTTTGTGTCTTTCCTTTCTGTTTCCCCTTCTTTAGCCTAACTTCACTGTCCAGGCCCCATGTGGAAAAAGGTTGCTATTTTCAGCTAGTCTGGGGGAAAAAATAATCTTATGATTCACTCCCCTTCCTACCCACCTTGTGGTGGGGCACTTGAGGCCTTAAGTCATCATAACTTGTGTGTGTCTGTATGTGTGCGTGTGTGTGTGTGTGTGTGTGCGCGCGCGCGCACAGCACATGCACATACACACGCCGGCAGGCCAGCCTGGTGTGTGTGTGTGTGTGTGTGTGTGCAGCGTACGCACACACGCCCATCCCCCGGCCCGGTGTGTGAGAGTGTGTGTGTGTGTGTGCGCGCCGCGGGGCTCTCCTTGACGCACGCCGGGCAGGGGGCCCCCAGCCAGCGCCCCACCGCTGGGTGCGCGCCCAGCAGTTTCTATAGGAACCGCGACAGCGCCCGGGCCCCTCCTGCGGAGCCCGGGTGCGAGCATGCCCAGTGGAAGCCGCTAGTTTGGCCCGGGTCTAGGTTTCCAGTAAGTGGCATGCGGGACTCCGGAGACATCCCAATGAGCTGAGCCGAGAGTCTTTGTGTGCACAAGGAGAAGGAGGCGGTGGCCGCCGGGCCCGGAGACCCCGCCCCGGGGGCCCGGCAGGAACAATGCTAGCCTGCCTAACCCGGGGGAACTTACTGGACGTCCTGCAGGAGGGCTTCAATGAGGTAACTGTCCGCTCCTCCCGCACCCCAGCTCCCCTGCCCTAGCGCCTCCCGCCTAGTCTCTGGGAGGGGTCCTCTTCTGCCCCCATCCTCACCGGGACCCCAGAACAAACCCCCCACAGAGCCCTAAGGAGGCTAAGGTGGTGGGTACGGTACAGAAGAGCCTGGTGAAATCAGAAGGGCCGACTTCCAGCTGAGCTGGGCGATGATCTTCCCTGAGCCCAGAAGACAGGACCACAAATTCAGAGGTCATCTCCTTCCAAAGGAAGTGGTCTCCTGTCTCCCCAGGCTTTGCCTTAAGGAAATCCCCAGGAAGCCTGTGAATATATGGCAGAGGTGCTCATTCTGTTTCAGGAGCTAAGTGGGTGAGCCAAGGGAGGGTGGGGTGTCATTGCATTGGTAGAAAGTTTGAGAGGGGGCAGGGTGAGTAGGTGGTCCACAGGAAGTGCCCGCTTCATGTTCACATCTCTTTCTAAATCTAGGGCAGTACATTTCTCCAACAACCCCGGGTGTGATTGGCAGACAGGACCTAGGAGGAGAGAGAGGTTTCTGGGCCCAGTTCAGGGGAGCGGTGTTTGTTCCTTTCTGTGTGAGAGTGGGAAACTGGGGCCTCAATCTGACAGGCAGTATGGGCTAGGGCTGGCGGGGAGTCTTTTTCTCTTCAATGTTTTCTCTCAGAATTTTGTTATTTATTCCATTTTCTTCTCTTGTGACTCCGGACATCCTGGTTTAGGACCTTTGCCCCTTGCAATTTGCTCCATATGTCTTCCACTGCTTCTGCACCCCACCCCTTGGGTTGCCTTATCTCAGCATCCAGGGAGACCCCTACGAGGAGAGCTGGACTGTTAGTTGTGTCTTTCTTCCTTTCTCCCTCTCCCTCTCTTCCCTTTATGTCGCTCTTTCTTAAGTTTAAGTTTTTTTAAAGTGTGTTTTTTTGTTAAGCAGTTAACATATGAATACATTCTCTTCTTAAATATGAACATTGCAGGCAAGACCGAGTGCCTTGGCCACCCTGCCATCCTGGCCTTTTCCCTGGAGGTAACCATTCTCATGAATTTGTGTATAAGATTTTCTTTCTACATCTGCACTACAGACTCTTTCCTTAATTCCTGTTTTTAGTTAAGAAGCTCTGCAGCCTGACCTGCCTCAGATCCTTCCCCATTCCTGGCCCCTGTGCCCCAGCCTTTTTCCTGACACAGAGAGGAAAACTGCACACATGCTGTCCCAACCTAACCAACTGAGACAGAATTTTCCTTTGGCTGAGGGGTGTCACAGCCTTCGCTGAAGGGTAGAGCTTGTGTCCCATCTGCACTGCGCAGGTCCTCATCTTTGCGTCATTCCCCTTTGAACACGTGGAAGGGGATTGTTAACAAAGAGCTACAGTCTGAGAGTTGAAACACAGACGAGCCAGGAAGCCACCTTTTTGAGTGCTTCCAGTATTCTTTTTTCACTCTCTGCCTTTGGGCCTCCCCTGGTCTTGAGCCTCATAGAAGCTCCTTAGGCCATCTTATGGTCTCCCATTTTTGTCAGTCAGTCCCCAGGGACCAGGTTCCACTATCTTATTAGGAAGAGGAAACCTGCACAGAGTGAGTCCTAGTCTTTGCCTTCTGCTCATTTCACCTCCAAACCTTTCAGCTGAAGAGCCAGGTAAACCAAGGGGCTAGACTGTCTTTTTCTTTTTCACGCTTTGGTGCTTCCATAAATGTCTCCTGACACCCAATTCTTATAAAATATAAGGGAAAAGGAGAGCGGGAGACTTTTCTTTTTGTGGTGGTAATAGAGTCTTCATAAAAATAACAGACAACTTTATAATTAATTCATCTTTAGAATAATGCAGTAATGCCTCTCTTCCCTCTCTGAAATTGGATTTTTCTACCCATCTTGTAAACTTCCCTCCATGCCCTCCACAGGCTAATGTACAGTCCACTCCCTTTTCTTAGTAGATTTGAACTCTGATAGTCAATAGGTACTTTCGCTTTCTCTGAGAAATTGACATTGTCTAAATAATAGTAATATGTTTAATCTCAATGATTCCTTACAGTTTAAATAATTATTTCATATACATAATAAATTATATTAAATAATGCTTTTCTCATATGGGATCACACATAGTGCTACTGAATAATGGTACAGTTGGTCATTTCAGAGTCAGTGGGGCCCTGTTTGACCTATTCCAGCCTCTAGGGTTGCTTAATAGATCCAGTAATGTTCAGTCTCTTCTGTTAGAGTCATGTGATAAGGGTGTAAAGAGGCACTTAAAAGCTAATGTCAGAATACACTTCAATTTCTCTGAGAAACTCTTCCTACTGGGGCTAAGAATACCACTTACATACCCAGTCATCTCCTGGGAATGAACCAGGCATATCTGAAGCTGTTCTTTATCACCCAGATGCTTTATAGGTCTATGTGGTTAGGGCTGTGACCTCATTCTCTATGGCAGAGAAAACTGCCACAGGAAATGAAGCTGTGGCCCTAATTGGTTAATTATAGGCGAACCCTGCAGCAGTGAAACTCTGCCCTCTGGATCAAGGCTTCCCTCTACCCACTGTTGGCCTCTGTTCTCAGTCCACTTGCCACTCATGGATGACTATGCACATCAGTTTCTTCTACCACCTTCCTTTCTTTCTTCTACCACCTGTCTTCTTCCACCTTCCTGGCCTCCACACACCTAACAAATTACTCACAGGATTGATCCATGTCAATGCTGTCAGTGCAGTTGCTTTTATTGATACAGCAGATCTGCATTGTGAATTATCCACAAGTTTTGGCTACTGCCTCATGCTGTAGCTCACCCTGGCTGTCGTCCCCTGTCTCCTATGTTCTGGGCCTGGCCAGGCTTTCTATCGGTCAGAATTTCCCCATTCTGCCTCTGCCTCAAAGCTATTTATTTGTTTTCTCTGCCTCTTGGTATTGATGTTATATGAATGTTGTCTTTTTTTTTTTTTTTTTTTTTTTTTTGCGGTACGCGTGCCTCTCACTGTTGTGGCCTCTCCCGTTGCGGAGCACAGGCTCCGGACGCGCAGGCTCAGCGGCCATGGCTCACGGGCCCAGCCGCTCCGCGGCATGTGGGATCTTCCCGGACCGGGGCACGAACCCACGTGCCCTGCATCGGCAGGCGGACTCTCAACCACTGAGCCACCAGGGAAGCCCTGAATGTTGTCTTTGATTCACGTGCCAGTGTTTTTTCTGGGGGCTGAACTTTCTTTTAAAAAAGACTTTGGTGCTTGTGTTGAAAGGTTTTGACAAACCTGAGACTACAATATGGTTTGGCCAGTAAGCATTCATTCACTTAGTTATTTAGTTCATTACTGGGTGAGGGGATAGATAAAATAATTGAAAAACACCTGGTCCCTGCTGCCAATGAATTTATAGGGAGAGAGATTTATAGTTGTACTGAAAAAACCATAAAGGGTGCTTAATGTGCTAAGTGTCATAAAAGAGGTAGTGTTTTTGGGAGATGAAAGAGATATCTTCCAGCTAATTATATCATGAAAAGCACCAAATATTTACCAACCTACCTGATCACTGAAGCCAGACTTTTTTTTCCTGCTCATTTGGTAAACATGCATGCAAACACTCAGTCGATAGACAGTCACTGAATTACTGTGCTTACCAGGCACTGTGCCAAGCTCTGGAAATAGAAGGCAAATAACATAGAATCTGTGCCCAAGTGGCGCTCACAGGCCAGTGAAAATAGAGCAAGTGTTCAGAGTGGAAACTTGGGAAAATTCTGACTATACAGAAATCTTGCTTGTCAGGCAGAGCCAGCTTGTGCCCGGCTGCAGTGTAATGGCCTGAGGGACTGGAAGTTGTGGGAATGGTTTATTAAAATGTTGGTTGACAGGAAATCAGTTCTCTGAGCCTTAACCATTCCAACAGATGACTTGGAAGACTTTCCCTACAATTTTCCCTCCAACTAGAAAAATAGAAATTTAAATCCCACATTGAGAGTCATCTGCCTCAGCGTCATCTGCAGGCCCTGAGAAATACAGGAAGGGCCTTTCTGTGGTGTCATGCCCATAAGGGGGACACAGAATGAGTGAGGAAGGGGATTGGCAGGTGGAGCAGCTGCAGGGCACGTCTCTCCTAAGTGCCCCATGCCTTCCATGGAGGAGGATTTGCAGCATGGGCCAGTCGGAGACTCTCAGTCATTTCCACAATGCATTCCTCTGTGATTTACTATAGAAAGTAAAGGCCTGTTAAATCTTCAGTGTAGCAGAGCACCACACCCCCTAGCCTTCTTTTTTCTCTCCTGGCTGATTTCTGCTCTCCTCACCCAGGCTCCTTGGCTTTGTTCCCACAGAAGTCAATGCCAGCTCAACAGATGCTCCCTGGCAGCAAGCTGTCAGGCAGTTTTATGTTCCTTGCGGTGAGTGATGGCCTGGCCAGGCATGTGGATCAGTGATAGGGTGCGGTTTGCCAGGTGCCACTCCCCCAGGCAGTTCAGAGAGGCTGGGGAGCATTGGAAGTGCTTCAGCCGCCTTGACTGGCCTTCTTGTCTAGGCTGTGCGAACCAAAGATTCCAACTAACGTTTTCCTGAGTGTATTTCCTAATTTGTTATCTCTAAACCAGGCCCCCTTCGAGTGGTCATGGACATAACCTTCAGTGGTGAGGTATGGTAAGGGGGTAGGGGACCAATCCGAAAGGCCCTAACGGTGGGCTCCATGCTCTGTTTCTATAAGGGACACTCGTAGACCATACAGTGATACTTCATTCATTCATTCACAGGCATTTTTTGAGGACTTACCTTGTAACATGTACTCATGAAGAAACAGAGTGTTTGTTGAACTCACAGTTAATGGAAATGTTAAAATAAGGTTAGGAGATGGTATGTTTTCAGATTTCATCATATCATTATTCTTTGACCACTGGGCTGAACAGGAATACAAAGAGCTCTGCCCATACAGGGAAGAAGACATTTAATGATATTTTTACTTACTAACTTTATTTTTAAGTGATTACCCATCAGGTTCAATGAATAGCTTTTCCTGGTTCAGTAAAGGCCTGAAAGAGTTAATAGAAAAGAAATACAATATTGCATTCTTTTACTGGGAGAATTTAGGCCAGTAATAACTCCAGGTTTCCAAACCTCCTGCCTTCCTCTCAGTTTCTCAGCAATGTCTCCACCCCCATCTCATCTTCTGCAGCTGGAGGAGGGTCTCAGCGTTCTAAACAGGTATCTGGTTTCACTGTAGAACTGATTTCCTTCCTGAGCCATTCAGGCCTCCTCCTGAGCTCTCTCTCCAGCACTGCTTTTCATGTTTGTCTTTCTTGCTGGCCAGCAGGGAGCCGTAAAGCCAACTCCTTGGATGTTTCTCCACTGGGAACACTAGGTATCACAGATTTCCCTGGTGAAGCCCGGTCAGTGCTTTTGCAACTCTAATGGCATAAGTCCCCTGCAGGAATTCTCTTTGACCTAGAGGCTTAGAGTAGATAGAGAGCAGAGGCTGGGTTTACAGACTTGTTTGGAAGGAAGTTCAGGTCCCAAAGAAAAACAGAAAGAAAGTTACATTTGGTGACAAGAAAGCTTCCTTGCACAAAGGAAGAATGTGGACAGAATTGTCTGTTCTGGAAGAGTTTTACCTCATATTCTTGTTCGGTTTTGGAGTGACCTGGAGGAAGCTAATGGAGATACCTCCAGCCGCTCCCTGGTATTACCACTGCTCTCACAGCGTTAGCGGTCCAGTCTCATCAACGCAAAATCCTGCTCACACAGTTTTGACTATTGCTATGTCTACTTTTCCTCCCCCTGAGGCCTGACTCAGATAGTCATAAAAACTCTGTCTTTCTTAACTTCTGGATTGCACAGGCATCCTTCTAGCTTCCCCAGAACAAATGAGAGATGTTAATCCTGGACTGAGATTACTTCTGTGCTGCCGCTGACATCGTCTGTTGGATTGTCTTGTTTCCTTTATTAGTTTGGTTGTAAAGTGCCAAGAACCCATCTTGAAATGGCAGAGATAGAAAGTGGAATTTACTGACTCATGGAATCCAAGGAAAAGGCTGAAAAACTAAACCATGGAAAGTGCAAGGATTGGGCTGTGTCCCAGAAACAATGAAAATCAAGATCTCAAAACACTGGCAGGATCTCTCCCTCTGCTCTCTGTCTCTTATCTCTGGTTCTTTCTGTGGGTAGCTTCCTTCTCACTACAAATGACTTTTCTCTCAGGTGGGCAACATGGCTTATGGCAACATCCAACTTTTATATCTTACAACTTTGTCAGAGACAGAGAGAGAAAACTGATTCGATTCCTAAATGCCAGATCAAAAAATTCCAGGGATTGGCTGGATTTGACCAATCAACTCAGCTAGACCAGTCACCTGTGGCCAGTAGATGGGGTTACATGATACCAGCTGGTCCTGGGGCCCACCACTGTTTTTGCAGAGGGGGCGTGTTTCTAGAGAAGGGAATTATTGTGAGCTGGGCAGCTACCCCAAGAGCTGTGAGCTACAACACCCCCAGGGGCCTGATTTGAATCTGACTGTGGTCCTACTGTGCTTCTCCAGCTGCTGTTGGAAACAGATCAAGAACTGGGGGGCATTTTCAAGATATATTTCTTAATAACCAAGATACTTTCATATTTTGGAACCTGTTGCATCTTGTCTTCACTGAATAATAGACTTACAAAATGACAGTGCTAGAAGGAAACAAAATGCAGTGCTTTTTTCCCCCGGCTGCTGAAAGAAGCCCTAAGGAGTTATTTCAGATGTCTGGGGGTCTGGGTCGGGGGTGGGTGGAGTCAGAGAAAAAGAAAGTAAGAGAACTGACCTGTGGATTCCCACCCCAGCCCTAACAGAGAAGCTCTGCTTTTCCCTATTCTACATATCTGGAGTTCATAGAAGTTATAATTTGTAAAAAGATTATGAAGCAAAAAGGAGGAGGAGGAAAATAAGAATAAAACTACTAGTCCAACAGCCCAGAGGGTAACAGCCTCTTACAAAAAGCACATGTTATTTCATCTGCTGCAGGAGCAGGTGTAGTCAGTTGTAAAACCTAGCAGCAGAGCTACTCAGGGCCTGGGCTTGCACCCCAGGCCTATTTTAAGATAAACATCTTTGTGGGGAAGGAAAGTGGGTGGTGTGGTTGGTCCTCATAAGTATCTACTTTGTCCTTCAAATCAATTTTTTTCAGAGCCAGCAGCAGGCATTTATAGCAAGAACTAGGTCTTGCCTGCCCCCTAGGTGAGAAGTACAGGAATCTTCAAGTCAAAGAGGAGACAAACTGAGGCTTGGTTTAGTGGTTGTCTCCCAAGTTAGGTTTAAAGCGAGAGGCCGAGATCTGAAGTCAATGTGACCCTTAACCTGTGGACAAGAATAGTCCCACTCACGTGTGAATCTCTGATCTCTTTGTTAGATGCCACTTAACAGATCAACATGCAGACATAGTAGTGACATGACAAAGGCCTTTCTTCAACTAAAATTTTTTTTTTTTTTTTTTTTTTTTGCGGTATGCGGGCCTCTCACTGTTGTGGCCTCTCCCGTTGTGGAGCACAGGCTCCGGACGCGCAGGCTCAGTGGCCATGGCTCACGGGCCCAGCCGCTCCGCGGCATGTGGGATCTTCCCAGACTGGGACACGAACCCGTGTCCCCTGCATTGGCAGGCGGACTCCCAACCACTGTGCCACCAGGGAAGCCCCAACTAAAATTTTTTATCAATGATTGCACTGAAGACATGCTTATCAGTTTTAAAAATCACATGACTCTGGGCAGAATAGTAAATATCCTCAGGATTTAACCATCTACCACTCTTCTGGAATGACTTCAGGATCCATGATGAAGATACTCCAGCCTTGCAATTCCTTGACCGTCCCCACTGCAATGATTTTTCCCCCTCTTTGCCACTTCACTAAGGCCACGTACTGAGGCCACATCCTGCATCTTATTCCACAGAATTGCCCTACCCCTGAAATCTTGAACTCTGAAACTCCACTCAGTGCTCAAAGCCCCAATTTCCACACTCCTCCATTCCCATGAAACTTATTTTCAATCGCATCAAGTTCTCTTCTCCTTACTCTTCTCCATCTTCTCAGTTTATCAGCTTTCATTTAGTTTCTTCTCCCAGGTGCAGATTCCACGATCAATCCCTTCAAATACACTCTCATCACCATCCTCACTTCCTTTGCCTTAGCGATCTCTGCCTCTCCTCTGACCAGTTCTGGTCCTACATTAGCCTATTACTGCTTTCCTCCACTCAGGGCCCAGGCCTGCTGAGCACTTCTAGAGGAAACACAGAACCTTGCGGGTTGATTCAATTACAAAATTATGATTTCCAGCCCCAGCTGAGTCCTTGATGTTGCCAGGAAATCTTTAGCTCTTTCCAGCTTCCCACAGGGTCCCTTTCCTGAAGCCTCCATCACTCTCCCTGTCCCTTTCACTCTCAACAGGTAGACGTGCCTACTTTATAATGGATAGAGGGGCAATTGGATTTGAGCTCCTTCAGCTGCCGTCTTCCCCACCTCCCCGTCTCCCCACAGAGGTACCTATTCCTGGCTCTCATCATCATCAGAGGAAGTGGCCCTCTTCCCTCCTCATTCATGCTCCTCCCCTTGTATCTGTTTCTGTTTCACTAACCCCTCATCTCAGCCTGCAAATATCCTCTCATCCTAAAAAACCCTCATTCCTTCACACCTTCCTCTCCAGCAAATACCCTCTCTCCTCCTCTCACCATTTCTGTTTTCCTCCTTCCTGAGGTCTTCTCAGTTCACTGCCGTCTGACTTTTCACCCCACCGTGCATGCTATCAGTTCTCACAAAGGTCACCAAAGCCTCTTAAATGTAAATGAAATGGGTTTTCCAGTCCTCAGCCTGACTTTTCTATAGCATTTGACCTTCTTGACCACCCGTCTTAACATTCTCTGGTCTTGGATTCCCACATAACACTTTCTCTTGATTCTTCGCCTGTCTCTCTGATTGCATGTTCTAAAATAATTTTTTTTTTTTTGGCCACGCTGCGAGGCTTGCAGGATCTCAGTTCCCCAGCCAGGGATCGAACCCGATCCCCTACAGTGAAAGCCCAGAATCATAACCACTAGGCCACCAGGGGACTCCCTAAAAGAATTTTTTTTGCTGCTCACTTCACTTGTCCCTTTGATGTTGATATACCCCAGCCTCTGACCTGAGCATTCCTTCCTTTTCTCTCATTGTATGCTTTCTTTGCTGTAGTAGAAATAATACATTCTTTAGAGTAAGATGGGGTGGGTTCAAATTCCATTTTCACCACTTATCAGCACTATGATCTTGAGCAATGTTTCCCATATGAAAAATGGGACTAATAATATCGATTTTAATGACTGGATATGATGATTAAAGGAGATAATGCATACAAAGAGCTTCATTCAGTGGCTGACACGGATGGGCACTCAGTGCATTTTCATTCTCTTCTTTCCCTCAGTGCCCTCTCTCTTCACTCCCTTTCCTGCCAAAATAACTTCTTATGGTTCACCTTACTTTTGTGGGTGTTGTAGATCCCAGGATTTGGAGTCAGCACTGGGTTGAGATCCTTGTTCTGCCGCTTACCAGCCCTGTGACCCTGGGCTTGTTGCTCTGAACCGTGGTTTCCACACCTGTAATATGGTAATAGTAGTTCCACATCTCTAATCAACGTGAAGGGGGGGATAAATATTTACATATTTGACTCTTGAACAACATGGGGGTTTGGGGCGCCAACCCTCCGCATAGTGGGAAAACTGCATATAACTTATAGGTAGCCCTTTGGAGGCCCACAGTCCCTCCACATCTGCATTAACTAACCACAGACATTATAGTACTGTCGTATTTACTCTTGAAAAGAATCTGTGTAGGGAATTCCCTGGCAGTCCAGTGGTTGAGACTCTGTGCTTTTGCTGCTGAGGACCCGACTTCGATCCCTGGTTGGGGAACTGGGATCCCACAAGCTGTGCAGCACAGCCAAAAAAAAAAAAAAAAAATTGTAAATCAATTATACTGCAATAAAAAAATAAATTAATAAAAAGGTTAAAAAAAAGAAAGTAGTCTGTTTATAATTGGATGCACACTGTTCAAACCCATGTTGTTCAAGGGTCAACTGTATAAATCTATATGCACACACATATATACACACACACACGTATGACGTTTTGGACTCTCTCTTTTCGTCACTGCCTACCTCCTGTCAGTCATCGCTGACTTAATTCTGTAATTTGTCCTTTTCTGACTGTACTGCTTCAGTTTAGGCCTTCATCTTCTCTCACTTGAATTATTGCCTGGATGCTGCTCTTTCTGTCCCATGTTCTGCTGTGTCCAGAGTGACCTTTCTAAGATACATGTCTCACCGTTTCACTCTCCTGTTCCAAAACTCCATGCTTTCCTTTTGAAGCTCTTTAGGCTTTAAGTCTAAGTTCTGGTAGGTTTTGTGCTGACCTATTTCTCCAAAATCATTGCCTGCCACTTACACCTCTGCCCACACACTGATTTGTTAACTGGCTGTTCCTCCAAGATACCATATGCCTTCAGGCTCTTCCTTTCTTTTTCTTTCCTTTCTTTCTTTCTTTTTTTTTTATTACTGCTCACTAGGATACCCTTCTACTCTTCTCCAATTGGCAAATATCCTTAAAGAACCAGACAAATGTCTTCTTTCCTCTTGATCTTTCCCTAATAGCCTCATCCTTCCATCCTGTTGCTCCTTCTGTGCATAGATAGCGTTTTTTAACACTTCTCCATTGTTGCAGTAATCATTTTGTATTAGAGTTATTTATATGCCTGTAATCAGTGGGCCTGGCACAATGCCTGGCAATGTTGGTTGATTTGAATAAATGAATACATGAAATGACAGGGTCTGGAAGGATCTTGTGAGATGGGATCTAACCAGTTGAAATTTGTTAAAGATAAATATGCGTCAAGAAGACCAGTTATACAAGAATGGAAATAGAGGAGACTGGCTTCACAGCAGAATGTGTTAAAAATTTTTAGAGGTTTGGTTGATAGCACTGAGTCAACTATGTGAGGTGGTAACAAAAAAAGAAGGAGAAGAAGAGGAGGAGGAAGAAGGGGAAGAGAAGGAGAAAAGAATGTGAAACATCTTGTCTGATTTTATAGCCAGAGTATTGGGTTTGGTTCTAGATATTATGGTTTTAGAGGGATTTAGTCCAGAATAGCAATAATTCTTGAAACCATTTGTAAAAATAGACAAAATAAGATGATGAAAATAAACATAATGAGGAAGAAAAAAGGAGAAAGCACAAATATACAAAATAAGAAATGAGAGTGGAGAAGTAATCCTTGAAACAGAAAAAACTGTAACAGTCTTTGCAGGTCTGTACAAATAAATTTTAAAACTTTGGTGAAATTGATAATTTCTGAGGGAAATTCTGATTACTAAAATTGATAGAAATGGAATATTTAAACAGACCAATTTCTGTAGATGAAATAGAGAACCTTAATAAGGAACTATTCCTATTCCTCAAAAAATGTACCAGGCAGAGATTATTTCACAGGGGAATTCTACCAAACCTCCACTCGTCAGACAGTCCCAGTGCTCTACAGATGATGTCAGAGGATTGAAAATAAGGAGAAACTTCCTGCTTCATTTTATGAATATACCTACATGGTAGTGCAAAAAAGAAAACTACAGACTAATATTACTTGTGAATACCCATGAAAAAGTACAACAAATATAGTACTAATATAGCACTAGTAAATATTTTATTAGCGAACAAAATTCAAAACCACACTAAAAATGTAATTATTATGATCAAATAGGATTAACTCCAGGAATGCAAGGTAGGTTCATTATTAGGAAATCCACATATACTAGATCTCAGGAACAATAATCATAGAATTATCTCCATAAATGCTGACAAAACTTTCATCAAAATTTAACACCCGTTCCTTATAAAACCACTCAAGAAAATAAGACTTGCTTGGTAACGGCATCGAGATGTGGTTCGAGATTCACTCTGGGATCGCCGTCATTACCATGCGCGTTCAAACTGCGAAAGGCCACTGCGCGCATCCACAGGTTCACTAACAGGGGCAAGGAAAAAATGGTTGCCCATTATTCGTATCAGTGGAACTTGATGGAAAGACATAGGCGCATCTCTGGAGTTAATCGTTACTATGTGTTAAAGGGTTTGGAGAACATTGATTAAGGAAGCATTTTCCTGATGGATGAAAAATAACTCAGTTACGCTCGTCTACCCCTGCTAGAAGGTTATGCAGTGTATTGTGTAGCATGCCCTGTATTTTATAGTGTGTGATAAAAATAAAACAAAAAAGTAGGGACTTCCCTGGTGGCGCAGTGGTTAAGAATCCGCCTGCCAATGCAGGGGACGTGAGTTCCAGCCCTGGTCTGGGAAGATCCCACGTGCTGCGAAGCAGCTAAGCCCGTGCGCCACAACTACTGAGCATGTGCTCTAGAGCCCTTGCACCACAACTACGGGGCCTGTGCTCTAGAGCCTGCAAGCCATAGCTACTGAGCCCACATGCCACAACTACTGAGCCCACATGCCACAACAACTGAAGCCCATGCACCTAGAGCCTGTGCTCCGCAACAAGAAGCTAGAAGCTCGTACACCGCAATGAGAAGCTTGTGCACCACAATGAGAAGCTTGTGCACCACAATGAAGAGGAGCCCCTGCTTGCAGCAACTAGAGAAAGCCCACGTGCAGCAGCAAAGACCCAACGCAGCCAAAAATAAATAAATAAACAAACAAACAAAACCCCAAAGAAGTCGAAAAAATAAAAAGAAAAGAATACTTGATGGATTCTTTCTTAACATGATAAAATAAATAAATAAATATATATATATACACACACATACCTTATTCCTAAAAACCAGTCACTTTCTAAATTGGGAAACACTACAAGTATTTTCTCTAAGTCCAGAAACAGGTAAGGATGCCCACTATCTCCACTACTGGTCAACATTGTACCAGGGGTATTTAGAAATTGATTAGAGGCACAAGGCTTAGTAAAGAAGTAAAACTATTTCTTTTTGTAGATGTTATGACAGTAATCCTGGAAAGCATTGAGAATTACTGATAAAACAAACAATAGAAGATAAGGTAACAGGATATAAAATTAACCTACAGCTTTCACATACACAAAGAGTAACCAATTACAGAATGTAATGGTAGAGAAAACCACATTTATAATCACAATAAAGAAGAATTGAATACTGAGAAGTGAACTTAACAGGAAATGTATAAAACCTACAAGAGGAAAACTTTAAGACACTCCTCAAAGACACATTTGAACAAATGGAAAGACACCCCCTATTCCTGAATAGGTGATTCAACATCATAAAGGTAACAGTTCTGGCTATGTCAATTTATAAATGTAATATAATCCCAATAAAAATTCTGACAGGCTTTATGGAAGTTCGTATGGGGAAATAAATTTGCAAGAATAGACAAGAAAACATTAAAAAGAGAAAAATTTCAAGGGGGAGGGACTAGTACCAGATATTAAAATATACTATAAAGCCTCTACAAATAAAACATTTTGGTACTGGTGCATGAATAAACAAATATACAAGTGATATAGAATACAAAGTCCAGAAATAAACCTAAACTCTGTAAATTTAGTATATGATAAAGGTGGCATCTCAAATCCCTGGGGTAAAGAGTGTCTTTTTAGTAAATGGTGCTGGAACAACTGGGTAGCCATTTGAAAAAAGATAAATTGTATCTATATCTCATATCATACACGAATAAATTCCAAATGGATCAGGGATCTAAATGTAAACAATTTTGAAACCATATGAGAACTAGAAAAAAGCAGAGGTGAATTCTTTCACCTCAAGTGTAGGGAAAGGCTTTCTGACCATGACTCAAAATTCAGAGGCAATAAAATAAAATATCAGTAAATTTGATTATATAAAAATGAAAACCTTTTCATGGCCAAAAAACTACCATAAACCAAGTCAAAAGATGACTGACAAACTGGGAAATCTCTACAACATATGTCAAAGACAAAAGGGTAACATTCCTAATATATAAAGAACCCTTAAAAATGGAGGCACAAAGGACCAAACACTTTGATAGAAAAATGGGAAAGAGATGTGAACAGATAATTGATGTAGATATAAAAAAGATATAAAAGATAAGAATATAAAATGAATTCTTAAACCTACCAAAGGAGGTTCAAACTCATAACTAAAGAAATGAAGATTAAAACAGCACTGAGATACAATTTCTCACCTATCTGTCATACTGGCAAAAATTTAAAAGTATGACAACATGTTCTGTTGGCAAGGCTGTGGGAAAATGCACTCTCTTGCATTGCTGTTGGGAATGCAAATGGATACAATGCTTTTGGCAGGGATTTTGGCAATATATGATAAAGCTATCTACTTAATGTGCCTTTTTACCTAGCAATCTTCTTTGAATCTACCCTGAAGGTAGACCTCCATCAACATGAAAATACGCACGCATAAGGTTACTCATTGCTGCAGCGTTTCTAATTGCAAAATATTGGAAAAAACCTGAATGCCCATATGTAGAAGAGTGGTTGAATAAATTATGGTATAGCCACATAATGGAGTTCTATGTAGCTGTAAAATAAGGAAGATCTCTAGACCATTATGGGGTGATTTCCAGAATATATTAAGTGAATATTAATTGAAGTGAAAAGTGCAGATGATAAAAGAATATCAATGCTATGCTGTTTTTCACATAAGAAGGAAAGGGAAATAAGAAAATATACATCTCTTTTTTTTCCCCAGATAACATAGGACGAATCTGATTGGTTACCTACAGGGGAGGATAGGAATGGGGTGGAAAGAATGGAGAAAAGGGAATGGAGTAGAAAGAATGATGGAGGAGTGATACTTCTGAATATATGTTTTTATATAGCTCTGACTTTTAGAATCATGGTAATCTTTCTCCTACCCCAAAAATAAATAATTAAAATCCACCAAGACGTGAGGAGAACCCAAAATGGACTGTAAATTGTAATAAATGTACCTAACCATTATTGCAGTTAGTAACATAACCACACTGAAGGTGGTGGAAAGAAAAGAACTAACCTAAGTCACTTTGGAATCAGTATTTTGAGTGTACACTGTAAGGCCAAAGACAAAAAGAACTATATACAAATATTATGTTCTGGTTAGTAAATTTGTTTTTCACAAGGTATGGATTAGCAAGTCAAACTATTTGATGTGTTTCCTAGGACTGCGGAAATGTTGGTAAATATACTGTGAATAGAGTCAGATTTCTCACTGTGGGAGAAAGGAGTTACATATAAGGAAAAGGGAAAAGAGAGGTGAACCCTGTGGTGTTGGGCTGGAGGCGGGATCAGGATAATTCATGGTATGTCTCTCCATCAGTCTGTCAAGATAAGTAGATACAGATATGTGTGTATGTGTGTATACATACACATATTTCCTACTCTGCTACCGAGAGGGCCCAGAATGTTACCCAAGTAGAATGAGTACACCTCATGCCCAAAGTTTGGATTCTAAAAACTGTTCTCCAATAAAAGGAGCCAGAATTGTTTTCTTTTGAGAAATAGCTGATTACAGAGCTGGGACAGAGAAAATACAAGATGAGGGGACTCTTTTAAAAATACAGGTTCAAAAAAACACAAAAAACAAAACCAGGTTCTAATTCATTAGGGCTGGGGCACTGTTTGAGAGTCTGCATTTCCATTTTATTTATTTATTAGAAATTGGGGACCCAATTCAAGGGTCCCGCTATTCTTTTTTTTTAATTAATTAATTAATTAATTTATTGGCCGTGTTGGCTCTTTGTTGCTGTGCGCAGTCTTTCTCTAGTTGTGGCGAGCGGGGGCTACTCTTCGTTGCGGTGCGCGGGTTTCTCATTGTCGTGGCTTTTCTTGTTGCAGAGCACGGGCTCTAGGCACGCAGGCTTCAGTAGCTGTGGCATGTGGGCTCAGTAGTTGTGGCTTGCGGGCTCTAGAGCACAGGCTCAGTAGTTGTGGCGCACGGGCTTAGTTGCTCCGCGGCATGTGGGATCTTCCTGGACAAGGGCTCGAACCCATGTCTCCTGCATTGGCAGGCGGATTCTTAACCACTGCGCCACCAGGGAAGCCCTCCATTTTATTTTATTTTTATTTATTTTTATTTTTAATTTATTTTTGGCTGTATTGGGACTTTGTTGCTGCGCGTGGGCTTTCTCTAGTTGCAGTGAGTGGGGGCTCCTTTTCATTGCAGTGCACGGGCTTCTCATTGTGGTGGCTTCTCTTGCTGAGAAGCACGGACTCTGGGCGCGTGGGGTTCAGTAGTTGTGGCATGTGGGCTCAGTAGTTGTGGCTCACTGGTTTAGTTGCTCCATGGCACGTGGGATCTTTCTGGACCAGGGCTCAAACCCGTGTCCCCTGAATTGGCAGGCGGATTCTTAACCACTGTGCCACCAGGGAAGCCCTTATTTTATTTTATTCTATTCTGTTTGAAGTATAGTTGTTTTGAAGTATAGTTGATTTACAATGTTTTATGGGAGTGCATTTCTAACAGGCTCCTGGGTGATACTGATGCTGCTGGTCCAGGGAGCACACTTTTATTAGTAGACAACTACTTACTGTAGATTATTACACAAGAGACTCAAACATTGGATGTGGTGGAAGAAGTGACTTCCATTCTAAGAGTTTTGGTGAGGTCATTTGAACCTCCGGGATGCGTTAATTTAGCTGGCAGTGTAGTCGAGTGTAGAGTGGAAGGAGCACTGGCTTGGGAGTCAGGGTGAATTTCATATGGTTTACAGTCTGGGTGGCCTTGAACAATTTATTTCACCTTTTTTGAGCCTCAGTTTCCAGTTGGCAAAATAGATACAGTAAAATATCGCTGGCAGATTAGCATTAGAGAAAATGTGTTTAAGGACCTAGCATAGCTCTTGACACAGCGTAGGTGTTCAGAAAAGTGGTGACAGTTATTATGCTGTAGAATCCTCTTTACTGGAAGACCAGAGCTGTGATTAATGTGCATGAACATTACTGTTTGGAGCCTCAAAGTAGTTTTGCATCAGAGACAACTTACTTTTATTCATTGACCAAAAGAAGGCTATGGTTACTTAAGTAAAATCGTCTTGGCCTGATGATGAAAAATACTTGTTCTTGTCTGCCCTTGCATAATTAACTTTTACAATCATTTTAAGTCTTGGCCTGATGAAATGTGACAAATGATTCACTGATTCAAACAGATATTTGTTGAGCACCTGTTACTCTGAGTCCAACAATCTTGAACTCTTACAACTTCCTGCATAGAGCGTAGTTCAGACCTGAGCTCCTTTTGAGCTCACTGTCCCCTCTGCCTCCTCTCCTCCTTCAGGAACCCCTCCACCGCCGAGCATGGGCTTCAGGTTGGGCTAATACTCTCTTAGCACCTTGTACACACCTGTCATAGTGCTTGTCTCTACCAGCCTGCAAGCTTCTCTTCCTCTCCCTCTCTTCTCGTATTTTTCCTGCAAACTTCTCGAAGGCATAACGCTCTTTGTAGCCCCATAGCAGAACAGTGCCTGCACTCAACTTGTTGAATGGATTGCTTGACACAGGACATCCTCAAGGAGATCGGAGTCTGAGGTGTGTGGGAGGGTCAGGGAAGGCTTCCTGGAAAAGGTGATGCTTGAGCTGAGATTTAAGAGGAGATGGCAAGCAGGGGGAGGTAGCGTGGCTGGAAAACATGGTGCATTTGGGGGACTGCACATGGTTTGGCTGAACTGAAACATGGGGGGCAAAAGTGGGGGAAGGGAGTGAGTGAAGCTGGAGAAGAGGTAAGGGCCAGCACATGACAGACTTAAATGCAGCTAAGCAGATTGGGTTTTATCTTGAGGATAATGAGAAGCCAGTGAAGGATTTTAAGCAGGAATGTGTGGAGGGTGGGTTGGGGGTGAGATTTGATACAGAGAGTTGTACATAAGCCTGGTAATCTGACCCAGCTGTTACCCATAATGCCTTTCTGGCCTGGAGCATAGTGGTTTGCTATGGAAGTGCCCTTTGCCTGGCCTGCCTCACAAGTGTTTTGGCTGTACAGTGGGAGCAGACCTGGACAGGAGTCTGGCCCATGTTAAGGCAGAAGGTGCAGCCGCCTCTATTCTGCAGAGTGAGTTGAATAGCAAGAGGCCCTTGGTAAATGCTTGGACCATCTTTACTGGGTTTCCTTACCAGGTCTGCCAGGTCCTAGCTATGGGGACATTAGAGAAGTTGCATAATTTCTCTGAACCTCATCCATAGAATGGAGATGATACCGACCCTTCAGTGCTTTTGTGAGAACTGAATTAGATAATGATAATGAAAATAATAATGACCATTTAGTAAGCATCAACTGTGTGGCAGGCTGTGTTCCAGGTACATTATTAACTCATTAAAACATATATAGGGGCTTCCCTGGTGGAGCAGTGGTTAAGAATCCACTTGCCAATGCAGGGGGCACGGGTTCAAGCCCTGGTCTGGGAAGATCCCACATGCCGCGGAGCAGCTAAGCCCGTGTGCCACAACTACTGAGCCTGTGCTCTAGAGCCTGCGAGCCACGACTTCTGAGCCCACGTGCTGCAACTACTGAAGCCCGAGTGCCTAGAGCCCGTGCTCTGCAACAGCAGAAACCACCGCAATGAGAAGCCCGTGCCCACCACAACTAGAGAAAGCCCACGTGCAGCAACGAAGGCTCAACGCAGCCAAAAATAAAATAAGTAAATAAGTAAATTTATTTTAAAAAACATATATAAAACATCAAAAATAGTGTTTAGTTCATGGTAGGTACTCAGTAAATATCAGATTCCTCCCCCTACCTCCTGCTGATCATTGCACTTCCTATAGTTTGTCCGTAGCTGATAGATTATTGCCTTAGCACTACCTTCCAAAGGACTTTATTTATTCCCACAAATCGACATAGAGAAAGAAAATAGTGAAGATTTCATTTAAGCCCAGGAAGCAGCCAGTGAGTAATTTCCAACATCATTTCATTAAGGAAGTACTTGGGGCTTAGAAATCAACTGTACTTTAACCAAATTATAGTTTAATACTGTTAGCCTTTGAACTTAATTTTTAGGTTCAGGGTCTTGGGCTTCTACAGAAATCAGACAGGACTGCTGCCTGTACTGACATTGTTCATGTGCTATTTTGATATTTAGTGCCCATCTTCAGACCAGATAATCAGAATAAACACCTGAATGCAAGCTGTGTTTAAAATGGAATATGTAAGGTTGTCTAAGTGTTGGGATGAGTTATGTGTCCAACCTGAGTCTGACGGGTTTCTGATGGTACTGGACCATAGCTTTGTCTGAAAAATGAAACCTCCCTCCATCTGCAGCCCCAGTCTTCAGGAACACTGCTTGTCATAGCCTTTCTTTTTCTTTCTTTGTGCAGGTTTCAGGTAACTAGATCCTCTTTGACAATATAAAGCATGGATTAAAACTAGCTCCGTAGCAATCCCAGGATTATAGGCTCAGGAGAATAAACCTTGGATTGGGTTCAGTTAAGCCTCATTGTAAAGAAATCAGCTATGGGAGAGGCATTTCTGAGCTTGGTTTCTGTTGATTCCTGGTTCCCCAAGATCAGTTCTTAGGAGTGTCACAGTTCATTGTGCATACAGGACATGAGTGATTGTTCCTGAGAAGCATAATGGGTTGCTGGCAGCAGTGGTTACACTTGAAAACTGGCTGTGGTTCTGGCCCAGCCTTTATCCCTGGTTGACAGCAAAACTCAAGGAAAGCAGGAGTCATAGTCACTGAAACACTCATCTGCGTACCTGTGTCCACACTGCCACCCAAGTCAGAGGTTAGCTTATCCCTGGAGACTAGCATAAAACTAGAGAATTTTAGAACATACTCCATGTCTGACCATCTTTCTTTCTTTCCTTAAAACCTCCTCCTCCCTCTGGATATAGACTGCCCAATCTCAAATGCTGCCTTAGAGGGTGCAGGGTAGAGGATAAGAGTAATATGCAACTATTCCCTTATTTCCACCTTTCATTTTCCAGCAACAGCTGCAGGCATATGTGGCCTGGGTGAACGCACAGCTGAAGAAGAGGCCAACAGTGAAGCCTGTGCAGGACCTGCGACAGGATCTCCGGGATGGGGTGATCCTGGCGTATCTCATCGAGATTGTAGGTCAGTTGGCCCTGGACTCCAATGTTAGCGTAAACCAGAACATGACCTCTTTTATCCTCCATATACCCTTCAGAGCAGATTGCTCCTTCTTTAAAATAAATGGAAATGGGACTTCCCTGGTGGTCCAGTGGTTAAGAGTCTGAGCTTCCACTGCACGAGGCACAGGTTCGATCCCTGGTCGGGGAACTAAGATCCCGCATACTGCGGCCAAAAAAAATTTTTTAAATAAATGAATAAAATAAATGGAAATGGAAGTAGAGAAGACTTAAGATACTCGCCCAAGGTTACTTTATTTATTTATCGTCAATAAGCACTGTGTTGCAGGTGCCGTGTTAAGCTTTGGGAGTATGATGATGGGCACAGTCTAGGCTCTCAAGAGTCTCCCAATCTATTTGGAAAGACTGGAAAGTGAAGTCACTTCCATTAATGTACTTAGTATTCTGATGGGGCAAGTACAGATAGGAGCACATGGGGGACACCCAACCCAGTCTTAGGGGTTGAGGGATGGCTTGCCAGAAGATTTGATGTCTAGACTGAGGCTGGAAAAGGAAGCGGTAGCCAGGCAAAAAGAAGGTGTGTTAGCAGCAAAAGGACCCCTCTATGGTATTCACTACCATGATGCTTCCCAAGAGACCTTGTTTTCTTGAAAACTGGAGTTGTTGCCGGTCATTCTTATTAGATGGTATCATAACCTTATTTCCATAGCATTTGTCTGTAGCTCTGTTATTATTTCTCTCACCAAAAGGTAATTATTTACTATCTATTTCTCCTGTATAGACTGAGCTCTTTAAGAGCAGGTACAGTATAATTTTTTTTCTGTTTCTACAACCCCTAACCAAGTGCCAGACACATAGTAGGTACTCAAACGTTCATTGTCATGTAAGTCAGCTTACCTTGCCTAGAGTCTTTGAGGGATGTGGGGTTTGCAAGTGGTATGTAAGAAGTCAGGTTTGCAACAGACAGCCTGTCCATGAATACCTCATTCAGACAGCTCATGGATTCATTAGAGTATTCACTTATGGTTGTAATAACCATGGTAATAGTAATAGCAGCTGCTATTTATTGAACACCATCTCATTTAATTTCATTTGATCATCAACCTTTGAGAAACATAATAGCCCCATTTTCAGGAAACAAACTTAAAAGAGAATTTATAAAAATATGTAAATTCATTGAGTACTTTATATATTATATATATATGTATATGTATATACCAAGCATTGTGCTAAGCATGCTACTTTGATGGGCTTATGATATAGATATGATGTAAGTACTATTTCACCCATTTTATAGGATTTAGAAAGGTTAAGCAACTTTACAACGTCACTTAACTGTAAGTGGCAAAGCAGAGATACAAACCTAGATCTGCTTTAATTCCAAAGCTCATTTTAAAATGAGCTCATTTAATTCTTCATTCATTTGAATAGATTATACTGGAAATGTAATCAGTTAGAAAATCCAGACAACACAAGAGGATATAAAGTCGAAAGCCATTTTTCCACCTCTGTCCCCCTGCCAGCTACCTGCTCTTTCTGGAGGCAACCAGTGTTAGCAGTTTCTTGCTTTTTTTTTCCCAGAGATATTCTATGCACATACAAGCAATATGAATACGTATTCTCGTTTACCCCAAACCCAGGTTCTTAAATGCTGCGTTCTGTTGTGACTTGGCTATATAGAAAAATTCACAGAATTCACTGCCTTATTTCCCATTCTTTCTTTAGCCAGCCTTCACTGGGCTTTTGATCCCACTACTCCCCCGAAACTGCTCTCCTCAAGGTCACAACCTCTGCCTTGTCAAATCCAGTGACCAGGCCTCAGTCCTCGCTGTATTCAACTTAGCAGAACCTGACAGTGGATCACTCCCTCCTCCTCCAAACACCTTCTCCCCTTGGACGCCAGGACCCTGTGGTTTCGAGTTTTCCTCCTTCCTCACTGGCCTCTCCTGTTAGCTTTGCTGGCTATCTCCTCCTTCCTGACCTCTAAATGTTGAAGTTCTCCTTAGAGGCTTAGACCTTAGTCCTTATATATTCTCTATCCCTAAGTGAGCTCTTCCCAAATTTGTATCTTTAGCCCTAAGCTTTTCATTGAGTTCTAGACATGAATATCAACTTCCTGTAACGTCTCTGCTTGGATGTCTAAAATGCAGCTCTCAGGAATTCCCTGGTGGTCCAGTGGTTAGGACTCGGCGCTTTCACTGATGAGGGCCTGGGTTCAATCTCTGGTTGGGCCAAAAGAAAAAACTGCAGCTCTCTTCATGTGTCATAATCAGAGTTTTTTCTTCTCCCCGCTGATCCCTCTATCCTCCGAGATTCTTCATCTAACACATCACAGTACCATTCACCCAGCTGTTAAAGCAGAACATTTAGAAGTTGTCTTTTATTATTCTCTTTTCCTCATATATCATATCCAGTCCTTCACATGTGCTGTGCGCTTTATATTAAAAATGTACCCAGGAGCTTTGCTCAGGTGTGGGTCTGGACCCTTGTGTAGTCTCAATGTGCAACCGATCCCAGGTTAAGATGGAGCAGGGAGCCAAGGGCCTGAGCCGGTGGCATGTGGCTCTGCACCAGTTCACAGAGGAGACTGAGAAGTCACTGTCTATCTTGGACATGTCTTCATCTCCTGGAGGCAGTGGAGTGCACACCTCTCGGAACCATGGCCCATCAGGTTTTCAACATGTCCGTCAGTGCACAGAACTGGATAGGATCCCCTTGGTCTCTGCTGAGGCACCCAGGCAGAATGCTGGTGAAATGGGACCACAGTTCTGTATGTTGCTGCCTGACCACGGTGTGAGCCCCCAAGTGACTTTCACTCCTTCCCAGATGATTTACTCAGGGAATGTCTCCTTCCCAGCCAGGAATGATGATTTTCCAGGGGCCCCAAGCAATGCCCTTAGGAGAGCCCAGTATTCCAGGGGCCACGACCTTTGGTGGGAATCTAAGAATGCCCCCCAATGGGCCGCCAGTCTCACCTGCCAGTGGAATCCCAATGATGTCCCACATCAGAATGCGAACAATGCCTTATTCTGGCTTCCCAACAGTAACTTCTAACAGAGACCCTTTAACACGTAAAACATTATTGTATACAACCGTGCCTCCCACTGAGGCCCAGGCAATGCTCCCCTCTTTGGCTCAGATGTTTCAGTCTAGAAACCCCACAACTTAGGGATGCCCCCAGCTGGATCCCATTATTGCTGGCTTTGGAATCCCAGGGCTCTTTTGTGAGCCAGCCAGTCTCCCAGGAAGACCCCTTCCTACCTAAGTAGTCTTTACCTGCTCCACGGAGAGCAGAGCAGTATTCTGGGGCTCAGGAAAGGGCTCCCAGGAGGAGATCCCCAGATTCAAGGCCTTAACCGCTGCAACTGAGAGAACTGTGAAAAAGCTAAGGGCTCCCACCTCGTGAGTCACCAACGCAAACACACAGGTGAAAGGCCCTGTAAATGCATGTGGGAAGCCTGTACTTGGTCCTTCTTCCGATCTGATGAACTTGGAAGACATACTCGGATACACACCAAATACCGACCCCATAAATGTGACCAGTGCAGCTGACAATTCATGAGATCTGACCATCTCAGACAGCACCAAAGGGCTCATATGCGGGTGCCAACATCCCCAGACCCACTGGCTGACAGTGGATGTATGGCTGGTTCTCCTGCTCCTGGTCTTTAGGTCAATCTACTCTTCCCCTCATTTTGACCTTTCCGCCCAGATCCTGCCTGCCTCTGACCAGCTAGTCTCTTTGGTAGGTGTAGGCTTTGATGAAGACAGAAAGATTATGAGGCAGTGTTGAAGCCCATGTGAGCTCTGGATCTAGTCAGAGCTCAAAAACTGTCTTGGATGTCCTCACATCTCTGGGACCACCTACTTTTGTGCCAAGTTCAGCCACATGGGAAGATGGAGCAAAGTAGAGATTGGGAGCTTTATAAAAAGCTCTTTATCTTACATCATTCCCAGCTTGAAACCCTTTAGCGACTCTCCTTTGCCTGCTGCATAAAATCCAACTTCCTTATCTTGGTCTTTGACAGTTTCCAGAGCCAGTTTCCAGAGCCAAGACTATGTTCAAATCCTGAATTTACCACTTACTAGCTATGTGACCTTGGGAAAGGTCTTTGATCATTATGCCAGGTTCCCTCTTCTGGTAAAAGAAAAACACTGTTGGACTGTCATGAACACATCTTATGTACAAAACCAGATTCTCTCCGGCACTCACCAGCCGCATACCCAGAGTTTGTCTCCTCCCATCATTTCCAGACTTGGATGGAATGACCCCACAGGACATGGGATCTGGTATCTCAAGTAGCCACTAGCAACCCAGGAATGTGGAAGAGTTAGTGCTCCTGGGATAACATTTGACTAATGGGAGATGGGAGAAATCCAGGGGATAAATTCCCCCTTCTTCCCTCCCTTCCCTGAACTGGTGCAAGATACCATTTCTCCCGCTGGGGAGACCTCCCAAGTAGCCAGTGGACACAGCTTTTGTGCCTCTTCGAGGCTTGTCATGGAGCAGACTCCACCCGCTATCACCTGGCATTACCTCCTGTTCTTCCTTGTGTTGAGTCCCTTTTCTTACTCTCAGTGCCCTGTAATCACCCATATAAACATTGGTACTTTAAAAAATTAATTAATTAAAAATTAAAAAAAAATGTACCCAGTATCTGACTTCTCACCTGTCAGCTTCTTCCCAAACCATCATTATCTCTCGCTTGATTGTTTTCACTTTCCTTTTAGCTAATCTCCCTATTTCCTCTTCACATAATCTATGTCCACACAGAGTCAACTTTTAAAAACATAAATCAGATCATGTAACTCCCTTACCTCAAACCCTCTGTTGGCTGTCCATTACACATAGAATAAAATTCAAGGTCTTTGCTCTTTTCCTCTGGTCCCTAAAGCTCCACATGGCCTGGCCTTGCTTACCTCTCCACCTTACCCTAGGACTCGACTCCTTGCTCTCTCCACTCCAGCCCTATGGTCTTGTTGCTGTTCCTCAGATAAGCTGAGCTCATTCCCACCTTGGGGTTGGGATCTGTGCATTCTCAGCCTGGAATGCTTCCTCCGCAAATCTTAACCTCTCTTACTTTATTCAAGCCTCTGCCCAAATGTGTTATCAGAGAGACCGTGATCACTCTTCTCTGTCTTTCCTCATAGTACTTATCACTACCTGAAATTATATTGAAGATTTATTTGTTACCTTGGTCATCTGTCATCCCTACAGATATAAACTCTACGATGGAAGGAAAGATGAAGTCCTGGTCATTGCTGTTTCTCTGGTGCTTAGAATAGGGCCTGGCACACAGTGCATATTGTGCTGAATATTTGTGGAATGAATATTCATGAATATTTGTGGAATGAATATTCATGAATATTTGTTGAATGAAAAAATGTATGCACAGCAACTTCACAGGCCCCTGGGAATAAATTTGAAAATTTGAAGGCCCCGCAAAAGACTTTCATTTTCCTATTCCCCATCCAAATTACAAACACCAAGGCCTAACTCACTTGCATATTTATAGATAATCTTAGTGTTTACATCAAATATTCTCTTTCTCTGTGTCTGGCTACTATGAAACTGTGATAGTACTGCTCCCCATAACTTCAAATATTTTCTTTATCCTAACAGCAGGAGAAAAGCTGAGTGGTGTACAGCTGAGTCCCAGTAACCAGCAGGAGATGAAAAATAATGTGGAGAAAGTGTTACAGTTTGTAGCCTCCAAAAAGATTCGTATGCACCAGACTTCAGCTAAAGGTCAGTGCTTCATCCTGTCCGTGGTGGGTGAGTACACTCATCTTTACCTGGTGACTGTCACCCTCAGAAGAACTACCTGTTATGTAGCTGAGCGTTCCGAGTAGACTCGAGTAGGGTTAGGCCCACGACCTCGTATCATTTTTCCATAAAGAAAGTTATCCTCTTGGGACAGAGCGATTATCAAAATCCAAGTGCTTTGGAAACCGCGGTGAAGATAGAAGTTCTCTATTCATTTTAACTGAGTAAAGTTTTGCTTGAGTGTGTGTAGGAAGATTAACAGAAAAGAAATTATAAAATTGTGATTATTAATTTTAGAATGTCTTGTTTAAGCTATCAAAAATGAAGATAGATTATGTTTTTTGAGTTTTTTGAGCCACATGGCCAGAAGAGGACACCTCTCATTCCAGTTTGAGCCCAGGCTTCAGGGAAGAAATGGTGTAGGTGTCCTCAGAAGGCACAGGCTCCCAGGTCCTCTCACTGCTTCTGTAGAACTGATTATAATCTGGTTCTGTTTCAGCTTCAGTTTCTGGGCCTGATTGCCTGTGGCTCTAATGAGAATGGGGGGCAGGAGGGAGCCCTCCTTTCGTGTGTTATTAGTGTTCTCTGTGTTGGGCTCATTCATGCGGGGCAGATACTGTCCATTGAGAGTGCCTGTAGAAGGTATCAATCAATCCTTTTGGAAGCCTTGCATATTTAAAAGGCTATGAAACTAAAACATAGAATTTTACCTATTTCCTTATGTTAACCAGACCTATTATATTTTTTTCTGCCTGCATTGCTCTTTTTTTTCTAGGACAAAATTTAGAATGCCATAATATCTCAGATCTGGTCCCCATGAGGAGTGGGCTTGGGGATCTGGCCCATTAAAGTCGGCTATTTTGAGGGAACACTGCCGTTCAGGACATCATTGTCATTTACCTGGAGAAGTGCAACAGCTTCCTAATTAGTCCCACTGCATCCATTTCTGTCCCCCTCCCCTCTGCTCTCCACACTGCAGCCAGAATGATCTTTCTAAGAGTATATATGCTCATGCCATTCCTCTGCATCTGAGGGCCCTTAGGAGAAAATCCAGAGTCCTTCCTCTGGCTCACCATGCCCTTTCTGACCTCACCTCCTGTTCATCCTCCTCCATCTTTCACCCTCTCCCCCTGAACTCTGAGCTCTGGCTATGCTGAGCTGCTTTCTATTCCTCTTCCACAGCGTGTGCCATAGAAATATAACGTGAGTCTCATACATGACTTGAATGTGTCTAATAGCCACGGTTAAAAAAAAAGAAAACGAAATGGTTGAAAATAATTTTAATAATATATTTTACTTAACCCAACATATCCAAAATATTATCAGCTCAACATATGATCAATGTAAAACACTATTAATGAGACATTTTACATTCTATTTTTTGTACTAAGTCTCATGAGATTTTTCATTGTGTTTCTGTGTGTGTGCTAGGTTAGTACTAGCACGTTTCAGCTCAGACTACAGCTACCTTTTAAGTGCTCAATAGCCACATGTGGCTAGTGGCTCCCATACTGGAGGGCGCAGTTCGGGTGGGTCTTGCTGTCTCACCTCTAGACCTTCATGCCTGCTGTTCCCTCTTCTTGGAATACTCTTTTCCTTCCCTTCCCTCATCTGATAAACCATTATTGGTCAGTCACGTCTCAGTTTAGAACTCACTTCCTAAGGGAATCCCTCCCAGAGCCCTCTAGACTAGACAAGATGCTTCTTCTCTGAGCTCCCAGAGAACCCTGTACTTCTCCTCTCATACGTTATTGTACGTTATTGTAATTGCTTTCAAATACTCTGTCTCCCTGTTGAACACAGAGAGCTTGATTGCCTTGCTTACCTGCTCACTAGCAAATACGTAGTAACTGAAGGAGTCCTCAGCTCTCTGCCTCTCTCTTAGGACCTCTCGGTCTGTTCCGATCCTCAGATATCGTGGAAGGCAACCTGAAGTCTATCATGAGGCTGGTCCTGGCCTTGGCAGCTCATTTCAAACCGGGCTCCAGCAGGACAGTGAACCAAGGACAGGACGCCAGAGCCCCTCTGCAGAGTCACCAGCCACACTGTGCCACTGCTGTGGCCCAGGGAGCAGCTGCCGCCCTAGCTGATGTGTGTCACGACATGTCACGGTCAGGGCGGGATGTCTTTCGATACAGACAGAGGTAAGGATGGAAATCTGGGGATGGGAACTCAACCCACTCTGATATTTCTTCCCTTAAATGATATAGTGCAGTAAAGGGAAATACCACCTACACAGCCCACATTGCAGAAAAGAGCATGGAATGGAGGTTGGAGAGGGCACTCCAAAAGAGAAAAAAGGCCCTCTCTTTTAGAGATGTTTATTTTGCCTTTAGTAGAAAGTAAAGGAATCGTATATGTAATTTTTTGCTTTGGTGTGCAAAGTTTTGTTTTATTTTATTTTTTAAAATATTCATGTATTTATTTATTTGGCTGCATCTGGTCTTAGTTGCAGCATCTTTTAGTTGTGGCACGCGGACTCTTGGTCGCAGCCCGCAGGCTTCTCCCTAGTTGTGGCATGCAGGCTCTAGAACGCATGGACTTAGTTGCCTCGCAGCATGTGTGATCTTAGTTCCCTGACCAGGGATTGAACCCATGTCCCCTGCCTTGGAAGGTGGATTCTTAACCACTGGACCACCAGGGAAGTACCCAGAGTTTTAAATATATGCCTTTGGCACAGTGTGTTTTCTGCACTGGGAGATATATGTGGCAGCAACATCCCGATTCATCCCTGAGTCTTCCCCTGGAGTGTATCCTAAAGGGCGGGCTGTCCTAGAGAGTCATGGCAGGAAATGCTTTGTGGGTGTGCATCTGCTGAGAGGGAACACGACTCTGAGGTGTTGCAGAGATTGGTGAAATTACTGGTTTTTTGTATCTACCTTTCTTACTAGGTTTCAAGTGTCCTTAAGGCAGGGGCTTTGCCTTATTCATCTTTTTTCCCATAATGCTCCCAAAGTGGTGTCTATCAGTACTTGTTGGGTTGACCTGAAGGACTGACACCTTCTCCTTTGCTGGTGCCCTCTGCCTTTAGGAACAGCAGCGTGGATGAGGAGATTGGGAATCCATGCTGGAGCGTGCGAGCCCTGGTGCAGCAGTATGAAGGGCAGCAAAGGTCCCCATCCGAGTCCAGCTGCTCCAGGTAACTGTGGCCTCAGATTCTTCACCACTACAGTCCTCCCTAAGAGCTGAATTGTGGGGATTCTCAGGGTTGTCAGCTTCAGGTAGTAATGCAACAGGCAATAAGGCACTGAAGCCCTTTCTCTTTCCTTCAGTTTATGTTTGGCTTTAAAGGGGTAGCCCTCAGCACGGTCTGTGGTTTTGTGCTGACAGGAGGGTAGGCTGGGATGCTTGTGAATTTCCTACATATCAGTGCCAGTGCTTTGCTGTGTCCACATGGGGGCATGACTGGGACTTGCTAGGGCCCAGCCCGATGGTTCTGATATTTGCATATCAGCTGCCAGTGTTTGTGAGAGCCAGTTCCATTGCACTGCCTTTGTGCCTGAGTCTGACTCTTAAGTTATGGCCTGAGAAGGCTGTATAAAGCTCATAGCAAGAGAAAATGAACAGAGTTGTCTTAGAGCCTTTAGAATGTTCCCACCTTTCATTTACAGGGCTGGGAATTGTGGCCGATTAGTACACATTTGAGTGGGCTAACAATGTGTGTGACTCTAGCTGAAAAATGTTGTCTATATCCCTTAGAGCCAAATGCAGCGACCAAAACAGGACACAGTGCTCTAATAAAAGCCTGATCAATGCCAAGTATAGTGGCAGAAAAAGATTATTTTCCTGGCTCATGTAAATCATGCTCCTATAAACACATCCCCAGGTCATGTTAGCTTATTTACTAACTTCATTTCATTGCTGAATCATATTTAATTTATGCTCTTATAACCTTTTCTCTCTTACCTCAACCCAGGATTAGTCTGTTATAGTTAAGCCTAATTGTTCTTTGTCTAATATGTATTTTATGTGTTTGTTTCCTTCCTCCTATTTCTTTTCCTAATAAAATTCCATCTTAGTTTGATGGACTATTTTCTAATTTGCTGAGGTCACATGGAATTCTTTCCATCATTTTAATATACTGGTAACCTTGCTCGACTTTAATTTTCATATTTAATAGTTGTGTTTTTTTATTTTTAAAATTCACATGACATTAAATTAGCCATTAATCATTTTAAAGTGTACAATTCAGTGGTATGTAGTACCTTCATTAATATTGTGCAACCATCACTTCTATCCAGTCCAAAGAGATTTTCATCACCCTAAAAGGAAACCTTGTACCCATTAAGCAATAGATGTGCTTTTACTGAGAATCTAAACCATTCCTTCCTTGCTTGCTGCTTGGGCTATCACTTGGTACAGAATCAAAGGATATTTCATTGTATAATGAGATCTGTTGCTTCCTGCATGGCTTCAGGCCTTTTACTTTTCTGTGCCTGATAGTGCTTGCCAGAGTTAGAGAAAAAAAGAGTCTGGATTTTTTCCTGAGAGCACCTGCTTTCCTCCTGTCTGGCAGAACTCAGACTGGGAGCAGGGGTATGAGACCTTGTGAATTAGGGGCCATTGGAAATCAGGCTCCAGTGGGTCGACAGTGACAGTTTTCTAGGCGAGGGGTCAAAGAATAGTTTGCTTTCCTCTTTCTCTCCTTCCTGATTTGGTCGTTTTCTTCTAAGCCAACCTCTCACTCACTTCTTTGGGATCCTCAGGCAGCACGCTGGGACCCAGAAGGCTCTGGCACATTCTGCCCCCCTCCCCCCCTGCCACCCCCCCCCTCAGGGGGAGTCCACCTAATGTCTAAGTGATCCATGAAGGCCAGGAGGTCCCTGGTATGTGATTCAGAACGGGGAGTGGTCCAGAAGGTAGGAAAGACAGGCCCTTATGTCCCATCCCCTCCCCCTGCTCCTTGAGAGACATCCTGGCAAAGCCCTGCCCGACTGCCCGCCTGTTGCTTCGTAGACCTGTAGACCTCGGGCCAGCCTCTCACCATATCCAAGCAAAACGATCCTTAGCTGGGAAAAAAGAACACATGAAACGCCCGAGGGGAGGATGCGGGAGACAGGCGTTGGGCGGGTTTCCGGGGGAGCCCCCTCCCACAAGGAGCCGCGTTAGACCCACCCCGACCTCCGTGCCCACGAAGGCAGGGTTCAGAGAGGAGAAGGCACCGCTATCAGTTCTGGGCTTCTCCAGAGCGGGACCACAGACCCCTCCCTCTGCCGACCGGCGGCCTCTCCGGTGCCTCGCCAGGGGCTCCCGCTGGGCCCCGCAGCCCCGCCCCGCTCTGCCTCGAGCTCAGTCGGCCGGCCGAGCGCCAGCCTGGTTCCGAGCCCGGCGCTGCCTGCCCGCAAGTGACAGCCTGGGAAGCGGGGGAGGGCGTCGGGAGGGTGGGACCGGGGAGGCGGTGCGGAGCTGGGATCGCCGCCTGCCGCCCGACCGGGACTCGACCGCGCAGCCGGAGCTGCGGGCAGCCTTTCTCCGGTGGGTTGGAGATGGGTTGAAATGCCTGCGCCCGGGGGCACGCCCGGAGCCGCGCGGCCGCGGAGACCACGATGCCGCTGCCGGGGACCCGCAGCCTGCGAGGGGAGGCGGCTTCCGCCGAGGCTGGGCTGCTGCAGTGTCTGAGCTGCTGGGACAGCGCGCCTCAGAACCGGGAGCATCCCCGTCCCTGGGGCCGAGACGCCTGCTTCTCTGTCCTCCCTCCTCCCTCTCGGGACCGGGGCGAGCGGCTCTGGTAGTTGGCCTGCCCGCGGAGTCGTTCTTCGGGCCTCAGCGCGGGGAGACATGCCCGAATTGGAGAGCGCTGTGACTTTCAGCCTCCCACTTCACCCCGGGAAGCCGACTTGCTGAAGCCGGAGCCACGAGGGGGACCATGGGAGGGACGCAAGTCAAATGGTGAGGTGAAGCCACTTTGGCTTTGGAGGTGGGGGGCATGGGTGGCAGCAGGGCCAGGACTGGAGGATGCTGTTAGCCAGAGACAGGCGGGGATCGGTGGGGGCGCTATATTGGGGAGAACAGGCTGCTGGCCTGGGATTATCACTGTAAAATACAGTGGATTTAGGAAGCTGCAACCAGCATAGGGGAAGGAGTGGACCTTGACCCTGTCTGGTCTCTACAGAAGGAAGCACTTCAGGACGGAACAGAACTCATATTGCCCAGCACCCGTTTTTTTAAAAAAAATTGATTTGACTCTAATTTGAAGGTAGCTTTTCTGGGAGATTGTTTGTCTGATAAGATTGGAGAGATGTTAGACCTGTGGGAATTAATATTGTAATCACTTGTTCCTTGACAGGATTATGATGGCAAGTAGGAAATTACTTGTTTATAAAATAGGGTTTTAAAGCTAATCAGGGAGAGCCTACATCATATAATTAATTAGCATTAAAATACTTTTGTCTGACTTGAGGCAGAGGATTTAGTGTACCATCCTCATCCGTGAGGTTCGTCTCGGCGAGGCGGCAAGATGCCTGCTCTGACACGTGCCTCAGGATTTTTCTTCCTCAGATCCTTTACCTTTTGACTTGGCCAGTTAGTTTAATGGTTTTACCTCTCCGTGGCCTCACACACTGGCAGCCCCAATTCAAGAAAGAGAAATGTTGTTTTCCTTTGGCTGCTCTGCCACTCCCCCAGTGGGGTTGGATATGCAGACATCCGCCTCTTTCTGCCCTTATATGGGAGACAGCTCACTTAGGAGGGAGCCAGTGGAGCTGAGCATGCGTCTCTGCTTTTAGGAAAGCATTTTTCCGCCTGCATCCTAGGTTCACACCACCCCGCCCCCGCCCCCCTTCGTCTCACACATACCCACATTTAGTGGTCCAGCTAAATGCAGGCAAGGGAACATGTCAGCCATAACACCTTGTCAGCTGAGAAAGTGTTGTCTTATCATCTCTCAAAGAGGAGCAGCTGGTGCAGACCTCTTTCTGCACTTGGACCCCCATTTCTATAAGAAGGTGGATGCTGAGGCCTGAAGTGTCATAAATCTGTTCTTCTTATGAATGACATAGTACCCTTAGACTAATGCTTTTCCAGCAGCTAATGCATGTTGGCCTGGAAGTCAGATTGCCTAAGTGGTGAAAGATGGATAAGAGAGTTCTGTAAAGCAATTACCTTTTCTGAATACCACTTCTTGCCTCTCTCCACCCATCTTGCCTGTTTGGGTTGTAGATCTATAGATATGATTAAGTGACTTTTTTTAATTTGAAGAAGCAAAAAACTAATTTTTTTTCTGTGGTTCTAATAAGGATGAGGGTGTGTTACTGGTTGAGGTCATTCCCACCAAAGCCCAAAACTCTGGACAACGAGGAGGTTGAGACACTAGTCCTCAGGCTGCTTCAGAGATTTTTGAAATTTCTTGCTAACTCCAGTGTGCTTGGCTCTTATTTTTAGTGGTTTCTAGGAAGATGAAATGTTAACTCCTGATCGTGGCTGGGAGGATTAGCCTGGGAGACTTCAGGGGCACATTAAGTGGGTCAATGAATCCAAGACACTTTCACTGTTGTCTGAGTGATGGATTTGGAAAGAATTCCTGAGAGGGGGCTGGGTCTGCAGACCCCACAACCCCTGAGATTGTTTCAGTGCTGATGTTCTCAAGGTGTGGTGCAAAGAAAGATGGCTCTTCAGATGGAAGCATCAGCCACATTCCCATCGTGTCCTGTAGATTTGCTTCTGGGGATTTAAAATTCTGCTTCCCTAAAAATGCAAACAGTTCCTTCCAAGGCTAGTAGTTATACTAGAATTTAAGAATTGTTGCAAGGTTTCTGATGACAATTTGAAAATAGTGTGGCAGAGATATGAATAACTCCTTGATGGCAGTAAATCAAGTAAACCTTTACCATCCCCTAGCAGGTCTTTTCCCCTTTTGACGTATCATCCTTTTCTGTATCATGTCCTAGCTTTGTTGATATGTCACTGCTCCTTTGCCCAGCCTGGCACTGTCCGCACTCCAGCAGTTTCTCCCCTCTGAGGCACCCTCCACACCATCCCCTACTTTGGGATCAGCCCAGAGCTGATCTGCCGTGATTACTCTGCTGGTATTGCATGTGTCAGTGAAAGATCAACGTATTGGAAATAGATTTTCCTTCCAGCTCCCAAAGCTACTAAAACACATACTACATCAGCCCCTGAACTTGGGCCCAGGGATGATGGTGGAGGAGGTGGTGGTTAAGTAAAAAACAAAAACAAAAAGCCAAACCAAACAAAATTAGAGTTCTTTAAAATGCTAGATTATCCATCCTTCTGGTAAATCTCTTCTCAGTGAGCTAGGCTTAAAGGCAGCCTTGTTGTGGAAAAGACTTCCTGGGACTGGGTCATTCATTCATTCAATATTCATTTCATTCATTTAACAAGCTCATCATTCATTCAACAAACATTTGTTCTTGCTGTGGGCCAGGCACTGTGTCAGGCAGTAGGAGTTAGATGAATAAGAACACGTTTCTGGGATAAATTAGGAAAGCTGGCTTCTAAACAACGGTTCGCAGTAATTGTTTCTCTTTCTTTTCCTTTGGTCACAGCCTGACTTCCCCCAGTCCTATCCACAGTGCAAAGAGCGACTCTATTATAACCCAGTTGGAGGAGAAGGCAGATTTTGTGATTATTCCCTCTGAAGGAATAGAGAACAAAACAGGTACTATTTCTCAGCCTGCCTGGGTTGGCTCAAGGAACAGCTTCAAGAGTCTGGGGGTCCTGACTGTCTCCTTGGCCTTCTCCCTCCATATTCTGTGCATGCAGGGTCCACTCTAGAGAGCTCTAATGCTTTGTAGCCAGTGAATGTTGTATCCTCTCATAGATTGTCACTTCTGATGTCCTAGCTGTCAAATATCCTGCAGCCGTGTAGACAGGCTGTTCATTAGCTGGCTGCCTATGAGTTAGGAGATGACTTTGAAACAGGCAGAAGCCTACTCAAGTTAACAGTTTTTATTATTTCTGAGTTATGCAAATAACTTCAGTGCTTCTCTAACTTAAATTGGGGCCAGGAATATATAGTAGGAGGTGAGGCATCTGTGAGAACATACAGCACAGAGCAGGTCTGCATCATGTTTGGTATAAAGGCTAAAGAAAGGACCACAGAGTTCCCTTTGTGTAGACTTCTTCCTCTGTCTCAGTCGATCTTTTTCTTACATTAAACAGAGAGGAAAGCATGGAAGAAGCAAAGCACAAGACTTAGAGTTTTATTTGCCTGTAAGGAGTATAATGAAACTGAAGCCCTCTGAAGGAAAACTGGAATTAAATTCTTCCTTATTCCATTTCCCATCTAGCCCTGGTGTTAGTACTAAAAAGTCAGTCTTGTTCCTGAGTCAGAAATTCCTGGCACCCTGGGGAGGGAGAGGGAGGCCTTTACAGAGTGCTGGCTCTGAACCAGCTACCATGGGCCCTGCACATAGGTTACCTCATTTAGTCGCACAACAACCCAGAGGGATTATACTTATCATATTCATTCTTATGAATGAAATCAGAGCAAAGAGACTGTAAAGATAGGGAAATAAAACCAGAGAGAGAGATGAAACACTTTGTACAAGTATGGTTTGTTTCCTTTGTGACTCACACAATGTTATACGTGAAAGGGGTTCAGTCATAACAGAACGGTCAAAGGAATTTGAGTTGAGGTCTTCCCTCTGAAGCTCCAGAGCAACCAACAGGAATTTTGTTTTCATTGCCTCTGACAGCTTCCCCCTTTGTAGCTGGCAGGATCAAGCTCTAGGAATGCCAATTCTAGAGAATTAAGAGTAAAATCTGTCCCATACCAAGATTCCCAGGGAGCCTTATTGCTTCCTGAAGGTTTGAAAGAGGGTGGATCTCCCCAACAGAATAAGCGTCACTCCCGTGAGCCTGGAGTCAGTCAATGGCCAGTTCCTTCTGTCTCACAACCCCACCTGGTGGAGAGTCCAGTCTGTGCCGTGAGAGAAGGTTCAGCAGGCAGGTGACCTGGCCCCGTGAACACGCAGGTCTGTAACTGCTTTCTGCCTGCAGCTCAGTTTTCTTCAACATGAACTGTACTCCCTCCTTTCCTCTTGTAGAGGAGACAGACTCTCCATTGTCCCGGGACTGGAGACCAGGCAGCCCCCGGCCCTATCTGGAGACTTCATGGGAAGAACAGCTGTTGGAACAACAAGAACATTTGGAAAAAGAAATGGAGGAAGCCAAGAAAATGATATCAGGATTACAGGTAGCTCTTTCCCTCGTAGTTTGTCTTTGGTGCACCAATTTTTTCCTTTTTTTTTTCTTGGCGGGGCTGCATGGCTTGTGGGATCTTAGTTCCCCGACCAGGAATTGAACCCCGGCCATGGCAGTGAAAGCACCAAATCCTAACTGCTGGACCACCAGGGAATTCCCACACCGATTGTTTATTATTTTTAAGTCACTAGGATCAGCTGAAAGTAAACTGACTCAGTTATGTATGAGGTCAGAATTGGGGAGTTTACATAGAGGGAGTAGTGCAGGAAGAGCAGAAAATCCCTTACAAGTGAGTATGCTTAAATGGGCCTCACGGACTCTTGCTGACAGCACAGCTGTTAGGAGTTCTGCAAGCATGGGAGCCATATCCACCATTACCAAACATCTACTCTGGCTCTCTGCTTTGTGGGTGGGTTTCTCCCCTGTCTGCAGCCACAGACCTGCAATGGCAGCTTTCACCGAAGAATGGCATTGTGAAGAGTCAGGATTTTCTCCTAGGAATTCACCATCAGGAAGGCTGTAAATGCCAGTAATGCTGCAGGTCTCTGCCTGGTCTAGCTAAGGGATTTAGCTCACTCTTAGTGCATTTGTAAGTGGTCGCCAAGGCATAATGATCAGGTAGAAGAGCAACAAAGCCCTTCAGTTTTTCCTATACCTTCTGTGCCAGCAAGTCTCCCCCAGAGGCCAACTGACCCACTTGACTTAGTTCCTACCCTGAATGACCCCCCTCAATCCTCCGTCTTTGTGTGTCTGTCCGTGTTTGGGGGAGCCCTTATAGTGTTCTGATGACCCTGAAATTGCCTAGGAATATTCCTTTCTGTTTGTGCTGGGAACTGCACTGCTTCTGAATTGTCAAATATTTATGGACACGTAAACAAAGCCCACATTATGTGAGTGGCTCTGGCAGCCTGCAGGCGGTGGAGGGCGTACTCCCAGCCAGCCAGCAACAGGGTGGGGACACAAAGCGTTCCTAAAGAAAAAGGGAGATTCGTGCAGTGGTAACATAATTTGCATAATGTATGCCCCAGGAACCGAGAGGGGTTGGAGGAACGTTTACTGCCTAAACATTCCCAAGGAGGTTGTTGCTCTTCCCTCATTTGCTCTGTATTTTTAAATGTCTGCCTTTTAGTTCCCTTCTCTGTCCCTCCAATAAGGAATGGTTTAGTTAATGGAATGGTTTTTTTGTGCTGTCCTTTAATAGGAAGGATTAAAGCATGGAGACTTTTGGGATTGTACTCAACCAGGTTTTTCCCAGGATAATTTCATTGTATGAACATAGATATCCATCAATTTGGTTTTCAGTTTGGTTTGCATTTTTCAATCTGGGAGAAATCCCATAGCGGATTAGACAGAAAAAGAAGAGAATCAACAGGCAGAAAGTCAGCATCCTAATATTCCCTGCAAACAGAGGAGTTTTAATTCACAGCCGCAGGATCACAATGAGAATTCAGTTCCATTACAGAATACAATGGGGCTCACAGCATCCACTGGGCTTCTTAACTCTTTCAGTGATGAACAAGTTGCATACTGAGCCACGTCCAGGATTTCTGACTTTTTAGTGTACGTTATTAGAGCTGGGTGAACACTTTGACCCTAGAGTCCGTATTTCTGTAGTGTCGTTCTCCCCAGGTCCCTGCCACAACTCCATGGGATAACCAAATTCATTTGCTTGGCTAAAACTGTATTATTAATTAGTACTTGGTAGACTTGGTAGTGGCTGGATCTTAAAATGATTTTATATACCAACATTTATGATGTAATTTATGTTATATTTATTGAAACAAGGTTTAACCTCTGTATCTCTTCTCTTTGGACTGGATTGAGAAAAAAATCTTGATACAAAATGGTGCTAGATTTTTAAATCTTTCACTGAGCCCGTAGGTCTTGTACCTACCTGCAGGGGTAGATCCAAGTTTTGGGGGTCCTAAAGCATACCATTTGCGGGGGGGCTTCTTTAAGAATTAAGATTACAGATTATGACTACAATGTTAGCTATAGGACCCTGGGAGGGGCAGGACTGGGAAGGCGCCCTGAGGTTTGAGCTTCCTTAGCCTCAGGGTAAATCTGCATCACCCGACACCCCACAGCCAATATTCTAATGAAAACAAAGCCTGGTGTGAAGCCTTGAAATAAATACGGACACCTTTCCGCAAATACGTTTTCCTTCTTATTCTATCCAGGTTGCCCTAGGGAGCAAAAATGAAGAATTTTTAAATGAAACAAGAATCAAACAAACCCAAGTCCAAGCTCTAAATGTATTCCAAATAATTCCTTATAATAAACTTTTCTATGCCAGGATAATTCTACACTGTTTCTAGTTCACTTTCCAGCTGGTAAAATTCAGTTTAAACAGCTCTGGTTTGAAATGTCACTTTTGAAAGGAAAGTTTATTTTTAGAATTTTTTTCTGGGGCCAAGGAGCCTTGGAGCAGAGGATTCAGGTGTATCCAGAGAGGTGAAAGAGGCCTGGAGCACCGGCCGGACAAAAGCACTCCAGACAGATTCAGGATGAGCAGTTGGAGGTATCTAAGGGTCCACAGTTACCAGGGAGATTTCTAGAGGAAGCCCAGTTGTAGTTTCATTTTGGGTTGAGCTTACCAAGGCCAACTCTAGACTCCATCATCTGATGGGAGTTAAGTTTCTTTCTGCCTTTGTGGTTGTCCAGGCCTTACTGCTCAGTGGATCCTTACCCGAAGATGAACAGGAGAGGCCCTTGGCCCTCTGTGAACCAGGAGTCAATCCCGAGGAACAATTGGTGAGCTCCTTCTTTTGTGACTGGACACTGAATAATCTGCTTTGAGTGTTTGATTTATTTTTAGCATTGGACACTCATCTGTGCCCTCTTAAAATGCTCCCTTCCCTGACTTCCACTATTCTGGTTTTCCTCATATATGTTTGACTACTACTTCCTTTCTCCCACAAATATTTATTGTGTGCTGACTATGTCCCAGACACTGTTTCAAAGAGCCAGAGACACCTGAAGGACAGATCAGACCTCAGGCCCTCTCCTTGTGGAGTCTACATTCAGGTCCCTGTCGACTGATAAAAAATGCACAACCTAAAAGTCAAGGCTTATGTGTCATTCGGTGATGACTTAAGGACAAAACTGAGGACTTAAGCCCAGGACACAGCATCTCAGATAACTCTGAGAGACTGCTCCGAAAAGGAAGGGGGGAAGCCAGGATATATAGGAGTTTTTGCAACAAAAACAGGTAGTCAGAACATCAAAAGATTACTCTTAATAAAAGAAAACCAGGTATTTCAAGGAATTTCGTGCTTTTCTATGTATGGGAAGATGCAAGAGTCTGGGCTCACTGAAGTCGTTCCTTTGAAGTGCACCTCAGCTATCTGGGGCCAGGATCCTGTGCTTTCTCATCCTGAGTCTCCTCAGAGGTGGTTGCAGCAGTTGACTGCTAGAGGCGGGCATTCTTTGTGTCCACCCTGAATTCTCTCAGGGCTCACCGCCCAGGCCGTTGTCCTGCGGTGCCTTGATGGCTGTCTTTATTGACTTGGCAGGTGGCATTCTTAGTTCACATCCCCTTTGAAGCTTCTCTTTTTCTGCCTGTGCCTTAAATGTTGCTGCTCCTCAGGGTTCCACTCTGGGCCCTCTTCTATCTTGTCCATTCACCTAGGTAATACCTGCTGCCATGGCTTCACTTGCTTCCCACCTGTCTCATATGTTGCCTCTCAAATATTTATTTCTAGCCTAGCTCTCTCCATGGAGTTCTACATTTATAAATGTAACATGCACCTGCCTGTTGATTATCTCCACTATGTGCCCCATAAGCATCTCAATTTCAATGAGTCCTAAATTAAATACCTTTCTCTTCCTTCTCTCCCCATCCCCTAAACTACTTGTCTTTTAGGTTTCTGTTCTTTATCGCTATCCATCTACCCAAATACGCCAAACAAATCTGAATCTCGTCCTAGAATCCTTTGCGGCCCTTCCCTCTATATCCAGTTAGCCACCAAGTTTTTCAGTATACTTTTTAAATATCTTCATCCAGTTTTCTCCATCCTCACAGCTACTACTTTAATTTCAGGCCTCCATCCAGTATTCTGGTGGCCTTCTAACTGTTTTTCCTGATTCCTGTCCTGTCCTCCTCTAATTCATTTTCCATAAGACAGCAAGAATAATTTGACTTCAAAGCAGATTTTATTTTGTCATCCCTTTGCCTAAAACTTTTCATCAGTTCCCCATTGCCCTTCATCATCCTGCTCCGTTTTCCTCTCGAGCCCCATCTCTTGTCATTTCTCTTTCCACTTGCCCAGCCCCTGCACACAACACACACATATTCATTCTAAACTTTATCCACATTCATCTACTCGCACCACCCCTGCCATATGCATCACTGGAGGGCAGGGACTGTTTCCTGTTCTTTGCAGCCACTGTACAGGGCTAGCATCTAGTAACTGCTCAATAAATAGTTGTTGAATGAATGCCCTCTGAATTTTACAGCATAGGTACATAACCATCTCTTTTTGCCTTACATTCAGATTATAATCCAAAGTCGTCTGGATCAGAGTATGGAGGAGAATCAGGACCTAAAGGTATGTCAGGAAATGTACATTTTGCCCTTTAAAAAAAATTTACGGGACTATTACACACCAACTTCAGGACAGTAATGGGGAGCAGGGAAGGATTCAGACTCAAGACTTTGGCTGTATCTGTATTATGTCTTTAATTGAGAGAGAGAGATATGTCCTAAATATAGCAAAAAGGTGATACCTTTTTAATCTCAGTGGTTAGTAATAGGTATCTATGTCATTATTGCTTATACCTTTCTGTATATTTGAAATGTTTCATATTGTTTATCTTTTTAATTAAAATAAACAGTGGATCTAATATCAATATGGTCGTTTTTTAAATAATTGACATAACATTATATTAGTTTCAGGTATACAGCATATGTATATATTGTGAAATAATCACAATGAGCCTAGTTAACATCTGTTACCATACATAGTTACAGATTTTTTTCTTGCGATTAGAACTTTTTTAAATTAATTAATTAATTAATTTTAAATTTTTGGCTGTGTTGGTTCTTCATTGCTGCGCGTCGGCTTTTCTCTAGTTGTGGCGAGCGGGGGCTACTCTTCGTTGCGGTGCGTGGGCTTCTCATTGCGGTGGCTTCTCTTGTTGAGGAGCACGGGCTCTAGGCGTGCGGGCTTCAGTAGTTGTGGAGTGTGGGCTCAGTAGTTGTGCCTTGCGGGCTCTAGAGCGCAGGCTCAGTAGTTGAGGCACACGGGCTTAGTTGCTCCGTGGAATGTGGGACCTTCCCGGATCACGGCTCGAACCTGTTTCCCCAGCATTGGCAGGCGGATTCTTAACCACTGTGCCACTAGGGAAGACCCCTAGTATGGTGTTTTTTAATGAACACTTTCCAAAATTCTTTTAGTTCAGTGGGTCTTAGCTTTTTTGAGGCCATAAGTATATGACTACAGCCATTAACCCTCTCCCCAGAAATTTGCATGAAAGCGCACGCACCCACTCACTGACTTGAATTTTGATTGGAGTAACTTTGGAGCCCATCTGTGGAGTCCAGGTCAAGAATCCCCATTTTAGATATGTTAATCCCAAACTCTTGATGGGGTGCAATAGGAAAAGAAGAGAGTACAGTCTGAGTTGTGGGTGTTCCTCTCCTATAATCTCTGTCCTAGTAACAATCATAATCTGTTGTAAGGGAAGGTTAACTATTTTATTATTGGGCTAAATGTGTTTTTGTTTGGTCCATAAAGAACAATACACTCTTCGAGAACAGAAGCACTCTAATCCTTTCTGAACATTAAAAATGAAGATAATTATTTCATGAAATTGGGGGTAGCCATATTAAGATATGATCGTATATTTCAGTGAGAGGGATTTAGAATGTTATGATTTATGATTAAGTTTCCCTGTTGGCGAGGATTGCTAAATGTAGGAGTGAGAGCCTATGGGAATGTATGGTATCTTATTTCTTGGCAAGAAAGAGCATGGGCAGTTGAGCCTGGACAACTGGACAGCTGAGCCTGGGTGCCACAGGGAAGAATGGAACGGGTCCTGTTTGTTTCTGTGGGTCAGCCTTTACTGTTTACTAGAAGGCAGAGCTGCCTTCTGCCTCGGTGGAAGGTTGATTTTTCTTGGAATGGTTATCTGAGTTTTGTGTTCTTACTGACGGAATGAGGTAATGCTTCTGAAGCAACCCAGATGCTACCATCTGATCTAACTATATTTGGTTTGCAGAAGGAGCTGCTGAAGTATAAACAAGAAGGCAGAAACTTACAGGGGATAAAGGTAAAAAAAAAGACATATAACTCTTTAAATAAACTCTTTACAAAGTAAAGCAGTCTGTGGATAAGAGTGGGTACTTGGGGGCTAGCTGGGTCCTATAGTCTTTTCTTGTGTACATCTGATGGGGCCTTTCACAGGCTCCGTGCTACTAGTAAAGAGAGGGCTCTGTGGATGGGAAGTGAGACAGGTGGAGGAATATACCTCTTTTGCTGAGGCTTATTTCTGGTGGTTATGACTCATGGTGCTGTCACTTCCCTCTGCCACCTTGATTGTTTCTATGTGTAAAAATAATCAGTTATTACAGTTTTCTTCAGTTACAGTTTTTTGTCAGTTTTCTTCAGTTCTAAGAAGAATATACTCTTAGAAATTGTAATTTACTTAGGTTTTGTATAGTTAACATTTTGTATACTCTTAGAAATTGTAATTTACTTAGGTTTTGAATAGTTAACATTCAAATGGTTTGAAGTTAAAAGGGTACAAAAGGATAATCCTTCCGGCCCTGTCCTCCCAGTCACCTAGTTCTCTTTCCTGGAGGCAACTTATCAGTTAGCACCAAATATGTATGTATGTGATTTTTCCCCAAATAATTACATATTATAAATACAGTTTGATACGTTGCTTTTTTCACTTAGCAATGTATCTTAGAGATCATTCTATTTCAGTACATAAAGACCTTAGTATTCCAGTATGTGTATATCAGATAATTCATTTAATCAGTACCTACTGATAGTCTTCTGGGTTATTTCCAGTCTTTTGCTAATACAAACAGTGATCTAGCTAATAATCTTGCTTATATGTTATTTCACCCAAGTAGGAGTATATGTGCTGAATGAATACCTGGAAGTGGAAAAAGATGTTCTCAAGCTGCTGCTTTTCCCTCTCCTCTTCCCGATACTCCCATTCATGGGCTAGACTAGGGTATAACTCAGCATCGTTTTCCAGAGTATATTCTGTAGCCTTAGTCCTTTGAGATACTCCAGAAAACAGCATGTTTCATGCTCAAATAAGAAGCAGTGCTCTACAGGCTTGAAGAGTCACAACGAATAATAGCATATTAAAGGACCAGAGAAGGTCTGTCCTAAAGAGTTCGGCCTAAAAAAAGTTAGACTATTAACCACAGAAGTGCTTTTTCCCCCATGTAACACTTATTAACATCCCATGGAGCACACTTTGGGAAACATTCCTCTGCACCACTGGTGCCAAGGGCATCTTAGACCATCTTGCCCTGTACTGTCATGGCAAGACAGCATATTTAAGAGTGGGCTCCCACATTTTCCAGAGCCTACACCGTTTCTCTGCAGTTTGTAAAGAGAGAAAAATCAGGGCAAATCCCCTGTGATGCAGCTCCAGCCCATTAGTTCCATTTGAAGTCACCACGGTTGGAGGATTGTGTCATAGCTGATCCTTTTAAATAAGTATGTACAACCCACCTTGTCTGAGGCCTGGTGGAAACCAAGATGGTCCAAGCTAAGAGAAAGACAGCCTAAAGCTTGTAGGATCCTATGACACTGGGAAGAGGAAGCATCAGTCTAAGAACATTTCTGACATGGAAATAGAACCCCAGTCCTGGTCCACACTAAGCACTGGAAGGCAGTGGAAGCAGGGCAGCAGCAGGGCTGTAGAAGGCAGGGTGGCAGTGATTCCAGGACTCCTATATGAAAAGGGTGTCAGACAGTGATAGGGCCCAGCCCTCTAGGGCAAAAGAGCTCATCTAGATTGAGTATTTATAGGCCCAAGATACAGAGAAGAAAGCCAGGGAGGTAGGAGGGAGAGTGCATTGTCCAAGGTCACTGTCACGTAAGCAAGTGGTAGATGTGTAATTTGAGACTAGGTCTGTCTGATCCCAAAGACCACTTATTCTTCCTCTAGGCCATCATGCTGTCAGCAATGCAGTGGAAAGTAGGGGCAAGTAATGGATGGAGGAAAAAATCAGGTTTCCATCAGCTTGGTAGGACAATGGACATGATTTTCCTTTAGATTCTAGTGTCCTGGAAGGGAACTGAAAAATTTCTGCTCATCTCCTTGTGGCAAGACCCTGTACCCTTTTTGTCTCCCAGTTTAGTGATAACTGGCCGATTGATGAGTTGGGACCACAGTAGTGAGTGTGCTTTCTCCCCAGGATGCCTTGCAGCAGAGGCTGACTCAGCAGGACACGTCTGTCCTTCAGCTCAAACAAGAACTACTGAGGGCAAATATGGACAAAGATGAGCTGCACAACCAGAACGTGAGTTGAAAGAGTGAACTTGGACTTCACTGAGCCCCAGGTAGCAAAGTAGGATACAGTATAAAGTCCGTTTAGATCTATTCCCCATCAGACTCCTCTCTGTTCCTAGGTGAAAGCCCATTGCCACACTGGCCTCGAGCCCTTCAACTTTGAGGGCACTGAGACACTGAGGCTGCATTGTGGTTCTATAGTCTGATTATCTCACTGAAGATGTGGAGAGCGGCTGTGTGTTTTTTTACCATAGTCATGCCCTCTCTGTGCTGTATGCTGTAACTGCCAACATCAACTCCAGTTACTAAGTAGCTGGTTTCCTACTGGATTGGCAGACAATACTTCCACACCAAAGAATGCTTTCTTATTCTTCTTGCAGGTTGATCTGCAGAGGAAGCTAGATGAGAGGAATCGGCTCTTGGGAGAATATAAAGTAAGAATGTATATCAGTTTGGAAATTATTTCCATCTGACCTTTGGTGAACAGCCTGTTGTTGCTGTTGTTCAAACAGCACTTAAGTACTCTGTTCTCATTCTTGCTTTCTGCAAGGAAATCCTTTTCTGAGTTCCTTTGATCCACTAACCCTGAAGGTAGATAGCATGGCTAGGAGCAAGAACACAGAACTAGGAGTCTGGAAACTTCACTTCAGTCTTAACCTTTACCTCTAGCTAGCATGGATGGCATGCAGTGGTCCTCCTGCTAATGGTAGTTCCCATCCTCCTTCCCTTTCCCAGAATCCTTTGCTCCATGTGAGGCTCCCATGGTATATAACGTCTTGCCGTGCAGCTTGAGGAAAGGGCTGTTCCCTCTGAGGCTCTGCTTTCCTCAGGTGGAAACTGCATCACAGCAGGTGAAGTGTTGGACGTCCTTGGCTTTGCCGTGCATCTGAAGGCTGTGTCTCTGTTGCAGAAAGAACTGGGGCAGAAGGACCGCCTCCTGAAGCAGTACCAGGCCAAGTTGGAGGAAGCACTTCGGAAACTCTCTGAGGCCAGTTACCAGCAGGTGGGGACACGTTCCGCCACGGACTTTCCTGCCCCTCTGACCTGAACAAGTCCTTTTCTGATGGAGTGTCTGATTTGCAGGTGGATCTGGAACACAAAGACGTCCTTCTGGCTCACTGTATGAAAAGAGAGGCAGAGGAGGTAACCTACCACTCGGGGTCTACCTCCCATGTTTACAAGGGCAGAGAGGGAGATTCTGTTATCGACTCAGGGCTGAACCAACACCACAGGTCAGTTTGTCAGGAGGCGATTTGGCGAGGCACTTACAACTGCGGGTTCTGGGATAAGAAAGTCTGGTTTCAAATTCCAGCTTTATTACTTTCTTACCATTGTGTACCTTCATTTGCTTCACTTTTGAACCTCAGAAATAACGTTCATCTGGAAAATGACAGTGGCCTTCTCTGACATTATGACGTGTACATAAGATAACCCATTAAGTTACTAGACACAGTCCTGGTAGATCCACCTGGCACAGAGTTAGGCTCAAAAAATACTAGTCATTGTTCTTTTTTTTTTCTATTACTGAAGCAAAGGCAGGAGATCCCTCCAGGGGCCAGGCAGAGGCTAGGTTGGGGCCTCCAGGCGAGGTTTTCATTTTGTTCACTCTGCATTCAGCGGTGCCTTCTGAGTGTCAAGTATTGGTGATATAGCAGTGAACAAAAGGGAAAAAAATTTCTGCACTGTGTCAGGAGGTGACCAGTGTAAAGAGGAAAAATAAGGTGGGACATCTTACTTTGGAATTCTCCATTATAGAAGCATCATTTCTTCTTCCCGCTATAGGTGACCCACTGCAGCAGTCACAACCCTCAAAGCAATGGTTTTCTCCTTCCAGTGGCAGGAAAAGGAGCTGCTTCAGTCACTCACAGAGGGGTAGGTGCTTAGGATTTGAGTACAGACTTGCCACTTCCAGCCAAAACCAGAAGAGTAGCCTAGCCATCGCCAGTGGAGTAGGCCTTTCATATCCCCATTCCCCAATTCTTGCATCTGTTGGGTGTGTAAAGTTGTGAGGCACTTGCTATCCAAAATTAAGAATTAGTGGACAAACAGTGGGCTTGTATCTGTGGAGGAAATTTTTCTACAGTTTACACCTCCTCCCTCAAAAATAAAAGATCTCTTCTGGAAACCTCTCACCTGTATCTTCTTAAGCCCAGCAGTTGGGATGTGGTTAATAACATGGCAGCGTGCCGTGCCAGCAGCATCACATTTTTGCCCACAGAGCAGTGACCTGCAGCTTGTTCGGGATGCCCTCCGCAGCCTGCGCAATAGCTTCAGTGGCCACGACCCTCAGCACCACACCATCGACAGCTTGGAGCAGGGCATCTCCAGCCTCATGGAGCGCCTGCACGCCATGGAGACCCAGAGGAAACAGGACAGAAGGGTAACCCTCTTTCGGTGGTGTTTCTCTTATTCCCCCAAAGAAGCTTGGTCTTATCAATTTTAATGTAGATGAAGGCAGTGCTAAGATATACAGTTGCTTTTCTCTTTGGTTTTCCTCTCTGGGGAGCTGACTGTTCATCATGATATGACAGTCCAGGGAGGGAGTTCACGGGTAACTCTTGCTCTTGGCAACTGTGTAACTGTCTAAGGAACTGTGGTTCTTGACCCACAGGTGTCCCTTTACTGCCTATTCTCTGTCCTCTTCCCCCCGAATGAACTTGGCATTATATATGGGAAATATATGGGGAAAACATTGGAAACTAAAAAGCTTTTTATAAATGTACATTTTTATTGTTAGAATAAACATGTCTAATTTTATATACTGTGGAAAAAGATGTGGTAGAAAAGTATATATTTTAAGTACACTTTTAGGATTTAAGTTTCTTGGTTGAATTCTCCCATTAATTATAACTCTCGTGATTTTTGTGTGGCTCCCCAGGTTCGGGGCAAGTCACCCAGAACTCAAGCAGGTAGTGAATACCGGGAGTCCTGGCCCCCTAATTCAAGTAAGTACTCATTATTGCTTAGTAAGGACTCCTAGCATATTAGATCAGAAACTTAGTATTTATTATGCTACTGATATTTTGGGGATAGAGTTTTTCTTGTAGTACTTCACTCTTGTAATATGTTGTTTCTGTAGCAATACTAGAATTGAGTTATTTCTAGGACTGTGAAGACCCATAACATCATCATCACCACCACCTGAGTACCATTTGGCCACGTGCAAGGTGCTGCTGATTCAGAGAGGCTAAAATATCTTAAATAAAATATCTTTGGAAATGTACAAGCTCAAAATAGTTACACCAAGCAAAGCAAAATATATATTAAAAAAAAACACACTTACAAATCACCCTAAAGTTCCAAATAGCACAGAATATTTCCAGTTCTTCCTAGAGGCAAGAAGTTTAATTTCTTTGTGGACTTTCATTAAAACTTTGAGTGCATAGGTCATTCCGTTTGTTTGAACCTGCTCTGTGCCCACTCATTACATCTTTTTGCCTTGTTAATTCTGACAGGTTGGAAATCTACCCTGCCTAGTAATTTCTATTTTACTTTGTATCTTACCTTTTGGTCTAATAGCATTCACGTTTTCTTACCTTTTATAGTTTACCCAGGCCTAATCTTAAAATATCTAAATAATAATTTATAAAAACCAAATAGTTAAAGGCCGACCATATCAGATTTATATGTTAAATATATAATTTTTAAAACCACATTAATAAACAAAATCTAAAGTAAAACATTTAAAGCATTTGCACAAATATGAAAGGTAAAATATTTTTTGTAGAGTAGATAAGATAGCATTCTCAAGCCTCCAGGTATCTTTTCCTCTTGAATGAGATCTTTACACTGGGAATGAAACAGATTATGTGAGTACCAAAATTTGTTTCAGTTTCTTTTTCTAGCATTGTTTTGACCCAGTCATTTCTGTTTTCTTGATAGGGTTTTTATTTTATTGTTATCCTCTTCAGTACTTCCTTTGGGTTAGTATAAACTGCCAATGTACATAGGCTAAATATTTGGAAATTCTTTTTAAGAAGTATAATAAATTTCTCCCTCCCTGGAATAATTCTCTTGTGTATATGAATTACTTATTTAAAATACTACAAATAAATTCAGAGCTTCTTATAAACTAGGGTGTTAATCTAATATCTATATTTACAGATAAGCTGAAATGTCTCTCATCTAGAAATACAAACACTTGTGTAACTTGCTAGCCCTCTAGCTACTGGCTTACTTCTCTTATTCCCCTATGTCAAACTTCTTGAAAGAGTAGTCTGCAATTGCTCTTTTTTCATCCTTACCTCCCATTCAATTCTTAAACCACTAGTTGGACTAGTTGGACTCAGTTACTCCACTTAGTGTTCTTTTTTTTGGATCACTGTTGACTTTCTCGTTGCCTAATCAAAGTGGTTACCTTATCTTCCATAGACTTTTCAAAAGCATTTACTATTCTTGAATAGTCTTCTTCTGGAAACATTTTTCTCCTTTAACTTCACTACCAAACAGTTATTCATTCAACAGATATTTACTGAGCATCCATTATGTAACACCCTTGTTAGGCACTGGAGGTATAGAGATGGACAAGATGGACTTGGTACTTGCCCTCACTGGATTGTAGTCTCATGAAGTAGATACAACCTCCTCTTCTTCTCCTTCTCTGTCTAACCCTTGAATGTGCCCTGAGATTCCACTAAGGTCTAGACTTAGGTCTCATATTCTTTATAGGTGATCCCTTCTACTTCCATGGCTTCAGCTACTCTTGTGTGCCAATTATTCTTTTTTTATTTTAACATCTTTATTGTAGTATAATTGCTTTACAATGGTGTGTTAGTTTCTGCTTTATAACAAAGTGAATCAGTTATACATATACATATGTTTCCATATCTCTTCCCTCTTGCGTCTCCCTCCCTCCCACCCTCCCTATCCCACCCCTCCAGGCGGTCACAAAGCACCGAGCTGATCTCCCTGTGCTATGCGTGTGCTTCCCACTAGCTATCTAGCTTACGTTTGGTAGTGTATATATGTTCATGCCTCTCTCTCGCTTTGTCACAGCTTACCCTTCCCCCTCCCCATATCCTCAAGTCCATTCTCTAGTAGGTCTGTGTCTTTATTCCTGTCTTACCCCTAGGTTCTTCATGACATTTTTTTTCTTAAATTCCATATATATGCGTTAGCATACGGTATTTGTCTTTCTCTTTCTGACTTACTTCACTCTGTATGACAGGCTCTAGGTCCATCCACCTCATGTGCCAATTATTCTTAAACTTTCATCTCTAACTCCAAACCTTTTCTGAGCTTCAGGGCTATATTTTTGAATGCCAACTGGGTATCTCTGTAGGTTGAAAGGCACTTCAAACTCATGTGCAAAACTGGACACAAAACAATAGAGTGGAAAAAAGATGGAGTATAGAATCAAACAGATCTGCGATGCACTTGTAGCTATCAGCAGAGTATATCATGGGCAAGAGTATTAATTAATGTTGTATTTTAGTTTTCACATTTATGTAATGGAGATAATCGTAAAGGATTATGAGCATTAAGTACAATATTATATGCAAATAATCTGGTGTTGCGTGTGGCATGTGAGATATGCAAGGCTATGCTCTTTCTCCTTTTCACTACAGTCAGATCTCCTAAAAGAGTAATCTTCTCTCTGAACCCACTTCCTGTCTTGCCATTTACTCTTAAGGAAAAACAACAACAATAATTATTTTAAAAGTAATACAGTAGACTAGTGGAATAGAATTGAGAGTTCAGATAAAACCCATATATCTATGATCATTTGACCAGCAAATAGTATCTTCAATAAATGGTGTCAGGACAACTGATATCCACATGCAAAAGAATAGAGCTGGACCCCTACCTCACACCATGTACAAAAATTAACTCAAAGTGCATTATTGACCTAAATACAAGAGTTAAAACTATGAAAGTCTCAGAAGAAAACACAGGGGGGAATATTCATGACCTTGGATTCTTAGACATCAAAAGCATGAAAAAAATAGAAAAATTGGACTTCATCAAAACTGAAAACTATTTTGCATCAAAGGACATTAACAAGAAAGTGAAAAGACAACCAGAATAGGAGAAAATATTTGAAAATCAAATATCTGATAAGGGCCTGGGATGAACAATGTATAAAGAACTCTTACAGCTTAATAACAAAAGACAGAAAAATCTGATAACAAATGGGCAAAGGACTTGAATAGACATTTCCCTAAAGAAGATAAATAATTGACCAATAAGCACATGAAAATATGCTTAAAATCATTAGTTATTAGGGAAATGCAAACCAAAACTAGAGTGAGATACCATTTCATGCCTACTAGGTGGTTCCAAAAAAATGGAAAATAACAATTGTTGGTAAGGATGTGGAGAAATTGGAGCCCTTATACATTGCTGGTGGGGATGTAAAATGGTACAGCCACTATAGAAAACACTTTGGTGGCTCTTCAAAGAGTTAAACATAGAATTTACTATATGACCTAGCAGTTCCATTCCTATGTATATACCCAAAAGAATTAAAAGCAAGTGTTCAAAAAAACAACTTGTACATATATGTTCATAGCAGAATTATTCACAATAGCTAAAAGGTGGAAGCAAGCCAAATGTCCATCAGTTGATGAGTGGATAAACAATTTCTTATATATGCAGACAATGGAATACTATTCAGCCATAAAAAGGAGTGAAGTACTGATACCTGCTACAACGTGGATGAACCTTGAAAATGTTAAGTGAAAGATGCCAGACACAAAAGGGCACAATTTGGATGGATCCTTTTATATGAAATGTCCAGAACAGGCAAATCCATAGAGACAGAAAGTAGAGTAGATTAGACAGATGTCAGGATTAGGAAGGGAGTGACTGTTTAATGGGTACAAGATTTCTTTTAAGGATAATGAAAATGTTCTGGAACTAGATAGTGGTGATTACACCACACTGTGAATGTACTAAATGCCACTGAATTGTACACTTTAAATGGTGAGTTTTGTGTTATGTGAATTTTACCTCAATTTTTAAAATGTGAATTTTAAAAAAGACCTGGAAGGAGCCTTGTTCCTATGCTAACAGAAAGAAAAGGTTGAATAGTCCAAAATACCATAACTTTCTTGAATCCATCAGAGAGATGAAATCAGAGGGTAGCTAACTAGCCAGAAATGTAAACAGGTCCCTTAGTGGACAGATAGGTTACAGCACTTGTTCACTTGTGGCAGAGCATGGGAGGAAAATGGGACCACCATACACACAGCTAAGATTTTAATGAATTGTGAAAGGCTTTGCAGAGATTATAGGAACCCTGGGGGCCATGAATGCAAGAATAGTTTGCACCTCCTTGCTGACTCTTCCATCGACTTCCATTTGGGTGCTTATGACAAAGATTTGTTGTGGGAAGAGAGTCTAGAGAAAACCTGTTTTGGTGGTGGAGGCCCAGAGCAGGGGAGCACCTGTCACTGCTGGAAAAATGTGAAGCCCCATCTGGACCTTTGTCCCTTAAAGAACAAAAGTCTTAAGCCACTAAGAAAGGGCAGCAAATTCTGTTGCCCCTCCCTCACTTTCCCAGGTAAAGGTGAAGACCTATTTCAGCTAGGGGGAAGAAAAAAGGATGAAAGCACTCTCTATCCCAGGGGAGTGGCAGGAAACTGTATTGGGCTCAGATCACTAGAGGTTGCCTACCACTGGGGAAAGAGTAGGATCACTGAGAAAGCCCCACCCTCAAGACTGAGGTTGGATCATGACAACAGAGAAGCCCCCCTTATCCCTCACCACCAGATGAGCAAGTACCGTGTAAGAAGCAATAGCAGTCTGCCTCTGTGGGAGGGGCACACGTGTGAAGAGACTGACTCTGATGCACAGGCACACAAGTAAAGTCTAAAGTTGAGGGTGGAGCAGGAATATTGAGGAAAAACCCTCCAGCAATCCAGCTACCTTCCTAAACATAACCCTAGAGAAATTTGAAGGTGATGGTGTGCTGAAAGTAACCTTAACAAAAATCCCAATCCCAGCTCAATTCCTGACTAGATTGGCTCAGCTGTCCCCACCAATGGCTGGGAAGTACAAGCAGTGTGCCCATTTCTAGACATAAACCTTTTTTACCTTAGTCTCTACTGTCTTACACATGATGTCTGATAGTCAATAAAAAATTATGAGGCATCCACAGAAGCAAGAAAAATATAAGCTACTGTCAAGAGTCAATAAGCGTCTATTCAAGAGTAGACTCAGATATGACTAGGATGTTGAAACCATCAGAAAAGGAATTTTTAAAAACTGTGTTAATGGCTGAAGTAAAAATGTTAATATAATGCATGTACAGGTGAGGAATTTTAGCAAAGATATGGAAATTATGAAAAGGAGTCAAATGGAATGTTAGAAATAAAAATAAATATTACGAAGATGAAGAGTGCCTTCAGGGACTTCCCTGGTGGTGCAGTGGTTAAGAATATGCCTACCAATGCAGGGGACACGGGTTCGAGCCCTGCTCTGGGAAGATCCCGCATGCTGCGGAGCTAAGCCCATGTGCCACAACTACTGAGCCTGCGCTCTAGAGCCCCTGAGCCACAACAACTGAGCCCGTGTGCCACAACTATTGAAGCCCACTCGCCTAGAACCTGTGCTCTGCAACAACAGAAGCCGCCACAATGAGAAGCTTGTGCACTGCAATGAAGAGTAGCGCCCGCTCACCACAACTAGAGAAAGCCTGCGTGCAGCAACGAAGACCCAGTGCAGCCAAAAATAAATAAATTAATTAACTTAAAAAAAAAAGTATGCCTTCAGCAAGTTCATCAGGGTCATCAGAAGACTCAACACAGCTAAGGAAAGAATCAGTGAACTTGAAGATAGGTCAATAGAAATTACCCAAACTGCAATACAAAAAGAAAAAGAGTAGGAGAGAGGAAAAAACAAACAACCTAGAGCATCCAGTAGCTGTGGGACGATATCAAATGGACTAAGATACAAGTAATTAGAATCCCTGAACAAGAAGAGATAGAACAGGGCAGAAGAAGTATTTGAAGAGATAAAGGCCAATTATTTTTCCAGAAATGCTTTAAAAACATCACACTACAGATCCAAGAAGTGCTGAGCATTCCAAGAAGTATGAATAGCAAAAACAACAAAAGAGTCAAATTGCTGAAAATCAAAGAAAAGAGAAAATCTTTTCCCCCTTGAAGAGGGGGAAAATTACTACATACAGAACAAAGATGAGAATTACAGATTTCTTATTAGACCTTGCAGGTTATAGGATAGTGGGGGGATATTTTTAAAGCACTGAAAGAAAAAAATCTAGAATTCTATAAAAAGCTAGAATTCTGTAGGTAGAGAGTATATATATATATTTTTACACAAAACCAAGAGAATTCATAACAAGCAGACTTGCACGGCAGGAAATGTTAAAGTAATTTCATCAGACAGGAAGAGTATGATATGAAAGAAACTGGGAGATGCAAAAAAAGTGGTTAAAATGAAAGTAAATATAAAAGACCTTCCCCCACTTATTTTTAATTGCTCTAAGAGATAACAGGCTGTTTAAAGCAAAAAATGTATTGATGTATTACTGGTTTATGCCATATGTAAAAGTAAAATGTATGACAATAATACAGAGATTGGGACGGAGGAATTAGGACTCTACTGTTGTCACTTCTGTAGTTCTTACATTACATGTGATGCAGTAAATATCATTTGAAAGCTGACTGACTAATTAAAGATGTGTATTTAAATCCAAGAGCGACCACTAAATTTTTAAAGAATTAAATAACAAAATTAATAGGGGAGATAAAAAGGAATTGTAAAAATACCCAATCCAATAGCAAAAGAAGTAAAATATCTCACTATTTAAAATATAGTTTCCATGTTGAAATGGTGTATTCAAACTGAGAATCTAAACACACTGGGCTTTGAAGACAATACCAAAATATATACATGTACACATACATATATACATATATATACATATATACACATACACACATACACACTCCAAAAGCGGGGAGAAAAAGAGGATAAAAGAGAAAAGGAACAAAAAACATGGAACAAATAGAAACAAGGGAGATGATAGATTTTAAAAATAATCTGGTTTTTATTACATAGTTTTTTACCACTTACAAAATTATTGTTTATCAGCATCATATTAATTGAGAAGCAGCCTTGTTTGATGGGGAAAACATAGCTCAACATTGTGAAGATGGTTCATTCTCCCCAAATGATCTATAGCTTCATGCAATTCCAATAAAAATCCTATCAGACTTTTCGTAGATATAAACAAGCCGATACTAAAATTTATATGGATGAAACTAGAATAGTTCAAAAAAAAAAGTTAAGAAAAAATAAAGTAGTTGAAGTGCTGCACTACCTGATTTCAAAACTAACTATAAAGTTAGAGTAATCAAGACAGTGCAGTATAGGTGAATGGATAGACACATAGGTCATTGGAACAGAGTAGAAAGTTCAGAAATAGACTTACTTACATTTGGCCAGTTGATTTTTAACAACAGTGCAAAAACTATTTGATGGCAAAAGGATAGGCTTTTCAACAAATTATTCAGAAAAAGAGCATTGACCCATACCTCATACCCTATATAAAAAATCAACTCCAAATGGATCATAAACCTAAACTTAAAAGCTAAAACTGATTTGTGATGCCTTTTAAAATCATGTATTAAATTTACACACACATGTATACGCAAGGCTATGTTTCTGGGTTGTTTATTCGCTGAGGTTTTTGTATATGATTTTTATAGTATTGTCACCCTGAAACAGCAATTATCATTTTATCACATGAGTTAATGTTGAGTAAGACTATTTTTCCCTCATTAATCTTTTTCTGTTTTACTCGAAAAGCCTGTGCAATCCAACTCAGCCTTCTTCATTAGTAACCTGAAACTCCTCTCACTAGTGTCATCAGTGACATGTTTACCAAACCTGTCTTTATCTACTAGACCTCTGTGTGGCATTTGACATACTCTTACCTTCAAATTCACCTAAAATGTGTACGTAACATTTTATCGGTCAGCTTGGGCTGCCATAACAAAATACCATAGACTGAGTGACTTAAACAACAGAAATTTATTTTCTCACAGTTCTGGAGGCTGGAAGTCCCAAGATCAGGATGCCAGTGTGGTCAGGTTCTGCTGAAGGAGGGCTTTCTTCTTGGCTTGCAGATGGCTGCCTACCTGCTGTGTCTTCACGTGGTGGAGAGAGAGTGCTCTGGTGTCTCTTCCTCTTCTTACAAGGGCGCCAGTTCTATGGGATCAGGGCTCCACTCTTATAACCTCATTTAACTTTAATCCCTCTTTAAAGGCCCTATCTGTAATACAGTCACATGGGAGTCTAGGGCTTCAACATATGAATGTGGGGAGGACACAACTGAGTCCATAGCAATATTATTTTCATGTTTTATTTTATTATATTATAACTGTTTTGCTATTTTACCCCACTAGACTTTGAGCTCCTTAATGGGTGGGAATTGTACCTAGTTTATCTTTGTATCTCTAGTACTTGATACATAATAGGCACCCAGTAAACATTTTAAATGTATGATACTTCTGTTCCCCTAGCTTAGGTACTGGTAACTACCATGCATCTGTTTTCCTAGATTATAAATCTTAGTTATTTTTCCCTTTCCCTTTTATCCTTGATGTTCAACTATATCCAAAGTACTAAGACTTTTACCTTCTAAAGTTCTCTTAAATCCATCCCTTCTCTAGCTCCAGGGCTATATCTTACCCTTCCTCATCTTTCAGATTATTTTAATTGCCTCTTAATGGGATCACTGTTTCCAGAATTTCTCCCATCCAACCCATACTAGACCCATACTTGCTGCTAGACTGACCTTTCTAAAATGCCAGTCTGATCGTATCACTTCCTTTGAATATCTCCCCAGAGCTTAAGACTAATATCTAAACATCTTAGCCTGGCAGAGTCCTTTGTGATCTGGGCCCCGCTTTATTATCCTCATCTTCCATTACTTCCCAATGTATTACTTACACTCCAGCCTTCCTAGTTGAGTTTCAGTTTTATAAATACATGATCCATCCCTTTTCATGCCTTTACAAGTATCCTTCATTCTGGGAATGCCCTTTCCAACTTCTATATCTGATATATTTTTTAGGTGCTTTGCTTAACAATTCTCCAACTATGGGACCTTTCTGACCTCTTCCAGGTAGAATTAACTACTTCATCTTCAGTCTTCTTGTGCAGTTTGTACCAATCTGATTTTAGTGTATTGTAATTATTTATTATCATACCTGTCATCTATATTGGACTGTGAAATCTTTGAGGTCAGAGGCATATAATTAATTTTATATTCTCAAAATCTAGTGCATGGTAAGTGCTCAATAAATGTTTGTTGAATGAATGAGTGAAAGGATCCATCATAAATTTAATGATAAGAGTGAATATTTTATTTTATTAAAAAGCCAGTGTGTGCCAGGCCCTGTTCTAGGTGATGGAGACAAAGGAACATCGTGGCATGTAGGTTTCAATAATTGGCATTCTTTGAAAAAAATTCTGAAAACTGATTGCTGTGCAAAGAGAGAATGTTCCCTTGTCTTTCTCTCGTGTATTATTCATCCCTCCTACTTCCTTATTTTAAACCCCTTCCTAGGGAGTTCTCTCGTGGTCCAGTGGTTAAGACTCCATGCTTTCAATGCCGAGGGCCCTGTTTTGATCCCTGGTTGGGGAACTAAGATCCCACAAGCCGCACTGTGCGGCCAAAAAATCAAAAACAAAAACCAAAAAACCCCTTCCTAGAACTGCTCTCTGGTGGCTGCCTGTTTGATTGGGATAAATGCCTAGAATAAATGAAGAAAACGTGTAGCTGGAATTGCAGGAGTTATTTTAATAAAAGTTTAATTATTTTTGGTCCTTGTGATAAAAGTTTTTAATTGGTCTTTTCTTCTATTCTCTTAAAGTCATAATCACAAATAACTCATTGATTAAATTTTTCCATAAGTACCTATACAAAGAATAGAGACAAGATATGGATTAAGAAATTTAAGTTAAAAACCCCGGGGACCGGGCTTCCTTGGTAGCGCAGTGGTGAAGAATCCGCCTGCCAGTGCAGGGGACACGGGTTTGAGTCCTGGTTGGGGAAGATCCCGGATGCTGCAGAGCAACTAAGCCCGGGCGCCACAACTACTGAGACTGTGCTCTAGAGCCTGTGAACCACAACTACTGAGCCCGCGAGCCTAGAGCCCGTGCTCCGCAACAAGAGAAGCCATTCCAATGAGATGCCTACGCGTGGCAACACAGAGTAGCCCCCGCTCACCGCAACTAGAGAAAGCCTGCACGCAGCAATGAAGACCCAACGCAGCCAAAAATAAATAAATTTATTAAAAAAAAAAAAACCACGGGGACCAACACATATAGATCCTATGTAGCTAAGGGATAAAAGTAGACTTTTTGCCTTTTAGACTGGAAATATAAGGCCCCTTGGAATCTGAGTTTCTACGGTTACTTTGCTTCTGTGTTTCTTGTTCCTAATCATTTGTCTTTTCATGAAGTTCATGTGCATTCTCTACCACTGACCTCCGCAGTCTAAATGCTGGCAGTGTCTGCAGCTCCTGCTGTGTGTCTATTCTGCCCTAGCTGAAATCTCGCCTGGCTTCTCTGACCTCTTTTGACTCTTGGCAACAGTGCCTGTCAGAACAGTTGCTGTTCCCCTGTTAGAATCACCTGTGACGGGTGAGAAATGATGGTCCTTGTGATAGCATCCATGTCCGAAGCACCTCTTGTCTTAGTGGCCCCAGTGGTGACTTCCTGTGGGTCACACACCCTGTGGACAAGGTGTTTGGCAAGAGTGTGAACTGTGCTATGACCTCAGGCAGCTTCATTCTCCTGGGACATTTTGACTAACTAGAAATGATGGGTTGTTGGAAGCAAATTGAATGTTCTGACCACAAAGTCTCTCTCTGATTGCAGAGTTGTCTCACTCACAGAGCTCTCCAACTGTCAGCAGCGCCTGCACGAAGGTGCTCTATTTCACTGACCGGTCACTTACGCCCTTCATGGTCAATATACCAAAGAGGTGAGATTCTGGGATCATTATTTCTCCTTTAAAAAGGACAGGAAGGCAGAATCATTAGTTACTGCCCATCTAACCAGCTGTAAGGTGTTTGAGAAGCAGTGTAGTGAGAAGGGCACAGGAGATAGAGATTCAAGTTCTAGTTTCACCACTAACCAGTGGCATTACAAGGTACAGACACAATAATAGTGCTTCCAATCCTGATATGCAAAGATGCTCCAAGTTAGGAAAGCAATTTTTTAAGTGTTCAAAATAGCTTCTGCTGATAGCTTTGGATTACAGCCTGGCATTCCAGGGCTACTTATTACTCATTGATCTTTGTTACTATTTGATGACTGCAGCTAACCTATAGAGAATTCATGTTAAAAACCTTTAAACACTCAATTAATATACTCCCTTCTAAGGTAAATGGCTTTGAAATAAAGATTTTTAAACTCTGGAACCAACTGCTGAGAGAGGTGATAAGATTTCCCTTTCCTAAAGAGTCTGTTTGGTTTTTGTTAGAGGGGAGTTTTCTGAAGTAAAGATGGTGATACTTGATTTAATTCTACCAGCCTATAGAAATGGAATTGTTGCAAATAAGGAAATCAAGAGAACTTAGACATATTGATAGTTTAACAAATTAGATTTCAGAGACTTTGTGTCTTATTTTCAGAGTAAAACAGAAAAAAAGTAATTTGGCTGCTGCCAAAGCAATAAATCTATTTTAAATTCTCAGATCAACCCATTTGTAATGCCATTTTCATTCCCTAATAGTGACTGGCTCCCTAACTTCTGCTGTTTCAGAATCATCTGGGTTATCAAGGGTGGTGACCTAACAAGGCCACATTGTTTCTGCCTCCAGAGACTTTGGCAGGGGCCTGGATTTAAAGCTGACATCTTATCTTTCCAACCTACTGATAAAGAGTCTATTTTAGTGTTCTCTCTTTTTGTTGCAGGTTGGGGGAGGTGACACTGAAGGATTTTAAAGCAGCTATTGACCGGGAGGGAAATCATCGGTATCACTTCAAAGCACTGGATCCTGAGTTTGGCACTGTCAAGGAGGAGGTACAGAATCCACAGGGAGTCTGGGTGGTATTGCTGGTTGTTCTTGAACCTCAAAGACTTCTACTCAAGGACTAGTACCCAGAAGTACCTCAGTTCCCTAACCAGGTCAGAGGAGTTTCCCAGTGCCTCCGACCAGTTGATTACTCTAGACTGAGAAGGTTCAGGGAATGGCCCAAGAAGCTGATAGCTTCTTTAGTTCAAGGTCTTAATCACTCTAATCAAACTTGGATAGAATTTTTATTTTAAAAAGGAAAAAGTTTTGTTAGGGAAAATAAAGAACCTACATTGAACAAATGCTTGGCTTTCGAGTCTCTTTTCTATCTGTAACCAAACCTTAGAAAACTTTCTGCTTCCTATGTAGAGCAAAATAAACAACCTGGCATGAATATATGAAACTGTATATTGTGGTGGTAGTTTCTCATATAATGAAAATGAGGAAATTCTGCAAAGTCATCTATGCTTATTCTCAACTCCTTGGCTATTTTCTTAGCTTATACTTCTCTTTGTAATATATCTGCCAAAAACAGACCTTTTCTTTTTTTTTTTTTTTGAAAGAGAGTTCTGAGTCATGACGTATTACGAATGCTCTCATAGTGGTTACAGAATGAAAAAGGTTGGAAAAGCCAATACTTTGTTTTGTAAAGATTTCCTGGATTTTCTTGGCGGTCCAGTTGTTAAGACTCCTCACTTCCACTGCAGGGGCCACAGGTTCAATCCCTGGTCGGGGAACTAAAATCCTGCACGCTGCGTGGTGCAGCCGAAAAAAAAAAAAAGATTTTCTCACTGAAATGTTTTAATAACCCTTTCTATTTATTAGTGGCTTAGGAAATGAATTGAACAAATGAGTGAAAAGAACTGCATGCACACATGTTAAGATTTGTCTTCGTTCTAACCCTTTCTTTACAATGCTTCGGGCCAAAATTTTCCCCTTTCTCATTTTTTAAATGCTTATAGTACTGCTTTCTTTTGAGAAGCCCAGAGTGCTCTATGGTTAGTAATTTATTAATTCTTATAAATCTCTATGAGCAAAGCAGTACTAGAGGGATGCGTTTACCATTTCATAGATGCGGAACTAAGGATATATAAGGCATATGTATATATACACACATACAGTGTTGACCTTTGAACAGTATGAGGTTGAACTGCATGGATCCACTTATATACAGATGCTTTTCAATAAATACCTACTACAGTATTACACAATCAGCAGCTGGTTGAATCTGAGGATGCAGAACTGTGGATATGGAGGGCCAACCGTGAAGTTATATGTGGATTTCTGACTGCACAGGGCCAGGGCAGGGAGGGGGGTGGGCAGTGTCTCTAACCGCTGTGTTGTTCAAGGGTCAACTGTATATATATTTTTTAACCAGTTATAACTTTAGGGACAAAACCAAAGGGACATAGGCTCTAACTCAAGGCTTTCCTCTATACTTTTTTATCCTTTATGTCTGAGATCTTCTTTTTCAACCACAGATGTTTAGTGAGACTCCCTGTCTTACAATTTTTTCATGGTGGCTTTTTTTCTTTCTCCAGGTTTTCCATGATGACGATGCCATCCCTGGATGGGAAGGGAAAATTGTAGCCTGGGTGGAAGAAGACCATGGAGAGAATTAATGCTGACTATTAGATCGAGGGCTTGTGGAACTTGGCAGTCCCTGGCTGCTTCACTCAGGAGAGAAGACTAAAACCAGAATACACTAAGAAGTTTTTAGTTTGTGCTGCCAAAACAGAAGCTTCTCCAAGTGTGACAGCTATAGGCCAGTCCTATTTCTGTGCCTGGCACGTGTGGTACTTAAAGTCCCTGTCCAAAAGTAGACCATGGGTTCTTGTGGAGTTCCTTGTCCGTGGGAACACAGTGTTTTATTCTACTCTGAGGACAACAAACCGAAGGCCTTAACCAATGGGGATGGATGATCCCACTCCTTTATGGGCATGGCTGCTATTATCTGGAACCTGGGAACTGGATGTATCACTCCTGTGTGTTACAGTATTATTTTAATTGGCCTCAGTGGTTGCAGCAGAGTACCAGCATTTGTACTCACAGACAAGGTGAAGGTACCAGCTTTTTTGCTTCTTTGCAGCTATTGCAAACCAAGAATAACTCGTAAGGTGGTACCAAAGATGAAAGCCCACTCTTCAGGAATTTTTTGGACTGGACATGGATGGTGCTGAATTGTTGAATGGATTGAAAAAGGGCTGCCCATATTGTGCTATATACTACGCTAAAACCATAATTAAGTAAGACCTTGGGCTGCCTCTTGTGTCTTAACTGGTTTTGCAACTTGTCCTTTAGCCCACAGAGGGCATATTTCATGTACTGCTCATTTTCTCTGGGGACTCTTTAACTTTAGAGCCATTTTTTCCCCTTCCAGCTGATGAACTTTGTGTTTGAAAGGAATAAGGAGTGAAAGTCTCCTTTCAAATCCAGGCGGGTATGGAAAGGTGCTGCTACCCATGTCTTCTTGACTTTCTTTCTCTCATGACTTTCTTTAGCTCATGGCATCTCCTTTGCAGTCAAAAGGAAACAGACCATTAGCTTCAGTATTTGTGATTTATAAGTACTGAGCATGAGTTACTGGTCTACCCCTCTTCATTTCAAGGCCAGAGTTATTTTCTATTATATATTTAGTCTAGGCTGATCCTTTGGCCACAAAAGAAACCATGGGGGCATGGAGCATGAGTTGTGAATGGCAGGGTTGATTCTGGGTGATAACACCTAGAATCCTTTCTCATGTTCAACACTGTCAAGTGTAGAAGCTAAGATTTAAACTTTCAGAGATTACTTTGTATCTTGAGTTTTCTCATTCATTCACCAAGCACCATCAACCAATCAGATATATCAGTCTCTCTGCCTGTGATCACCAGTGTACACTGCCAACCAGAAGAGTCAGACAGATCAGCTGTGGGTTCTTGACCTGTCTGTCTCTAGTTCATCTCCCCTTTTCAGCCATTTCAACAGACGACTGATCGGAGCTCTGAGATGACGTTTTGTTGTTTTATATAGATGTGTCTTTAAGTTCATGTTTGGAGAATTCTTTTCTACTCATTTGCTTTTTGTCCAAGAACCATGTCTATTTTTATAACTTGAGTGAGAGTTCTGTATATTCTCACATTCTGTATACTAGATCCATTTTCTAGAGAACCCAGTTGCTTTTATACAGGCTCTGCTCTTCTCACCAGCCCTTGTGGTTTCGGAACAAGCTTTATTTTATTACAAGTATACTAATGACAGATTACTCCTGTTCCAATTCTACCAGCCTTTTTAGTTATGGAGTTAATTTTACGGAACCTATTTGATGGCTCCTCTAGCTGACAGAAGGAACTCAAAAGACACCTGATGTCCTTCATGTAAGTTTACCTGGTCTCCTCCTACTGAAGAATGATTTCTCATCAGAAATGACTGGGAAAATTTGGGAAAGTCATTTATAAGCAAGAATAATTCATTATGAAAGCAAACAGAAGAAAACAGTATATTCTCCATTCCCCCCACCAGCCAGCCCCCCCAGGAAATCTGGAGAAGAAGTCCTCATGTCACCAGTTTCTCTGTTGCATGTATTTTAGTGTTTTGCTATAAGACAGCATGAGGGTTATCAGGCCAAAATTTGTTATTGTATTTTCAGTACAATTTATCTTGAACATCTGTCGCTTAACTCAGTTTTACTTGTCAGTTTTCTTTCAGCAAACATTCTCACTATTATGTAGAATTTAACTTTTCAGAGAAAATTAAATCAGAGAAAATTTTCAGAGTCCTCTACCTTCTTTGTCTTTTATCTCTATGTCTTTTGGAAAAGGAGCTGCATGGCCTTAGTGGCTCCACAGAAAGCTGAAGTTGAATTAATAGCTCATTAATCTCATGCCACGGGTGATAACTAAGCACCCCCATTACAGGATGGCACACCAGAGTGTTTGTATAAAATGTGTTGGTAATCCTCATTCCAGTTTCTAAACAGAGGAGCCTTCTAGGAGGAGTGTGCATTGATTCATTCTGGTTTGAATTGTCTCCTATTTGATACACTAGGAGGCCTTTTGACTTATTCAGAGCATTACCCCCTACTGGCATTTGTGTGGGACAGTCCATCCTGCTACTGCTGAAGTTCTCTTTCTTTGAGAAAACTAAGGAACTAGAATGTTTAGAGTTCATGAAATAATCTCTAAACCTGATTTAAAAAATGACCCTCACACAAAAACTAAGTAAAAAGCTCAATTCCTTAAACAGTCTTCATTTAAAAACTGAAGACTGTTCTCACTCAGTTAACTAAGGTAGCTGGAATTGGAACACTTTACAATTTCTACCTAAAGAATTTAGGTTAAACTTACTTGGTAGTATCAATGCTGCTTACTGACCAACTTTCCAGCTCTTTTTGACCAGGAAGGTTGTAAATTAAGGAAAATATCTTTATACTCTGTATTCAATCCAAGAGGACTCTAATTACTTAAAATCATTTAGGTCATAATAATAATAATTTTCATTTTTTTCCATAAAATAAGCTTTATGATTGCACACTCCTTCTATTGTCTGAATTTATGTAAGAGGTACAGCTTGCTTAAAATATATATGTAAAGTTATATTTTCTTAGAAACATGGATGTTTGCAACCATTGCTTTCAAAGAGATTATTACCATGTATTCTGTTTTACGTTTTCATGAAGATTGTGTTATACCAGAGGCTTCTGATTATCAAAGTGATAAACAGTTTTAACTGTCTGTACCAGATTTGTGACCTAATTTTAAAAAAACCCAGAAACAAACTACGAATAAAATGGAGTTTGCAAACTAAATACCATTAATAATTTTCACTTGTGTTTACTGACTGAAATTAATCAAGAAAGCCATTTACATTTAGTGAAAGTAAATTTCCTCAAGTGATCTCCCTGGTTGCATGTTTACTCATTACTTGGGGAGTAATAGGATTACTTGGAGAGATAAGGATTACTTTATTGCTACAGATATTACTATTGGTATTTCTAATGTAAGTGCAAAATATCAATAGGTTATATTATCAAAGAAAATTCATTTACGTAGCACTTCTTTTGACATTATATATAAATGTGCAAACAAGTAAGAACCCAAGACTCTAAACCGTATGACAAAACAGTCTCTAATGCAAAAGCAAGAAACATTAACAAGAGGCTTTCAGGAATGTGTATTTAAAAGAACCAGAACTTTCAAATTAATTTGAAAGATGCCTTCCTAAAACTTAGCCTTCATTTATCACTTTAAATGTTTTATATCGCTAAATCTTTAGCCCTGGGTGCTTTCACTTGCCTTCCAATTACATATTTTCAACTATTAATTACAAGCCATTTTAACTGGGTTATTCCATTATTATGTTAAAATTAAACATGTAAAGAACTTTCACTACCAACTAATTCCTCTTTACATCTAACCCATTCTGTATCAGTAATATCATTCTACAAGTCTCAGGACTGATTTGACAAACCTAATTATTCCTAGCTTACCTCTGGGGTAAACTTACCACTCCTAGACTGTTTGACCTGTGCCCTCTCATGATTTAGCTACACCTGTAAAAAGTATATTCAAAATGCAAACTCGCTATGCACTGAAAGATGCAAAACAGGTTTAAGCAAGGCTACCTAAGTAACTGAACAGCAAACTGAAGATCATCTCGTACAAAGACTAATTTAAAGTAATTTAGATCCAGTTATTCAAATGCAGTGGAAGTACTGTAGTAAGATATCTTAGCCAATTCAAAATCGTTAACATTTTTATAATAATTTAGTTACAGTATAAGCCCTTTCACTAATCACAATTATTCTTACGTTGCTTCTTCCAGTTGTTACTCATAAGTAGTTTTACATTATGGTAACAATATAATTGCTCTACTCCTATTTTTATTTTATTTTATTAATGTTTTGGCCACACCGTGGGGCATGCAGGATCTTAGTTCCCTAACCAGGGATTGAACCTGTGCCGCCTGCAGTGGAAATGCAGAGTCTTAACCACTGGACCGCCAGGGAAGTCTCTCTACTCTCAGTATTTCAAATGTGCCTTTCCATTTAATCTGGGAATTTTGTTTCTCAGTTGTACTCCCTGCATATTATTCTGCCAGACAGCCGTGCCTGCTTAATCTTTTCCTCATTTTTGGATAGTTAACGTTTTTCCAATTCTTTTTCTGTCATGAAGATATTAAAACTTTTTTTTTAACCTTATTTTGGATGCCTTAAGGATACTAGAATAGGATTTTGGGGAAATGTGCAAACATTTTTTCCCTGGTTCTTTTTCCTTACTATCCTACCATCTCTAAAAACAACCTCCCGACGAATGCATCTCCTTCTCTTCAATCTCATTAGTACTGAGATGTTAGACTTTTTAAAGTTTCCAATTTAAGTAGGTATGATATAGTGCCTTCTGGCTGCCTTATTTTTCCAAATGTTTAATTACCAGCAAAGGTGAACATGTTTTCAAATGTTGGTTTTTCTTACTTCTTGTGTTCTTGATGTACACTGCGGATTTAGGGATATAAATATAACACGTGCTTCCTTCTAGTTTAATGTCACTCTCAGCTGAGAAATGAGACATTTTCTAATTATAAGATAACCCTACACAGAAGGGTACCTAACAAATGTAGGTAGACGGGATTACATGGCAAATTAGAAACAGAAATCTGTTTTGTAAACTTGTAGCTTCATACATAGAATATGCTTAATCCTGCTACAGTACTCTAGAATGTGGGAATATATCTTCCATTCGGCTGCCCTTCACATCATTTGGCTGGAAAACCTGTTCACCCCGGTTTCCTGTTGGGCTACAAACCTGAAATTAAATCTTTGTAACCCAGTACAGCCTGCGCGGAGCGAAGCCCCAAACCTGGTGGCGGTTGGGTCCGTTGAGGCTGCGAGCGCATCCGCCGAGCACAGTGACGCGCCCTCTGGCAGTTCTCTGCCGGAGCGCCTAGACCCGCCCCTCGGCCGCAGGCTCTCCGCGCCCGGCCGGTCCTCGAGACCCTTCCCATTCTTTACTCAAAACGGGGCCACGCCCCTCAGCCCACCTCTGACCACTCTGCCTGTATCAGCCCCGCTCTCGCCACCTTTTTAGGCCCCTCCCTTTCGGCCGTGCCCTACACAGCGCTTAGGTGAAGTCCTCCTCTGAGATGCGGCCACCACTGCGAGCCCACCACCTGCCACTCCTCTCCACGTCTAATTCTTCCAGACTCGGCGTGCGGAAGCTCCGCTGGAACGCCCCTGCCACTCGTGGCTCCACAGTACCCGCCCTGGGCCACCCTCTTCCCGACACCCGGGAGAAAGACCGTACGTTCTACACGTTTCTGGTCCACGGAGGGTGTAAGGCGAATCTTTGGAGCCCGTTTTACGACAACTTGCGGCCGCGCGGTGCGGCTGACGGCAACGACGCGCTGCTCTTGGAGAGGTCACTTCGGAGACGGCGCTGGCTTTGGGGTGTGGGGGTCAGCGGCAGTATGTGGCGCGTCTGTGCGCGACAGGCCCAGAATGCAGCCCCAAGGGCAGGATTTGGGGCTCGGTGGACGGCCTTGCGGGAGGAGCCGGGAGCTCGGTGCGTGACCCCGCAGGCTGGCTCGGCTCCGGCTCGTTGCTGCAGCAGGACCACAGGGTATGGCAGGCTCCGGGCACTCTGCGGCTGGAGCCCCAGCTCCTGGGCCACACCGCGGAATCGCGTCTTGCTGCAGCTTTGGGGACCTCCTGGGCGCCGCTGGTATAGCCTCCCCCCGCATCAGAAGGTGAGCCCCATACCTGTCCTTCGCGGGACCCCGTTGTCCTTCGTGGGATCCTTCCTCAGAGGCCTCAGTCAGTGATCCTCCATCCCCCTCCAAGTATACTGCGTGTCAGTGTCCCTTCTCCATTACCCAGCTTTGCTGTAGCTCTTGAGCTTCCTTCTCCTGACCTATTCCATTGAAGAGCGCCAAGCCTGGGGCGGTATGTGGAACGTCTGCTGAGTACAAGCTGTGAGACCCACGCAGGCCTGTGGAGCGGGAAGCCTGTCCTTCTGGTGGAGAGCTTCTGGTGGCAGGAACCCCCTTTATATCCCCAGTGCCCACTGTGTGTTGGGACTCAAACTCTTTGTGTTAAATTGTAGTGACTTGAGTGAAGCGTTAAACCAGAATGAGAGTTAGGTAGCTCTTTGTAAATTTTGTATTTCTCCTTTGTCTTCTCCAGGTTCCATTGCCCTCTCTTTCCCCCACAATGCAGGCAGGCACCATAGCCCGCTGGGAGAAAAAGGAAGGGGAAAAAATCAGTGAGGGTGAATTAATTGCAGAGGTAAGTTGTTTTAAAATATGGAAATGAGTTAGAAGGGACCGGCTTAGCTAAACTGAGCATTAACTTCCTGAGTGAGTAGTTATCCCTTTTGCTTAAGAAACTTTTAGATGTTTTTTACAACTTGATATTAGAGAAGGTTGGTTAGCTAAATAAGTTAGCAGCAGCTAGCCAAACTGATTTTTAGCTAAGATATTTTTAATAGTAATTCTTTCAAACCTGTGATAGAGGCTTTATTTTCTTGTGACTGTTGAACTGTATGATTTTTTTTAAATTGAAGTATAGTTGATTTACAATGTTGTGTTAACTTCTGTACAGCAAAATGATTCCGTTATACATATATATACATTTTTAAAAAATATTCTTTTCCATTATGGTTTGTCACGGGAAACTGAATAAAGTTCCCTTGTTGGACCTTGTTGTTATCCATTCTATGTAATAGTTTGCATCTGCTAACCCCGAACTCCCACTCCATTCCCCTCCCGCCCCATAACCACAAGTCTGTTCTCTGTGTCTGTGAGTCCATTTCCGTTCTGTAGATAAGTTCATTTGTGTCATATTTTAGATTCCACATATAAGTGATAGCGTGTGGTATTTTTCTTTTTCTTTCTGACTTACTGCACTTTGAACTGTATGATTTTAGACACAAGCTAATAAACTTCATACTGGCAGCAGAAGTCTAAGCTCCTGCTTTTGTGTTAAAAGGTTGAAACTGATAAAGCTACTGTTGGATTTGAGAGCCTGGAGGAGTGTTACATGGCAAAGATACTTGTTGCTGAAGGTACCAGAGATGTTCCAATTGGAGCAATCATCTGTATCACAGTTGAAAAGTGAGTAGTACCATGGCAATCTGTGGAACTTAGATGCTCAAGTGGAGTATTTTAACCCAGAATTGAGAAGTTAGTTAAAGGCTTCTAAGACTACTGAATCCACTTTATAACCCCCTTATACTTATGCATTCTTTCTCTTCCTTAGACCTGAAGATATTGAGGCCTTTAAAAATTATACACTGGACTCTTCAGCAGCACCTACCCCACAAGCAGCCCCAGCACCAACCCCTGCTGCCACTGCTCCGTCACCTGCGCCTCCCGCTCAGGCTCCTGGTAGCTCATATCCTCCTCACATGCAGGTGAGGCTCAGCCTCTGGGTGTTTGCTCTAGAAAATTTATTATTCATTTATTATTTTTCATAGGTGGCTCTCACATCCTGGGAACTGGCATTAAATATGGCTAGTTTTTGTCATTTGAAAGTAAATAGAGGTTTAAACATGCAAATTGACAACTTTTATTCCTGGTGGTTATTTCCAGGTGTGTGAACTTGGCTAGTTCTTTTAACCTTTCACAGCCTCAGTGTAGCAGATAGGATAATGTTTGGTACTTCTCATTCAAGAACATCTTGTTAGATTTTGAGGATGATTTGTACTTATACTACTCCCTGTATAAACAAGAGTTTTTAGTAGGCCCCAAGTACTGTCTGTTGAATGAAAGTTCCCAATTGGTGTTTTTCCTTGACATGTGGTATTCTATTTTCTAAGAGTAAGTGAAGTAGTCCAGTAGTATTAATAAAAGACTGAACTAAAATAAAGAATAAGTGTCAAATAGACATATATAATAACATTGCAACAAAGCTGAAGGTGGTAAATATAGTCACTGTTGATTCTATTAACTAAATCAGTTTATAAGAAGCTAATTAGTTTATTAGATATTAAGATTATCCCATCTATATTTGTGTTTCAGATACTGGAAATGGATAAAAGCCAGCTGCACTTTTTCTAAAGGATTAAGACTAGAACTTTCCTTTACTTAGTTTATTTGTAGAAATTTTTGTATAGGAATAATTTTCTCCTTTGGACATCATGTTCTATTCCATGGTCTTTTTTTTTTTTCTATAAATTTATTTATTTATTTATTTATGGCTGCATTGGGTCTTTGTTGCTGTGCACGGGCTTTCTCTAGTTGCGGCGAGGGGAGGCTACTCTTCGTTGAGGTGTGCAGGTTTCTCATTGTGTTGGCTTCTCTTGTTGCGGGCCCTGGAGTGCGTGGGCTTCAGTAGTTGTGACACATGGACTCAGTAGTTGTGGCTCGCGGGGGTCTAGAGCACAGACTCAGTAGTTGTGGCTCACGGGCTTAGTTGCTTCGCGGCATGTGGGATCTTCCCAGACCAGGGCTCGAACCCGTGTCTCCTGCATTGGCAGGCGGATTCTTAACCACTGCGCCACCAGGGAAGTCCTCCATGGTCTTTTATTAACATTCACTCATTATAAAGTTTTGCCTGGTGGTCAGTTCACGCATTTATCTCATCCTGTTCTGCAAATTCTGTCTCACTACACAAGACAGTACATTTCTCTATAATTTATGTCTTTGGCTTTTTGTGAACGTTTTAGGGTTCTGTCTTAATTATCCTTTAAGATACAGTATAGAGATTATTGGATCCACTAATTTTTAAGAAGTAGATGAAGATGAGGGACTTCCCTAGTGGTCCAGTGGTTAAGACTCCACGCTCCCAATGCAGGGGGCCCGGGTTCGATCTCTGGTCAGGGAACTAAAAAAAGATTCTGCAGGTTGTAATGAAGATCCTGCACGCAGCTACGAAGGTCCCGAGTGCCACAACTAAGTCCCGGTGTTGGTAGGTAGGTAGGTAGATAGATAAGATAGATGATTCTGACCAAGAAAAGCATTTTAAAAATTTTCTAATTAGAGTTCTAAGTTTTGTTTTACTCCCCCCCTCACCTTCCTGAGACATCATCAATTGAAATGATTTTTCTCTCAGCATAATCCTGTTGTTAATTAGAGGGCTTTCCTGGTGGTGCAGTGGTTGAGAGTCTGCCTGCTGATGCAGGGGACTCAGGTTCGTGCCCCGGTCTGGGAAGATCCCACATGCTGCGGAGCGGCTGGGCCTGTGAGTCATGGCTGCTGAGCCTGCGCATCCGGAGCCTGTGCTCCGCAACGGGAGAGGCCACAGTGGTGAGAGGCCTGCGTGCCGCAAAAAAACAAAACAAAACAAAACAAAAAAAACCTAAAAGATAGCAAAGAAAACCCATAATGAGTAAGCATCCAAATTCAGTGGACATACAAGCTGTATAAATAAGAAAGCAATTTTAAATTTAGATCAGCCAATCTGATGTTTAGATTTTACTGGGGTGGAAGTGACTATTGTAAGAGCAGTTTGTTCATTTGTTCATTCATTCATTCATTTTTTTTTTGCTGCACCGTGTGACATGTGGGATCTTAGTTTCCCGACCAGGGGATCGAACCCGTGCCCCTGCATCGGGAGTGCAGGATCTTAACCACTGGACCGCCAGGGAAGTCCCAAACAGTTCTTAATAAGAGTTTTTTTTATCTTGAAAAAGTATCTGGGAAGTTTGGGAGAAATTCAGTTTCCCCTGAGTGAAGAGATAGATGCCAATACAGCACACAGTAAAATTTTAGTGGAAAGTCTGGACTAAGGTCATTCTGTGAAAATGAAAAACTGTAGCTTAATCTAAGTGTTAAGAAAGACAAAAAGATGTTCTGTGCTTAGATATTTATTGAGGAATTAATTTTTAGTAAGAACTCCTTCCCATCTGCCCATTGTTTTTACGTTCGGAGGGTGGAAAAGTATTTCGAAGGTGGGTCAGAGTATCGCTGGTACTATAAAAGCTTGAGATTTGAAAGATTCACGTGTAGGGACACTTGAGGCAGTGGGCTTTTACTGCTGTGGGGGCATGGGAATTTGGATGGTCACAGTCACTATCATTCCATAAAACTGTTCGCTGGCCTTAGTTCCACTGTGTCCACAGCTTCCTAGTATTACACAGTAATAAAATGTGTTTGTTTCTACAGGTGCTTCTTCCTGCCCTCTCTCCCACCATGACCATGGGCACAGTTCAGAGATGGGAAAAAAAAGTGGGTGAGAAGCTAAGTGAAGGAGATTTATTGGCAGAGATAGAGACTGACAAGGCCACTATAGGTGAGATTTCTTCAGCTCTTAATGGTTGAGGCACTGAGTTTTCCAATGAGGGAAGAGGATTGCCGTCCTATCCTATAATGAGTGAGTGATAACATGAAAAATTTTAATTCTTGGGATTCATTTCCTGGAACAGAATATTTCATAACAAAAGTGTGCATAGTTGGATTTGTCAGTACCATACTGTAGTCTCATTGGATCAAGGATATGTCAGCTTAGAGATTATTTTTAGGCCAGAGTTTGCTTATTTATTAGCCTTATCATTGTCTAAACTGGGCAAGGGGGAAAAAGAAGAAACAGGAGAAAATAACATCAAAGGCAGGAAAATACCAAAAAATTTCAGATGACTTTGAGGGAAGACTTGAAAGCAGGGCTTAGATTGTTTTCATAGTTTGAGAATGAGTGATGGAATGTATGTATTACCTGTTCAGATATCATATCACATTTCCTTTTATTCCCTCTCTGATTTATTTTTATGCTTAGAACAAAACCCATATAGATAATCATATTTGTCATACCATGTATAGATATTTGTATTCTCTTTTTTTTTTTTTTGTGGTACGCAGGCCTCTCGCTGTTGTGGCCTCTCCAGTTGCGGAGCACAGGCTCCGCACGCGCAGGCTCAGCGGCCATGGCTCACGGGCCCAGCCGCTCTGTGGCATGTGGGATCTTCCCAGACCGGGGCATGAACCCACGTCCCCTGCATCGGCAGGCGGACTCTCAACCACTGCGACACCAGGGAAGCCCTAGATATTTGTAGATAAATGTATTTCCTGTCCAGTTCTCAGAGATGCAGTAGGAGATTCTGGGCATCCTCTGCAGTGGTTGTTTTCAGATTTTGTTATTCAAACCCTTGATGGCACGTTGAGGCAAAGGAGAACTTAAGGAGCAGCACTCTACTGTTCCGTGCCCGCTGCCCCACTTCCACCAGGACACCTCCTTTTTATCTTTCTGCATATTGCGGTTCCTCCCATAAGATTTTATTAGAAGAAAGGATTCTGTTTGTTGAAAAGAGAGAAACAAACCAAAAAACCCTGGCAAAAATAGATCTGCTTTGCATTTTAACTTGAATACCAATGTTGCTGTAGAGACTAGTATTCTAAAGACTCTGGTCACTAGAGAAGTATTACCTTGGTCAAACTCTTTAAACTCTATTGTGGTCTTGGAGTCTTTTTTTTTTATACATGTCTTGTATATTAATTCTCAACTGGGATATGGAAGGATTCATCAAAGATGTGTTTGTCAGGGAGAGGCACAACGCCACAGAAAGCCAAGATCTGGAAGGCAAAGTTGTCCTCTCCAATGGGTTCTTTTAGTTTTACTTTCGGAACTCTTCATATTTGAGTTCCTTGTAAGAAGAGCATAGCTGGGAATTCCCTGGCGGTCCAGTGGTTAGGACTCCATGCTTCACTCCCGAGGGCCTGAGTTCAATCCCTGGTGGGGGAACTAAGATCCCGCAAGGCGTGTGGCCAGAAAAAGAAAAGAAAAGCAGTAACTGAATAAAGTCAACACCACAGAATCTCTAGTTATGCTGTATTTCTTCATAATGAAATAGTTGGTGTAATACCAAGCATGACCTCTCAAAAAGTTCCAAAGATGCTTTTAGGGGTGTAATCCCATGTCACTATCAACTGTAGTAGGTCTTTTAATTTAACCATGTGGTTCTGATCTTTAGCAGTACAACTGATGCCATCTTGGAGTCTTGTGGGTCTGCAAGGGGCTGCCCCTGGGGATGTTTTAAAGAAAACGTTCAGAACTAACCCCTGTGTAATCTCTTATAGTTTTATTTAACAGATATTTATTTAGTATTTACTTTGTGCCAGGTACTGTTTCTAAATACTTGGAAAATGTTCACTTAATTTTTGTAATATCCCCGTGAGGTAGGTACTATTGTCATTCCCATTTTGTAGGTAAAGAGGCTGAGACACAGAGAGGCTAAATAGCTTGCAAAAGGTTATATAGCTACTTTGAAGAAGAACTTTTTACTTAAAACTGTGCTTTGAGTTTGGTAGAATAGTGGAGTCCTTTAAGTTCCATAATGGTTTTTTCTTTCTATTTAAGGTTTTGAAGTACAGGAAGAAGGTTACCTAGCAAAAATCCTGATCCCTGAAGGTACAAGAGACGTCCCTCTAGGAACCCCACTCTGTATCATTGTAGAAAAAGAGGCAGATATACCAGCATTTGCTGACTATCAGCCAACTGAAGTAACTGATTTAAAACCACCAGCACCACCACCTACCCCATCCCCGGTAGGTATGCTTCTAGAATTGAGGGAACACTTAAACCTTATTCATCTCTAAATTAAGGGATTAAAGTAGATGATATTCTAGGTTCCTTCCAGCTCTAAGATTCTATGAATAAGGAAGGAGATAGTTAACATTTGTGGAGACCTACACAGGGTGTGGCACTGCACCATTCACATAATGGTCAATAGTTTGATTTGTATAGCTTTTTTTTTTCCTGGTGTCTTGAGTCCTGCTGAGAACAAAGCTGAGGTGGCATGTTCTTTTTCTGCTTTAGGTGTAGATAGATATATATATACACATATATATATATATATATATACACATACATACATACATACATGGAAGGTAATGCTTTGTCACCCATTTTCTGTAGAATTTGTAGTTTTTGTCATTGTCAATCCTCTTGGTATTAACATATAGTAGGTCAAGCTTATATTTGTAATACATTGGAACCTTCACGAAAATGGCTTATTTTGCATAGAATTTAGTCTGTCTCTATGCACTGTATACTATATACCTGTAACATGAACTTGTATGAATTCCAGGCATCAGTAACGCTATAATGAAGCTTCTGCAGGTGTAGAATCATGTGAGTTTAGATGAGGTACACAGTTCTGTCAGAGAAAACTTGATTTCTGACTGCCGTACATATATGGGGAGCTGGCAAGTAGTTGTAGTGTTTTATTTTTTAATGTGTTTCAACATGGAACCTTCCAGAATAATTTATTATTTTGGAATTAGGTTAAGTAAAAACAAAAGCCATGTAGGTGATATAAGAGAATGAGAATAAAGAAGGGACAAGTGATTAAAGTGAAGAAAGGCTATAAGGATGTTATATACTGGTTACCAAAATTAAATTCCATGCCTCTCTTTGTTAATCATGGAGTTAGAGAATTTGACTTTGTTCTGTCTTTGACATAAAATAATGTTATTCTATTCATATTGCTGTATTATGTTGGTTAAGCAGGAAAAATGTGCATTTGATATTTGGAAAAAAAGATGAAAGTTATTTAATTAAAATAGGTTTGACTAAATAAACTATAAACTCTTAAATCTTTCAGACCAATCTTTGCAGTGGTGAATTAACAATCTGTAACTTTTTTCAAAAGGCAGCCCCTGTTCCTCCAACTCCCCAACCTGTAGCCCCTACACCTTCAGCCACCCGCCCAGCTACTCCTGCTGGACCAAAGGGAAGGTTGTTTGTTAGCCCTCTTGCAAAGAAGCTGGCAACAGAGAAAGGGATTGACCTTACACAAGTAAAAGGTAAGTCTGTTTCTATGGAGTGGGGTTTTACTAAAATTTAGTAGAGTTTCTTCCTTAGGACCAGAGGGTACAACTGTATATAGTCATCTTATCTGCGATAGTCGGGGGAAGGATGAGGGAGGGAAATATCTCCTTTGGTGCCACCACAGAGTAGGAAAATTTACTGTGCTTTGTTTAGTCTGTCTAAGATCTACCTATATAATTTATATCTTTTTTTCCTTCCCTGTTAACGGGAACTGCTTAATTGTTGGTGAAAGTATGATGTGTTTGTTCAGCAGAGTTGGGTTATGGTACTTGATTGTATAATAAGAAATATGTATTAGTGCCAGGCTGATTGAATGTAGTAATACACAGAACAAAACATGAAGTTGGGGTGATTTGAAGTGACTTAAAATAATAAAGTTCATACAAAACTGAACTAATGCCCCTTGAGGGCAAAGGAAAATGTCTTACCTATCTTTTCCTCCCCAGAGAGATAGTGTAGCTTAGTGATAAGAGCATGGGGTCTTGAATCAGACCATCTAGGGTTTAATCCTGGCTTTATCATTTTCTGTGTAATATGTCTTTTGATGAATTACTTTAATCCATCTGTTTTTCCATCTGTAAAACTAGATAATAGTTTACATTAAAACAGGTGAAGTGCTTAGAACAGTATCTAGAATGTAATAAGTACTCAGTACATATTAGTTTTGTTCACATTATTACTATTATTGGCTGGCATTTAAATGTTTTAAGCTAAAATTTAATGTAAGGTAATTAATATACTTTGGAAAAGGGGGGAAATTACTATTCCTGGAACATGGTTTGATGGTTGATACTATGTGCTAGTCTTTTAATTACCAGATTTAATTTGCATAACATTTATTGAAGTAAGAATTATCATTTCCCATTTTTTTATTGTCCAGCTATGAGCACTCATCAGTGGTTATCATCTGTCTGCAATCTGTTGTTTTTATGGTTAGAAAGCAAGCCAATCCCCAAAGGCACAAGAATAGAATGTTATCGCTGTTTTACTTCAGAGGATTCTTGTAATATTGGAAGACCCTTTTTTCACCTTAATATTATTTCACTAGTGTATTGCCATTCTTTATGTACATGTGATTAGAATCAGGGACAGCAATTTAAATTGGAATACATTTTAAGGGGAGGAGGGACTAGGTTAATTATTATATCTGAAGAATTTAGACAAGTAAACAAGGACCATTTATTAGATATTTAGCAATACTGACTGCCTTAGGAGAGATTTGAGTGGAAAAATCTCAATATTCTTATCATGCAGTTAGAGTTAAGTGATTCATTTATTTAGACAAATATTCATTGAGTATTGTTTATGTATCCAACACTTGTTCATAAGACAGACAAGATTCCAGTTTCAGATGCTCATATTACCAACAATAAAGAATTAAATGGACAGGGAGTTATAGCATAGTAGTTAAGAGTATTGGCTTTGGAGCTGGAGTGCTTGGATTTAAAACCCAGCTCTGTCGAACACTAGGTGTGTTACCTTTTGTGTCTCAGTTTCTTCATTTGTATATAAAAATAATAACTTATAGCTTGTTGGGATTAAATAAGTTAATAAACAGTGCCCGTACATAGAAAGCATTAGCTATGATGATAGCATTAGCTATGATGATAATAACTTATTAAATAAGATGATTTGAATGCTAAGAAAGAAATAAACCAAGTGATATACTAGTGAGTAACAGGGTGAATATAGGTGTAGTCATGACTGCTTTTGGACGGGGTGGTTGGAGAAGGTCTTTTTGATGAGATGACATTTGATCTGACCTGAAAGATGAGTCAGCTATGAGCCAACCATGTGAAAAACTGGAGGAAAACCATTTTGGGCAAAGACCAGCTTGAAGTGGAAAGAGCTTGGCATGTTTGAGGAACAGAAAGGAGGCCAGTGTTAATGGAGCATAGTGAGCAAATGATCTAGTGGTAGGAGATGAGGTCAGAAAGAAACTCGGGGGCGAGAACATAAAGGATTTTACAGGTTATGATAGTATTTGAATTTTATTTAAAGTACAGTAGGAAGCCATTGAAAGATTAATATGAGGAAGTGGCATAAAATGATTTATATTTTTAAAAGATCATTTTGGCTGCTCTGTGCAAATGGATTAAATGAAAGCCAAGGCACCTGTTAAGATGCTGTTGCTGGAGCTGATGATGGTGGCTTACACAAGGGTGGTGAGAGTAGAAATGAAAAGAAATGGACAGCTTCAACATGCACTTCTGCCATAGAATCAACAGAACTTAGTCAGGGATTGGATATGGGGACTCGACAACAGCAACTTCAAAAGAAATGCGCAGTGGACGCTGGTCTGGACAGCTTGAAAAATGAAAAGTGGATGAAGAAGTGGAGATAACATTGTGGACAACTTATTCAGGAACATTTGCTGTGAAGGAAGGCATAGAAATAGAAATGTAGCTTTTGGGAGCATTTGGGCTCAAGAGAGAGCTTTTGAAAATGAGTGATAGTAGAACAGGTCTAGTGTAGAGTTTCTCAGCTGTGGCACTGTTGACATTTTTGACCAGGTAATTCTTTGTTGGCAGGGTGACAGCTGGTGTCCTGTGCATTGTAGCATGTTTAGCAACATCCTTGGCTTTTACCTGCTACATGGTAGTAGCATACCCCACTTGGGACAACCAAAAATATTTTCAAACATTGCCAGATGCCCCCTTGGGGGCAAAATTGCCCTGGCTGAGAACCAGTGGTCTAATAGAAAGGGATAAATTGGTGATGTAGAAAAGGAGAAAGAGCAGAATAATTTGGCAAGGTACAAAGTTTTTGATAATGTAAGAGGGGATGGGATTGGTTTGGGGTAGGAATTAGGACACTTTGTCTACCTTTATAGGAGAGAGGAGAATATGGGGTAGGTTTATAGGTTTGTTGGTAGCAGATGAGGAGAGTACCTCTCTGGTTCCTGCTATTTGATCAGTAACATATAAAGGGAGGGGGTAGTTCCCTGGTGGTCTGGCGGTTAGGATTCGGTGCTTTCACTGCTGTGGCCTGGGTTCAGTCCGGGTTAGGGAACTGAGATCCCACACGCAGCCAAAAAAATTAAAAAAGTATAAGGTGAGGGGATCTGCTGGAGAGTTAGTGTGGGAAGGTCTGAGATTAGAGAGATTGTGAAATAGTGTTCTCAGAGACAGGGAAAGTGAATTCAAGGGAAACAATTTAATTTCTGGATAGTTTTGTGTGTCTATTTTAGTTTTGTGCCTCTGAATTTAGGTGTGTACTTTTCCCCCCAGCAATATTAAGCTACTCTGGTGCTGGCACTGAGAAGGCATATGTTTTAGAGTTTGACCAGGGAGTGATTATAACAGTGATCCATAGAGTGTAGGCTGGGTAAGGAGGAAGTGAAGACAGGAGGCTTGACAACATGATGAGAGCAGAGGAATTAGTGGAGTGGAAGAAATTTTGCATTAGGGGGAGTAAGTGGCCTGAAATAAGTGAGCTGAGAGGATCAGTGGTTGGTGTTTTATGACACCACCTCTGATACTAAATGTAATTTTCTTTCCACACCAGCAATCAGTTCTCTACACCACGTGAGCATCCAACAATTCAATCCTATTCTGACACTCTGCAGAGTTAGCATCAGACTCCACACGTTTTTGTTTTTGTTTTTGTTTTAAATTATTTATTTTTGGCCGCGTTGGGTCTTCGTTGCTGCGTACAGGCTTTCCCTAGTTGTGGTGAGCGGGGGTTACTCTTCGTTGTGGTGTGCAGGCTTCTCATTGCGGCGGCTTCTCTTGTTGCAGAGCACAGGCTCTAGGCACGTGGGCTTCAGTAGTTGTGGCTCGCGGGCTGTAGAGCGCAGGCTCAGTAGTTGTGGCGCACAGGCTTAGTTGCTCCATGGCATGTGGGATCTTCCTGGACCAGGGCTCGAACCCGTGTCCCCTGCATTGGCAGGCGGATTCTTAACTGCTGCGCCACCAGGGAAGTTCCGAGACGCCACAGGTTTAAAGGCTCAGTCCCACAAGTCTGCCCCCACTTGAGATGCCAGTCCTGAGGATCACCCATACTTCTGACACACTGGCTATAAACCAGGAATTCCCAAGACCCCCTCTTCGGGTTTGATAATTCACTAGAATGACTCACAGAACTCAGGAAAGCACATTATTTACTATTGCCTGTTTATTATAAAGGATACAACTCAGAACAGTCAAATAGAAGAGATGCATGAGACAAAGTATGGGGAGTGGGGGTTGGTGCTGAGCTTCTGTGCCTCTCTGGGAGCACCCCCCCGCCCCCGGCACATTAATGTGTTCACCAACCCAGAAGCTCTCCAAATCTTGTTGTTCAAGAGTTTTATTTTTATAGGGGTCAATTATTATTTTTATAGGCATCGTTGATTGTATCATTGGCCATTGGTTATTGAACTCAATCTCCAGTCCCACCCCTACCCCTTTCCCCCAGGGACAGATTGCTTACCAAATTTGACCAAAATGTAATCATTTGGGGAGAAACTGTTCTGAAAGCCTAAACCCTGATATTCAGAGTTTGATTTGTCTCAGAGCTACCCATATTATGGTTTATATTTCTTTGATGCAGAGCATTTTCACATCACTGTCCCATTTTATCCTCACAGCATTCCCATGAGTAGGGGCTGGTATGATAATCTGTCCTACAGATGAGACTAAAGACCAGATAAGATTAAGTGACCACAGTCATCTGTCTAGTTTATGTTTGACAACAACCCTACGTTTTTCACTCCTAGTCTAGTGTTCTTCCCTTTATACCATATTGCTTTATGATGGTCTGTTGTGCCTTCTTAGGGAGAGAGACAAAACAATTTCAAAGATTTCAGCTAACTCCTAATAGGAAATTCTTATAGGTGGATGAAGCTTAGTATAAGGCAGGTGGTACTGCAGTTTCCTCATCTTGAGGGGCTGCAGTGTCCAGATCAGCCTTGATTGTAAGGGGAGGTTATGGTTTCTGTCTTTTATAAGGAAGGGAATCTAATAGGCATACTGCTGCCTCTGTTCTAGAGCTCCTGGTGAGGATAAACACAATCCTAGCCAACTCAGTTTTCATAATGAAGGAAAGGAGTTGGGACGAACTGCACACAACGAGAATCCTTTTAAAAGTCTGCCTTGGGGGAAGATGAATCAATTTGACCAAATATTTTCTAGAAGTGGGCCAGTGTAAAAGGTATTTTAATAACTAAATTCTGAATCTCCTTAGAATTAAGGTTCAGGATTATCTACTTAGGTGTAATGTTAAACCTAAGAGGTTGTGGATGGGAGGAGGAAAGAAATTGAATGAAAGTAAAATTAAGCCTGTTGAGGGAACTTTGAAGATCTTTCTTCATGTGTAACATGGCACCTTTTTCCTTCATAATCTCTAACACAAGCCAATATAGCGCCTTGGCTACTGTGAGAAAGCTGTGAATAATGGAGACCACATATAGAACGAATGGTTCTAAAGATGAGATCATTGCATTTGAGAGTTATTCATGCTATGTCAGGGTAAAAACAGTTGACTTGCCTGATTTGTCCAAAATAATTGTTATCATATCTGTCGACTCTGTAGCAAGGGAATTGTTTATGAGCAAATGAATGTAGAACCCAAATGAGATATATTCCAGGATTTCAAAAAGGGTGTTTTGGAGCTAACGGAGAGGAGGGCAACAAAAGGTGTTATTTTTAGGGAAAAGTTTAAGGGGCATGATTAAGGCAGTGGCCCCTTTAGAGGGTCTTTGTTAGAGAACCTTTAGGAACTTGCACTTCAGGATCACAGTGCTGATCTCCTTGAGGAATTAGCGGTACGCTGTCATGTGTGTGGTATTCCTGTGTCTCTTCCAGGGACAGGACCAGACGGCAGAATCATCAAGAAGGACGTCGACTCCTTTGTGCCTACTAAAACTGCTCCTGTGAGTTATATTTCGCTTCCTAAATTTTGGTTGCAGTTTGTCCCTGCAGAGTGCTTTGTCCAGCCTGTTAGACCCTTGCATACATTATTTATGAGTGAAATAGCTTAATCAGAACTGTGTTTCTTTTGTCTAATTTCACTGGCTAGTAATAAGTACATATGAATGTGCTGTTATTCATACACAAAAGCAAAGATGATATACCACATTGAAATCCACTCCAAGTTGTTTTTGTTCTTTTTTGAGTAGTGATACTAAATTTTTCCTAACTTATCATCTTATTCAGGCCCTATTTTTTAATTTTTTTTTTTTTTTTTGGCGGTACGCGAGCCTCTCACTGTTGTGGCCTCTCCCGTTGCGGAGCACAGGATCCGGACGCGCAGGCTCAGCGGCCATGGCTCACGAGCCTAGCCGCTCCGCGGCATGTGGTATCTTCCCAGACTGGGGCACGAACCCGTGTCCCCCGCATCAGCAGGCGGACTCTCAACCACTGCGCCACCAGGGAAGCCCCAGGCCCTATTTTTTAAAGCATGCTTGCAAGTTGGTTGGCTAGTGTTTGAGTTTTATGTAGTTAATTAGTTCACAGGGGGATTAAATCCACATAGCCAACTCCGTTTGATCAGTAAAGGTGCTAAAATAATCAACTATAAGTAAGGAAAATGATTTAGTTATTTAGATGTTTGCTTTAAAATAAAAGATTTGTCTTTCTTTTTTTAAAATAAATTTATTTATTTATTTTTGGTTGCGTTGGGTTTTTGTTGCTGCGTGTGGCGTTTCTCTAGTTGTTGTGAGCAGGGACTACTCTTCGTTGCAGTGCATGGGCTTCTCTTGCTGTGGAGCACGGGCTCTAGGCGTGCGGGCTTCAGTAGCTGTGGCTCGTGGGCTCAGTATTTGTGGCTCACGGGCTCTAGAGCACAGGCTCAGTAGTTGTGGCGCACAGGCTTAGTTGCTCCACGGCATGTGGGATCTTCCTAGACCAGGGCTCGAACCCGTGTCCCCTGCATTGACAGGAGGATTCTTAACCACTGTGCCACCAGGGAAGCCCCTGTCATTGTTTTTTCTTAACAGTATTCAGGAAAATACATTACTTTCTTTGTATTTATCTCTTAATCTTTTCAATTTAGGAATGCTTTGATTGCTTTTCTTGAAGAAAGTTTTGTGAAAACAAAATTATTTTGATATAAACTAGTCATAGAAACATTTAAAACATGATTACCCAATTCTAAGTATGAAAATTAGAAACAAAACTCTTAAACAAGCACAGTCCAAATCGGAGTCCCTTTTGCTCCCTTGGGATAGAAATAGCTGTTTTCCTATAAACCATTTAATTTTCACTTTGCCATCTGTAAAAGAGTCACTAACAGTTGTTCACAGTTGCTTATGCTAAGACTAAGAACTTTTTTACCTCCTTCTAGACTCCAGCAGCTGCTGTGTCTCCCCCGAGTCCAGGAGTGGCGCCGGTTCCTACAGGTGTCTTCACAGATATCCCAATCAGCAACATTCGCCGAGTAAGAGTATTACCATAACTTTTCGACCCAAAGCTGTTGGGGACATCTTTACTCTGATTGTTCAGTTGCATCCACAGTTTGAAACACTAAGAAGAGACTTTTTTAAAATTGGGAACCTTAGATGATTCATTTAATAGGTGTTTGATTTGGCCAATAGAATTCTTGGGATACACAAACACTGTGTTCTGATTAAATACTATTGGAAGGGGCTAAGTTATGGTGCAGTCCTCCATCTTCCAGTTCTAATAATGCTTGAGGTAAGCATTACCAGGGAGCAAGGTAAAGGGGCAAACAGAGCCCTGAATGAGATGAGGTCTCATTTCAACTCTAGATAATTGATTTTTGAATCTCTTTGATTTTAGGTTATTGCACAGCGGTTAATGCAATCTAAGCAAACCATACCTCATTATTACCTTTCTGTTGATGTAAATATGGGAGAAGTTTTATTGGTACGGAAAGAACTTAATAAGGTAAAAGGTCTGGAAATTCTACCTTCATAAATTCTAAAAATCTTGTTTTCCCTCACTGAATATTTACATTTTTGCTCATATATTGTATTTTGTTACAAACGCCAATTGATAATGGAAAAATGGATGTCATCTTAATTTTAACTGACAGAGAGTATCCTGGAGAATTTTCATTTTCTAACCCTTGATTAAAGTTTATGATTAAAGTCGACTTTGCTATGGATCCATTTTAGCCTAACATAGTCACTATGATCCTATGAGACTACTTGAGTCTCTTCTGGTAGGAAATAGTATGTTTACTTTGTGTTTATAGTTAGTACCAAGCACCTACTTAGTGTTTAGTTACTTAGTAACTTATGGGATGCAGCTAAAGCAGTGCTTAGCAGGAAACGTACAGGTGTAATGGTCTACATTAAAATAGATGAAGAAAACCAACTTTTGGTTTCTTTTCATCCTTTCCACCTCAGGACATAGGTATATCCACCCCCTCCCACCTTCTCAAGATTATATGGTTTCAGTCTTTGAGAAGAGAATTTAAGAAACTACTATGGTTTCTTGTCTTTGCAGATGTTAGAAGGGAGAAGCAAAGTTTCTGTCAATGACTTCATTATAAAAGCTTCAGCTTTGGCATGTTTAAAAGTTCCTGAAGCAAATTCTTCTTGGCTGGACACAGTTATAAGACAGTAAGTATAACACTTCTGGGGAAGGTATATATATATTCATATATATCCATCAGCAGTGTTTTGTGGGCTGTCTCACGTATAACTAGGAGTATAGGGAGTAAGGAGAAGCAGAAGATGGAGGGGAGATGGCTTCCACAGGCAAGACAATTTGAAAACAACATAAAGCTATTTCTGAGATAATGCCAAATTTAGTTAGTAAAGACTACAGGTTCTTTGAGTTCAGAAAAGGGAGATAAGTGTACAAATATGTATAATTAAGTTGATAATGACTCTCACAAAGCAGGATTGAAATGGTTTTGTTCACCAATGAGTTCTGCTAAACTTTAGTGGGGGCAAAATTGAAAACAAAACCAAAAAAACAGTATTTGTTAATATTATGGTAGCATGTGACTGGCATGGTGCTCTTGGTGTCTTTCACATGTTGTCTCATTTAATCCTTATGACCACGTTATGAGTTAGGTGGTTTTACACATTTTCTAGATGAAGAAACTGAGGCTCAGTAAGTTGAGTTACTCGCTGAGTTAATATGTTAGTAGGTAGCAGAACTGTGATTGGAACCAGGATTCTGACTCAGCCTAGGTTTTTTCTACTATGTAGATGCTTTTATATTATTAATTTAAAATTTTTTACAATAATAGTATGTACATTAGAATATTAATTCATGGCTATGGTGACCTGCTCAACCTTTAATCTGAGGTCCACTCCCAAGAGGCAAACACAGCCTTTAAATTGTTATTTCTTTTGTTATTTACTTTCCTATTTCTAAACATTTTTCTGTTGCCTTTCATAAATTTTTCATTTCATTTACTTTATCAACTGACGTCCTATTAAAGAAGGTTAAGATTTAGCTTTGTTCTACCCTCTCTACAAACACACACACACACACAACCCATCATCCTACCAAATTGATTGTAGCACAAATTTTGGACAAATCAGTATTCAGTGTTAATATCTTTATGACTATGAAAAATTGTTTATGACTAAGGAAGTATAGTATACCATGAATACTGACCTGATTTTAATGATTGCCTAAGAGGGGCTAATTTTTAACTTACTCATCATGAAATCTTTCTGAAACTCCCCAAGAGAACTCTAAACGTGTTTCACAGGACTGAAAAATGGTTTACTGATTCTAATTTTTTCCTTGGTCACCCCACTCTTAGAGAACATCTGAGGGTCTTACTATATTTTTAGAGACTATATTAGCTTTCTGGGGCTGCCATGACAAATTACCACAAAATTTGTGGCTTAACAAAAATTTATTCTCTCCTAGTTCTGAAGGTCAGAAGTGTGCAATCAAGGTGTCGGCAGGACTGTGCTCCCTCCACAGGCTCTCGGGTGGACTCTTGCTTGCATTCTCCAGTTCTGGCGGCTCCAGGCATACCTTGGCTTGTGGCTGCACAGCTCCAACTTCACATGGCCTTCATGTGTCTATGTCTTCTCTTCTGTCTCTTACAAGGACACTTGGCATTGGATTTAGGGCCCACCCAGATAATCTAGGGTGGTCTCATCTCAAGAACTTAATTACATCTGCGAAGACCTTTTTACTAAATAAGGTCACATTAGTAGATTCTGGGATTAAGACATAGACATATCTTTTAGAGCATGGTTATGAACATTTGAGGACAGTTCTTTGTGTTGACATATGTTTTCACTTCTCTTGGGTAGACTCCTTGGAGTGGAATTACTGGGTCATAGGGTAAATTTATGTTTAATCTTTTAGGAATATCTGAAGGAAACACTACGTAGATGAAAGGATGGACATTGCAGGGCAAGTTCTATAAATTATTTATTAATCCTTACCAAATGCCCTTCAATTTGTTCGTCCAGCTATTCAACAAATATTTATTGAACATATACTGTTTGCTGGATTTAGTGGTGAACAAGATAGGAAACACCATCCCTACTGTCTTAGGAGGAAGATTATTGAAAAAATAATATTGTAATGACAAGGTAATTTAATTAAGAAAGAAGTGTTTGCTGTCTGATACCTTGGCCAGAGCCCAGCTACGGTAGTTGCTAAGTGTCACACACTGTATTATTAGAGCAGGTCCCTGTGTTTGCAAGTGATAAAAGCCTGCTGCCTCTGGCGAGCTTGGGCACACTGGGGGGTATGGTCCCCATAATCTCCAAAGAGCTGGAGTTCTTCCTTCATGTGAAGTTTTAACTTTTTCTTTTTTTTTTTTTTAATTGAAGTATAGTTGATTTACAATATTATATTAGTTTTAGGTGTATGGCATAGTGATTCAGTATTTTTGCAGATTATACTCCATTATAAGTTATTACAAGATAATGGCTATAATTCCCTGTGCTATACAATATATCTTTGTTGATTGTCTATTTTATACATGGTAGTTTGTATCTGTTAATGCCATACCCCTAATTTGTCACTCCCCCCTTCCCTCTGTCCTTTGGTAACCACTAGTTTGTTTTCTGTATTGTATCTGTGAGTTTGTTTCTGTTTTGCATGTGCATCCATTTGTATTATTTTTTACATTCCGCATATAAGATACACAGTATTGGGCTTCCCTGGTGGCGCAGTGGTTGAGAGTCTGCCTGCCGATGCAGGGGACATGGGTTCGTGCCCCGGTCTGGGAGGATCCCACATGCCGCGGAGCGGCTGGACCCGTGAGCCATGGCTGCTGGGCCTGCATGTCCGGAGCCTGTGCTCTGCAACGGGAGAGGCCACAACAGTGAGAGGCCCGCGTAACGCAAAAAAAAAAAAAAAAAGATACACAGTATTTGTCTTTTTTTGATTTATTTCACTAAGCATAATATTCTCTAAGTCTGTCCACATGGCTGCAGATAGCAGAATTTCTTTCTTTTTTATGGATGAGTAATATTCATGTGTGTGTGTGGGTACTTGGGTTGCTTCCATGTCTTCTTTTTTGGCCATGCATGCAGGATCTTCCCCAACCAGGGAGCCACCCTGAGCACCCTGCAGTGGAAGCTTGGAGTCTTAACCACTGGACTGCTAGGGAAGTCCCTTCTTCCATGTCTTTAATTAGTATGTTCATTTTTTCCAGATATATTCCCAGGATTGGAATTACTGGATCATATAGTAGTTCTATTTTTAGTTTTCTAAGGAACTTCCATACTCTTTTTCCACAGTGGTTGCACCAATTTGTTGATACATTCTCACCAACAGTATACAAGGGTTCCCTTTTCTCCATATCCTCACCAGCATTTGTTAACTTTTTCTTTATTGCAGATCACTTTAGCAGGGGCCCTTACATAGACGACCCCTAAGGAGACTCTGATACAATTCAGGAGTTTGGGAACTTGGTTGGGGGGGGAAAGTCATTCTTTTCTACTAACCTTTAACTGAAATTTAGCATTTCCTCCCATTATAAATATAAAGAACAAATCAAAGAGGTATTAATAGTACTTGTGCTGATGACCAAATAAAAATCAAGTTACTTTCGTATCACATTGTAGTTATTGCGGATATCTTAAAATATATTTTTTTCTTATCACTACTTCAAAAGTATAGCCATAATTAGACCTGCTGCAAGATTATTGAGTTAATACAGAAGTGCATATATCACAATTTTGTTTTTTGAATAGTTTGATAACTGAATTTCAATATAGTTTGTTTTGGGGAAAGTTTTTCTGGTAATTTGTGTATTTTGTTTTCTGTGTTTAAAAAATATATATATTCTGAGAAGGGACCCAAATGCAAATGTGCCCCATGGCGTAGAAAGGATTAAGAATCCTACTTTTATGTTTTGAGACAACACCACCACCCTACCACATGAGTACTTCTGTTTCTCCCGCCATGGAGTCCTCTCCCTTCACTCTTTCGTTCATCTGCTCAAGTTCTGCTTGCAGACTCAGCTCCAGCCAGTCCATTTCGTTTCAAAATCTAAGGAGTTCTTTTTAATTCTCACCGATGCTGAACCTTTTTTTCCCCACCTGTACCCATGGTGTTAGTCAAGGAAGATGAGGGGTAGTTAGTGAGTACGTGTGAAACCAACCTACTGACATATCTCTCATTCATTTTTTAAAAGTGCAGGTCTAAGGGAGGCCACAGCAAAATTTAAAAACCAGGAAAGAGCTCTCCCTGGCTGAAAAGTAGCACAAACTGAAGTAAATACCACTATTCTTGGGTAACCTAAAACAAACTCTTAATTAAACATTGTTGATGATTATTGAGGTTTACTTTTCTTTTTCTTTTTAAATAGAAATCACGTTGTTGATATCAGTGTTGCAGTCAGTACCCCTGCAGGACTCATCACACCTATTGTATTTAACGCACACATAAAAGGACTGGAAACCATTGCTAATGATGTTGTTTCTTTAGCAACCAAAGCACGAGAGGGTAAACTACAACCACATGAGTTCCAGGTAAGGTAATAATTATTTATCTTCTGAATGTTATTATGTTATTTTAATGAATTATGTTATTTTAAAATTTGGTATTATGTTTCTATTGCATTTTCTGCCTTTTGATTCTGCCTTGTGTCTCACTGACACAAGGTCTTGAAAATAAAGAAAAATTGAGTAACCTATCAAAAGCTGAAAATAACACATTTTCAAGTAGTGTGCAAAAGCCACGCAACTGACTTTCGTTCATATTGCTATAGTTGTATGTTTTCAGTAAAGTGTATTCCATTCATTCCTTTTTTCCTTTCGGCTTTATTTATGTATAATTAGCAAATAGGAATTGTAATAGTTAAGGTGTACAACTTGATGTTTTGATATATGTATACACTGTGAAGTGATCATGACAAGCTAATTATCCATCCCCTCATATATTTACCATTTTCCTTTTCTTTTTTATGGTAGTTGAATCCTTTTTTAAAATTCATTTTATTGAAGTATAGTTGATTTACAGTGTTGTGTGAATTTCTACTGTACAGCAGAGTGATTCAGTTATACATGTGTATACATTCTTTTTCATATCCTTTTCCATTATGGTTTATCACAGGATATTGAATATAGTTCCCTGTGCTATACAGTAGGACCTTGTTGTTTATCCATTCTATATATAATAGTTTGCATCTACTAATCCCAAACTCCCAATCCATCCCTCCCCCACCCTCTCTCCCCACTTGACAACCACAAGTATGTTCTCCCTGTCTGTGAGTCTTGCTTATGTTTCGTAGAGAAGTTCATTTGTGTCATATTTTAGATTCCGCATGTAAGTGATATCATATGGTATTTGTCTTTCTCTAACTTACTTCACTTGGTATGATAATCTCTAGGTCCAATCCATGTTGCTGAGAGTCCTTAAAGTAAAATATTATCTTAAGGTCTTTTCACAAAACAGTTGTCATTTTTTTCTAATTTATGTTGACAAGCAGTTACCATGATCTGTTTTTAATCTTTTTTTCTTTAGGGTGGCACTTTTACGATCTCAAATTTAGGAATGTTTGGAATTAAGAACTTTTCTGCTATTATTAACCCACCTCAAGCATGTATTTTGGCAATTGGTGCTTCAGAGGATAGACTGGTTCCAGCAGATAATGAAAAAGGGTAAGTGCCAAAATGGAGAGGGAGTTGTAAACTCACTTTCATTACAATATACCTGTTTTTTTTTTTTTTAATATACCTGTTTTTGAGTCTCAGTTTTTATAATTATTGCCATGGCATATTGTAGCTTCAGTCAACAACTCTTCTTGTTTTACTGTTTGAGATGGGAAGTCTTGTTTACTCTAGGTCAGGGGTCAGCATACTTTTTTCTTAAAGAGCCAGTTAGTAAATTATTTTATGCTTTCTGGGTCATACGGTGGCTATTGCAAATACTCTGCCATTGTGGTGTAAAAGCAGGCATAGGCAATACATAAATGTATTCCAGTAAACCTGTGGGATTTGGTCTGAGGGCTGTTGTTTGCGGACCTGTATCCTCTAGATGGCTGTTTGGTCTGTTTCTTCAAACTGTTAATTTGAGCTAGAGGTGTACAGCCCATGAAGAATAGGTGGAAAATAATGTTACCTGGTTGGGATTATAAGTTAGGTGTTGTCATTTGGGCTGGTTACTAGCTAAAATCTAGTGATTGCTTTCAGAATTCCTAATAATGTTTTTATCTTTTTCTAGATTTGATGTGGCTAGCATGATGTCTGTTACACTCAGTTGCGATCATCGGGTTGTGGATGGAGCAGTTGGAGCCCAGTGGCTTGCTGAGTTTAGAAAGTTCCTTGAAAAACCTATCACCATGTTGTTATAATTAACCCAAGAATTTCTAGACTTTCCCAGGTCACACTGGTTCATTCTTACCAAGATATAAATATGTTATTAAACGGTGGTTCTCTTTTTATTTTAAGGTTGACCAGTTACTTTTGAGTCTGTCCAGATAAGTTATTTGTAATGGGCATTACTGAATTTTTTAAAATGCCAATTACATCCAAATATTGTGCACATTTAATCAATACCAAATTTTAAGCTGTATACTCCTAGTCAGGGGGCATGTGGCTTAGCCCTTTGGTCATAAGGACTTCCACTGGGAAATGTAGAGGTAGAATTGTGGTTCCCTATCGAGACAGGCACATAAAAGTAACCTTGATGAGATCTTGAGGTTTTGAAATTTAATTACCTCAAATGTTTTGTTTAGATTTGAGAAAAAGAGGAGAAGTCGGGAAAATTAGTTCTCTTGGAGAAACGGTTTGAATTGAAGCTTGATTTTGGAACATAAACCTAATTTAAAATTTTCTGTTACATAATCTCAGTTTATCATGGATGGGAAGCATAGAGAACTTCAAGGAAAATAAGTGAAATTTTAAAAGTCAACATTTTCTTAGAACTGTTCCACCAGCTGTTCTTTGTTTATTTTTCTATGAATTCAGAAATGGTTGTTTTCCCCTCTTGAGATGAAGATATAAATATGAGCCAGCTACTTGGTATAAGTGAGAATTTGTGTGGGTATCTGTTTAAACAATTGAAATGTGTCATTCTGAGAGCAGAATTCTATAATTACCTCCAAATAAAAGAATATGCTTATAGAATTTAACAGAGTAAAGTTGTGAAAGTAGAATTTTTCCTCCAAAATTAACTGGTGGTTACTTGCAAGTGAACTTAATTACCAGGATTTATTACTTAAATAACTTTGAAAAGCTGTATCAAGTAACTATGGAATTAAGTGTGCATATGTAAACTATGTTTCCTAGTGAGATATGTGCCAAAGTCCATTTATCACCAGGTTCTATCTGAAAAGAAGAGGGGAGAGATACGCTGGTGAACAGTTTGGAGTGATAAAAGATGATGACCAAAACGAAGTGGTTAGTTCTACTTGGATAAAGTGAAAAATGTTAAATGTGTACAAAAAAAGTGTTCTGTGTTTTTCCACCCCAGTGTTGTCTCGTGTAAAATAAGAAAGCCCTAAAATCCTATCGGAGAGAAAAAAATTATTTAGGTTGTTTGCTACCTTATCAACCTGAATTTGTTTTTTCCATTTTGTTACGATTTGCCTTTCTTTGTGGGGGGTGGATGGTGTTGATATTCAGGATAATAAAATTGAATTAGAAACATCACAATTCTAGACTTTCTACTGAATTGATGTGTTTTGATAAATACTTGGAATTGTAATATGTGGAGCTGTTCCCTGAAATTTAGGTCTTTCAATGTTGAATCTATTTCTAAATGTTCGTTATTTTATGGTGCACAAGTGACACTCCAAATATTCCAGAAATATTTTCCTTGCTGTATTACTATGAAAACAATTCAATACATTAATCTGATTTTTCAGTAATTAGTAATTTTAGCTTGAACTGAAGATTATGCAGCAGGAACAAACTTATGACAAGGGACCATCACCAGTATGAGCCATATCTGGTTCAAATACATGAAACTTCAAAGATAACTCATTCTTTGCTAATGTTTATGGCTCTATTGTTCCCTTGAGAGAAAAATAAAAAGTTGCATTCTAATAAAAATTGTTCTGAGTTAAAAATTAATCTGAGCTATAATCTAAATCTGGATTCAGTCTAGTTTGCTTACCAGAACTGAATGAACAAAAGTTAGAAATAGTGCTTTGGTTCAAATTAGATTGTTTAAAAATTAAACTATATGATTTCAATGTTTCTGGTCTAATATTTTTGATCTGTGGGTAATTATTTCTCACATTAGATTATTTAAGACCAGGAACAGCTGTGTACATGGTAAGCTGTACACAGAAACATTTTGAGTTTATAGAATTGGTAAAATAAGGACTGAGTTTAGGAGCATATAACCTAACGCTTTAGGCTTAAGGAGCTCTCTTGTTGGGGGGTGGCACATAGCAAGATGGAAGTGTGGTCTGGCTCTGTTAGGTACTTTACTCCATTCCTGAGGTTTGTGAGTGAAGTTAAAATATCCCAAGGCATGGTCTACAAGAGGAGTTGACCAGTGCAAGAGATAATAGGAATGTGCTGTAAGGAATACTCATCCCCCAGTAACGCGTGAACTCTGGAATACATGGGAAAATAATCACTGCTGATTACCGATCTCTAACACCAAGTTTACAGAAAAATCTGGTATCTAAATCAAGGCTAATTCATGTCCATCTCAAAGTTTTCAGTTTTGAAGAAGAAAAATCTTGGTAAGATTCCAATTTAAACTACTCCACAGTTCATCACTAGTTAATGCTCTTCCTGGACAAAGTTTTGCTTTTTGTAGGGAGGGTGAGGTGGAGATGTTAGAATATAAGTGAAAGTATTTTGGAAAATAACTAGGATGTAAATTTACCATTTTAACATTAAGCATGTTAGATCTTGTACTCATTTTATTAGTAAGTATCCAATTATATAGCTGCTGACATAAGTAACACCTAAGTGCGAGAGTGCAAGAGTAGAGTCAGCCAGTTCAATATAGTTAGGTATGGGAGTTTATAGGAAATAAGTTTCCACAGTGATTTTGTAGAAGCAAAGATAAGGTCAAAGCATTCCAGGTATTTTTGAGGGATAAGGAGAATATAATAGGTTTGTTAATTTTAGGACATCATATAGTTCTAGAAAACTTTCAGACAATAAATTATCCTATTGCTAGAAAAATTCAAGTCCAGGCCAGGTTTAAGAAAATTATATTTGTTTTTAATTGTCACATTTCAATTATTTCTATTACACATACATTAGTTTCTAAAGTTAAAAAGTTTTAAAGTTAATGAGAACTTTAAAGACCTTATGTTGAATTAGAAAGTAATAATTACAAGGAAGTTGTTTTATATCTAGAAAAGACCAAGAGATGTTTAAAGTTTGATGTGAATGTTCCTTACTTAGGATATAAATTGGAAAGTTGATACTTTTGTATTGAACGAACTGACAGATGAATGGGAGTTTAAAAAGTACATCACTTCTGTATTTTAAAAATTATTTTCTTAGGAGAAAGGCACTGGTCCCAAAGTCAGCTCCTTTTTCTTAAATTAGAGTTGGATGTATTTTGTGTCTTATGTGTAATAACATCCAATTACTGTTACTGCATCGTTGTATCTAATCCACAGATAAGTCCATATCTGATATTAAAAGGTAGGTAGGCTTGGACTCCTGCCAGAGCTGTTTTACAGAAGTACAGAGGTTAATAGAAGCAAAGGTTTGCATACTATTACATTGGCCCTACATCTTTATTGCTGGAGGAAACTGTCACTGCTAAGGCACATCTTGGTAATAAAAAACTTCTTTCACAGTGTGGGATTTATTCCTGATGCAGAAATTTACTAGAGACAAAAATTTTTTTTTCAACTGGTAAAGCAAGAATTCTCACATATTATTGAATACTTGGAGACAAATAGACTTTTCCCAAATGATATTTAAGTTACTTAAGACCATTACAAATATCTTTGAAACAAGTATATCATGGCAGTACTGTTTTCAGTAGTTTCTGCTTGATGCTAAGTTTACTTGAGAAGGAGAAAGAATTAAAACAAAACAAAACAAAAAAAACGGCTGATGAGAAAATCTCATTCCATCAAAAGGAACTCTTAGAAAATGAAACTAGTGTTTAAGATAAACCTCTTCACCCATAGTGAAGGCCCTCTAGTTCACATGACTTTATCACTGAAAACTCCAAAAACTCCAAATACACGATGCTCTTAACTTACACCAATGGCATTGTGACAATTAATGTAGCTTTCTCTTTGATAAATTTTGCTGTAGTCATTTCAGTATCCACAGATTCTGGAAGATTCAGATGTAATCTGTACTCAGAAACCTCGATCAATAAGTCATCCTAAGAATAATAAACCAAGAGAAAATTTTAAAGATGAAAATAGAAAAATATTTCCTGGTTAAAATTTGTGTTATTTGTTTATTGTTCCCAGTTATTCACTCCTTTCGCATAAGAAGAGGATCCCACTTAAAAGCAATAAAGTTGCTGTTGTAAATCCCTGAGATTTTGAGGTGGTTATTGCTGCTCAGTATATCAAAAGTTAACTGATACAGTACCAGAAGATGGGTGTTGCCATCCTAAATTATGTAGCATTGACTTTGGGGCTGACCAGCAAACAGCAAGGAAAATTATTGGAGACTGGAAAGATGGTGATCTATGTTTTATGGTGACAAAGCCCTTTTCACAATAATTTGGAAGACATAATGTACCCGGTTAATTTGTGGCTTTAGGTACAGAAGTGGGAAAATAGAATGTTATTTGCATACATTGGTTCTATTGGCCACATTTAACAAGGTACTACAAAAAGATGAGCTTAGAAAAGAATTTCTCAGTTTGCAAGGGAAAATACAGAATTGAAAGGGAATATACAAAGCCCAGAAATTCTAAGACTTGAGGAATGAAAAATGGAACTAATTTTTATTTTCAACCAGTAAACAATGAAGTTGAGAAATTATTTCTTTATCAACAAAGGCTGATTAAAGCTGCCTAGAGGCAAATACTAAATCATAAGTCTTTATACCCTTTGCTAAAACCTCTAACTGGATTAAGATGGACCTCATTAAAGCCTTACATTTGGCCCAGATGACAGCAATTAAGTCAAAAGAGGCTATTGAAAAATGGACATGTCTAAAAAAGAATTGAGAGGTGTAGCACTGACTGGAATCAAAGAAAGAAAGTGCTACCAGTCTGGACTAAAACTAATTTAAAATAATCTTTTGACCCCAGCATTCCATGGGCAGCAAACAGGCTGAGTAAGCTGCTCAGCACCTAATGACAGCATATTCTTCAACGCTCTTTTCAGATGTGGCTAAGGTAGATTATGAAAAAGGAAAAACATCCCAAAGAATGGAGCTGAAAGTCATGGAAAACAATGGAACTAGGAGGCTAGGTAATCAAGGAACCTTGTCAAGGGACCTAAGCAAGAACATCCTCTACCTCCAGGAAAGGGACCCTCGCAATATCTGCCTACCAGGATTTCAGAATTGCCGTGCATCAGCAACTACTGTGTGCCTCATATTTTTTCCAATTTCTGAATTGAGACTGTTAATTGTGGTAATCGTCTCCCCATTCCACATTGTATGGTGCATGGGGTTACGGGAATAGATAACTTGTCTTTGCAGTTTATGCAAACTTTGTCTAACGCAGATTATGATGGCAAAATCCTGTACTTTGGCGCCTGATACTGGGATTGGATGTGTCGTTCTGGGGAAAGAAGCAAATATTTGTGACCAAGAGGGTGGACTGTGGTAGACTGTAGGATTGTTACTCTTCTTATATAAGAGGATTATATATCCTTGCCATGTAACTTCCAGTGACTACCTGTGAGAAGAATGTTCTTCCCAGCCCTGTTGATGTAGGACTTGGCCTTGTGACTTACTTTGATCAGTACAGTGTGAGTAAAAGTAATATAGTCCATATCTGAGAGGAAGTTTTAGGATCTATTGCATGGTTTGGCTATTTCTATTTTTCCCTCTTCCATGAGAATGACTTACCTAAATTAGGAATTGTTTCTTCACCTGTATCTTAAAATGTGCAACACTCATGAAGCAAAGCAGGCTGAGCTGACATGTAACCTGAGAAAATTATTGTAAGCCACTGAGATTATGGAGTTTGTTACTAAAGCATAATATAGTGACTATCGACTGATACAAATTTACAGTATTATCCATTCAACTTACCTCAGAAACACTAAGGTCACAGTGAGATACTGAATTAATACCAGGTAGTTCAACTTTTAATTCAATTTTCAGAGGTTTCTCATTCTGATCTGCCACAATTTTTAATTCATAGGCTGGTCTCTTCATCTCCACTTCAATCTCTGTACTAGAAATCTCTTCTATCAGACACCTTGTTTTACTTGAAACTTCGTCTTTTGGCAGTAAAAGTTGAGGAAACTGATCTGAATTGCTCACAGTACTGCTTCTTATCTGTTCAAGGGTTAGTTCTTTATGAAAAAAAAAAGATGAAATCACAAAATCAATCAACAACATGAAGTACTATCAGGCGATGAGCTGTAATAGGTGTAGTGTTAGCCAAGATGGCAGATAAAGCTGCAGCTAAATCGGTTTGGGAAATCTTTAAAGACTTTTTTTTTTTTTTTTTTTTTTTGGTGGTACGCAGGCCTCTCACTGTTGTGGCCTCTCCCATTGCGGAGCACAGGCTCCGGACGCGCAGGCTCAGCAGCCATGGCTCACGGGCCTAGCTGCTCTGCAGCATGTGGGATCTTCCCGGGCTGGGGCAGGAACCCGTGTCCCCTGCATCAGCAGGCAGACTCTCAACCACTGCACCACCAGGGAAGCCCTTAAAAGACTCTTAAACCAAAGAATCTGGTTTAAAAGTTTGCAGGATTTAAACATCTTTAAGGACATGCTAATTAAAAAACAAATTTATTGAAGTATAGTTGATATACAATGTCTAGTTTCATTTCTGCTGTACAGCAGTGACTCAGTTATACATATATATTATTTTCATATTCTTTTCCATTATGGTTTATTACAGGATATTGAATATAGTTCACTGTGCTATACAGTAGGACCTTGTTGTTTATCCATCCTATATATAATAGTTTTGCATCTGCTAATCCCAAACTCCCAATCTCTCTCTCCCTGTCCCCCCTCCCCCTTGGCAACCACAGGTCTGTTCTTATATATCTATGAGTCTGTTTTTGTTTCGTAGATAAGTTCATTTGTGTTATATTTTAGATTACATATATAAGTGATATCATATGGTATTTGTCTTTCTCCTTCTGACTGACTTCACCTTGTATGATAATCTCTAGGTCCATCCATGTTAGGACATGTTAATATTTCTAATATCTAACATTTATATTTTTCTATCTTAAATTTCTCATCTTTTGCAATTGAGACTTCTAATCTGCAAAATGTACACCAGAGGCAAAAAAACATTTTAAATCAGTTTAATTTTCCATTACATTCATTAACTTACCCTTTCTCATTTTCTCTCTTAAATCTGTGGAATCAGTTTGGATTCCCATCAGATTTTGTTTCATTCTGTGAACACTTCCTTTTATTCTAAATTTGGTAACATGGTAAGAGTTTGAGAGAGTGAATTGGAGTTTTTCCTCAATGCATTTCATGGCCATCTGTATTAGTTGATCTTTTTTCACTTGGTCTTTTTCTGCTGCCTGGAGAACATCAGGATGGTAGGCAACATCAATGACTGTGTAAACATCTGTGTGTGTAATTCAGAGGGTGTGAAATGAAAACGATTTGTTTCACTAATGATATCATCAGGTAATATATTAAGCCATATCCTGATAAAGCTGGAAAAGTATAAATTCTATTTCTATATTTTCAGAGACAATCACAATGGTGCTATATACATAAAATTCCAATTAGAGCATTTCTTGATATTTTATATGGGTTAAAAATAGCTCATATTATTAGAAAAGTAAACAGTATTCAATTTTCAAAAAGGTATACTTATTAGTCATTAAGTATATTATGACCAAATAAAATATGTAATGCCTTTTACCAAGGAAAATCTGGTTCTTGCTTATTTCCCCCCAAATTTTTAAAATGTGCTTTCTCTCCCATAATTCTATGTACCTGATGTCTCAGACATATCTTCTGGTCTGCCAACACGTAGAGGTACTGGATGAGTGGCTGACTGGGGAGCTGGGATCCTTTTCCACTGACATAGGTTGATAAAAAGTATTTTTTCTTTTGGTTTCTAGAAAGCAAATAATTTTGCATATCTCAAAACCTAGTTTTTAAATTTTAAAATAATATCCTAAAGGTAACTCATCACAGAATTTGAAGAGTGAGAACTTTAGGCTCCAAATAAGTCATTCCATGGATTTAAACTGCATTTGAAAAACTGTAAGAAATTACTGTTACCTGATTTCCCTAAAGCTGCTGGCTTTTCATTAAGCATCCAGTTGCTGCTCCCACAGGAAGTGGGAGGAGGGTGGGGGAATTGATCTAAGCTATTCCAGATGAATTTGAATTTGACCCTATTTCACCACTTCCTTACCTCCTCAATCAAATCAGTTTTCTTTATTTGGAAAATCTCCAACTCTATTATTCTCCTTTACATAATTACGTGACTTTTAATTTTCATCCTAGCAGAAAAATGGCTCATTTCAAGATCTCCAAAATGTATAAATATGAAATTCCCATTCTTACTCCTTCAACACAATCTTCCACACTATGTTCAATTTTCCATTCAGAGTGGCAGTTTCCCTCAAGTGTTCTTGTGTTAAGGTAGTAATAGCTAAGGGTAAGCCATTCTCTCATTATTCCAGGACCATTTCATTCAGGACTTCCCTTTCCCTGGGCACCAACTCTACATACCAGGATCCTGGTTTGTAGACAGAGCTGTGGTTCTGGGGCAGCACAGAGCTGTTTCCCCTCTTTCATCTGCTGTTGAATGAACTTCTCATAGCTCTCAGGGTTACTTTCAGCCAGATCATCTAGGAGGTTCCAGAATTGAGTAACTTGGGTGAGCAGACCCTTTGAGGATGACTCCATGATTGAGATGAATAGGCCTCTTAAGTCTGTGGAAAGACATGACTTAAGGAAGAAAAAAAGTCTATTGATTCATTTCTTCTTTTGGGGGAGGAGGAACAGTTCAGGAACTGTTTTGTTGGAGTTAGCAGCTATCCTTAACCCCTGTGTGTAAAAGATTGTGGACCAGCACCACTTTATCTTTTCCTTATTCTCTAATTATCTAATACCTTTCCCTACATTCTCAAGATGTTCTCTCAGATAATAAGGCCTTACCTCTGCCTAGACCCTCACAAGCCCTGAGAGGACAGAACAGTCATTTAAAGTCTGTATTTCCTGGGATTTTCTTGTTCCAACACCTGGGTATTGGCTGACTGGGGCCTATCCAGTTCCTGATTTTGTGTGGGTCGAGGGCCACATGAGACTTCCTCAATCCTCAGCATAGTTTAGGAGTTAAAAGCATGGACTCTGCAGCCAGAATGCCTCGATTCCAGTCTTAGCTCTATCACTTACTAGTTGTGTGATCTTGAGAAATTAATTTACATATGTGCCTCAGTTTATTCTCCTCGAAATGAAGACGATAATACCTATCTCATAGGGTTATCGCGAGGATTAAGTAAGGTAATACAGAGAGGCTGGAACACTTGGTAAACATTATATGAGAATAATAATATTCTACCACTTGAATAACCTCCCTCCCTCAATGAAGAAGTGTCCCACAGCATCCACAGAGTGAGGAAAAGAAGTTTGGGTTCTCCAAATACTACATTAGGGTTAGACTAAACGGGAAATTTAATCATCTTTCCAGAGGCCGGCGAACCCACCTCTTCTCTCGGTTTCTTGACAAACGGCGACGCCTGTTACCAGGGTAACCAGACTGGTACAACATCTAATTGAGTCCGGAAAGCTCCAGGAAGAAAGGTCTTTTTACATCCAGTTCCGGAAGCTTCTGCTGGTGCTGGGCTTGCTTTTCGGCTGATCCCGACCCACTTCTTTTCCAGAAAGGCGCCCGCCTCCCTTTCTACACCTGTCGACTTCTAGAGTGTCCTGGAAACCCTCCTGTGGGAGTCTCTGGGACTCCTGTTGGTGGGAAGAATTTCTCAAGAGCACGACTTCCGGCCTGGAAGGGAAGTCGGCACCCTCTTCTCTCAGACCGCTTCCTCCCCCACCCCCGCCACGCGAGGCTGCGGCGCACGGTATGGGTGTGTTTGTGTGTGTTTGTGTGGGGAGGGCGTTTGGAGGGAAGGTTACCGGGAGCTCCGTGGCCGCTGGGGGGCAGGGGTCCCGGTGACGAAGATGGGGGTATTTTCTCTGTCTTCCACTTGGAAGCCCCAACCCCCCCGTCAGCCACTCTAGATACATCTTGGGGCCCAGTCGAGGGTCGTACCCGTCCAAAGTGCCCCCATCCGTTTTGGGGAGCGAAACCCAACCCCCGGGTCCATCCCAGAGGAGCGTGAGCGGGGAATGCCCCAGCCAACCAGGCCGTCCGGATTCCGCGCCGGAGCAGCCTCCGGCCTCAGTCCGGAGAGATATTTGCCTGTCGGCCTGGGCTGAGGGAAAGGCGGCCGTGGCCTGGGCCACGGGTGAGGGCGGAATAACCGGTGGGAAGGCTGCGTTTTCACGAAGGACTCGGGTGAAGCTGCAGAGCTGCCTTTGCTTGGCTTCTGGGTCGGAGGAGATCTTGTAATGGAGTGGTTCTTCGTCTCACACTAGCAAGATGCCTGATTTCCCCAGGATCGAGGGGTGAGTGAGCGTTGGAGTGGTGCACAAAGCCCCTGCTGGCTACACACGTGAATATCCCTGTCATCTATTTTTTTGGAGGCTTCTGTACAAAATAGAACATAAAATTGTCTTGAATGAAGAGATTTAGGGCATCTCTGCATTTAATGTTTTTAGGCGTCAGTTTTTTTTACTGTTGACATTTGTGGTCCTGACACTCTCAAATCTAGGTGTTTAATTGCAAACTAATTTTGGGATTCGGGAGTTGATTTCTAGTCGGAACCATGTTTGCCTTGGACTATGTGGCCTGGGGCAAGTTATGGCTTTAATGGAATTTCATCTACAAAATAGGAATGAAGATACTTGCCTCATAAAACATAGTTATTTTGAGGATTAAATAAAATGGGTCTCTTGAAAGCACTTAATTTGGTGCAGTTTCAAAGAACTCTAATGAACATTATCTCCTTTTATCCTCACAGTAGTGTGGTCAGGTGTTTTCCCCTTTTAATGGTGAAGGAAAAACTATTCCTTAGGACCTCTGACTTCTGGTTCAGTGATCTTTCCTTTATCTCATGCTTCATTATAACATAGTAATAAAAGATAAGGTAATAAAATAAATTATTATTAAATGTTACTTATTGATTCATTTCAGATTGAAGAATGTCCCGAGTTCCCTTGGGGAAAGTCCTCCTGAGGAACGTCATCCGGCACACAGATGCTCACAATAAGGTGAGAGGTACAACTTAGTTATTCCACATGCTTAATGAGGGCATACAGTGTGCTAGGAATTATTTTGATACAGTTAGAAGAGACAAAGATCAATAAAATAATTAGAATATAGTTTGATAAGTATTGTAATGCGGACGTACACAAAGTCCTTTTATGCACTGAGGAAGGAATAATGAAATCTGCCTTGGGGAATTAGGAAAGGCTTCACACAATGGGTGTTATTTGAACTAGTTCTTGATGAACAGGATCAAGTTTACCAGGTATAAAAGATCATTCAGGACAGAGGGAACGTCATGTACTAGTGTATGGCAAGGAACATGAAGCATTTGGGGCAAGAAATTGTATGCATTCAGAAAGTAGAGAATGTGGGAGGTAGTGGCAGAGGATGAGGCCCAAATGGTAAATTGAGTTGGATTGTGATGCTTGGAGATTAGACTTTTTCCTGTAGGCAAGAAAGAAACCATCAACTTTTTTTTTTTTTTTGGTGGTATGCGGGCCTCTCACTGTTGTGGCCTCTCCCGTTGCGGAGCACAGGCTCTGGATGCGCAGGCTTAGCGGCCATGGCTTACGGGCCTAGCCGCTCCACAGCATGTAGGATCTTCCCGGACCGGGGCACAAACCTGTGTCCCCTGCAACGGCAGGCGGACTCCCAACCACTGCGCCACCAGGGAAGCCCGCCATCAGATATTTTTAAGCAGGGTTTGACATGATTGTATTTGTATTTTAGAAAGATGACTTGTTAGCTGGGTAGGGGATAGATCAGATGGGTTGAAACAGCAGAGGGACCAGTTAGGAGGCAATTGCAATGTTCCAGGTGAGAGATGATGAGTGGTTCACTTGAAAACAGTGACAGGGATGAAGATGAGGAATTTAGGCAATAAAGTTCAAAGAACTTGATGATTGATTGGATAATAGTGATAATTACGGAATCAAATATAACCACCTTGTGTGACTGGGTGAATGATGATGGTGCCATTAATTGAGTTAGGGAACTAAAGAAAAGAGACAAGTGTGATGGGAAAGGTAATTAGTTTGGTTTTGAACATCTTGATGGTGAAATGCTTATAGGATGTCCAAATAGTTCGCAATTCAGTCTTAGAGAAGAGTTGAGGCTGGATATAAAGATTTGGGGATTACTGATATAGGAAATGATAGAAGTCATGAGTGTAGGTGAGGTCACCTACGAAAGCACATATAATGAAACAAGGTCAAGCACCCTTGTTTGGTTTTCTTTGGTGAACCGTACAACTAGTTTGACCACAAATGTTATTATTATCATATCACGTGATATTCTCATTGTGAGTGAGGGTATAACTGTTACCTAAGCAGCCTCTGCAATTGCATAAACCACCCCAGTTGGATGGTGAGCTTAGATTTGAAAGCAGTGGCTAAAAAAGATAAATCTAGGACAGATTTAACAAAATATTACAGGAGGACTTAGAAATAAAATTTATTATTGTTCTTTGTGCAGCTATACTCTGCCTTTCAGGAAATTCTCTAACAGTTCCCATGCTGTTTGTTTTGTTTTGCTTTGTTTTTAACAAAAATTATTATGTTGTGAAAAGAGACTTAGCCTAGAAAGTTTCAAGACCTGTCCTTACTAGCTTTTTGACTTTGATAAAAATCTCTGAGCTTTTGTTTCTTCTCAGTAAAATATAATAATGGTACCTGCTTTGCTTTCCTCATAAGATTGCTTAAAGTTCAATAGAGAGATGATATAGTTAAAATCATAAAGCATTTTAGAAACATAAGGGATTATCATTTGCTAATTGCAGCATAATTGCTTAGTTAACAAGGTGATAAGTTTGTCTATGCAGGGGTGAAAAAGCTCTTTTGTTGCTGCAGAATTCTACATATTTGAGATTTACTAGATTGGATTGTTTAATCACTCTAGAGAAACCAGAATTTGTTTCCCAGGTTCCTCATCAAAACTCAGTTTGTAATCCAGTAATTAGTGCAGACTGTATTTTCAGTTACTTTTTGGTGATGTAATGTGTTATTTTTAGTAACTTATTTTTATTTCTTTCCTTTAAAAAAAAAATCCAGATTCAGGAGGAATCAGATATGTGGAAAATAAGAGAACTGGAGAAACAGATGGAAGATGCGTACCGGGGGGCGAAAAGGAAAATGTTACCCAGCAGTTCAAGGTGAAGTTGCGACTCTGAGAACCAAAATAATTCTCATCTCATTCAGAATCATCAACTTTTGTTTAAAAACATTATGGTATGCTAAAGATAGATGAATTCAGTTCTGTGAGTCCTTAAGCCTTTCCTCTTCAATAAATCTAGACCCAATCATAAAGGTAATGGCTATGATGCATGTGGCCCCACTTTTTGCATTTATTTGCAATGGAGAACTTAAAAATTTTGCCTTGAACAATTGTAAACGTTAAGGATTCTGTGGATTCTGACCTTACCTGATGGATTTTAAATTAAGATTTTCTATAGGTATCTTATGGTCACTTAGCTGATCATTCACACCTTTCCCCTATTAGTCTTTCATTCTCTCTCAGCCTTTTCTTTGCCCCATCTTCTTACTATCTTAGTCACACAACCTTTCACATTACCTTCTTAATAATTTGAGTGTGGATATGAAGGATCATGCAGGCTTAGTTGTCTTACCTGTGGAGGTATAGGAATATCTGAGTATTGGGAACATCTCCTGGGTCTCATATGCCTGTTAGTATAGATCTGTATGAAAAATGATTATAAAGTAATAATGCTGATTTCTAAAACCACACAGGGAAATAGTTAATAGTGAGATATTTAAGTAGAGTGTGCCTGTGCAGTGTGTGGACTTTGTGGAGTGTGATTGGCTGTGTGTAATGGCTTTTGACAAGAAAGTATTCAGGGTATCCATGGTAAAGAAGGCAGAGCCTCAACATAAAAATAAATACCTTGTCAGTCTGTTTTCTCTCTGAAGATGGTTCTTTGAGAATTTGGAAGTACTTAGTGCAGATGATGATTTGTTTTGTATTGGTTATTCAGTTACAAGCAGCATTTCCAGGAACAAAATATTGTTCTTTTGGAGTGGACTATTAATGCCTGTCATAATGAATAAGTCTTTAAAACATAATCTCTTTAGGGGCAGGTTTCTGATTGTCTCACTTGCCATTATAGTCCCAGCAGCTAGAACAGTGCCTGGCAGGCACATAGGAGGTCCTCAAATATTTTTGATAACCAATTAACTGGCTTAGTGACTGGTTAGTGGATATTGTAAGTACAGGCTAAGTCAGTGGTTCTCAACTGTTTATCCACCCCAACTTACTCATGGGTTACACCTTGCTCCCACTGTTACTCTGACTTAACTACAGCAGGTTGCTGATGTTCAGGGAAGGGAGTGTATTTCAGAATCTCTAGGGCAGTTTGAAATGTCCCCAGCTGTGATTATGCTCTGCTTCCTTCTTTGAGGATCAGTGAGTGAGGTACAGCATGCCACAGTCGAAAAGTCATTTCGGCTATACTCTGCAATAGGACGGGTAGTGATGATCATATTTTCATTGAACACCTAACTGTACAAATTAATAGAGAGGAACAGATCATGTTAAAAAAAAGTATTTTTTTAACATTAAGTATCAGGTTGTTTTTGTCTCCCCTTAGCCTGTTCAGTGAGTTTTGTTCATGATATTCCATAAAATAACCTCACAGATTGCTTCTCTATCTAAAAGTTCTTCTGTTTTCTCTTACAGCCGAATGCGTAGTGATGGTTTTGATGAAGAAAGTCAAAGAGACTATTGGAGGCCAAAGAATGAAATTTCTGGGGCACTGGATGATGATTTTCTTAAGGCTAAATCCTGGAACAAGAAGTTACATGATTATGAAGCTAACATGCCAGACAGGTTTGTGACTAAATTCCTGTGACCATTAATGGTATTTGGCCTGAGAATGTGTACTTTTAAAAATTAATTATCTCTGCAAAAGCTTATACAGAAATGTTCATAGCATATTTATTCATAATGGCCAGAAAAGTGGAAACCCAAATGTCTATCAACTGATAAATGGATTAAAAAATGTGGTATATGGGATGGTAATAGAATGTTATTTGGCAGTATAAATAAAGTACTGATACATGCTACAACATGTATGAACCTTGAAAACATTATGCTAGGTGAGAAAAGCAGACACAAAAGGCCACTCATGATGATTCTATAGAGATACAAAGTAGATTAGTGATTGCCGTGGGCTACGGGAGATGAAGGAATGGAGTGACTGCTAATGGATTGTTTCTTTTGGGGGTGATGAAAATGTTCTGAAATTAGTGGTGATGGTAGCACAACTCTGAAAATACTAAAAGCCACTGAAATGTACACTTTAAAAGGGTGAATTTTATGGTATATGAATTATATCTCAATAAAGTTGTTACTTAAAAAAAGTTGTCCTAAGGTAGACAGCATTATGTTATGAAGTGTTTTTGGAGAAGTACTTCACAGCTGAAGAGTAGAATATAAAAGCCCCTTAGTGTTTCTTAAGGAAGAAAATGTCAAGTTCTCTTACCAATGGACAAAGGAATTCTTTGTGTCTGAAATGAGCATTCAGTACAGAAAATGTAACCAAGTTACCGAGCTATAAATGTGGTGTTGGCTCTACCATATCTCTTTTTTCTTGGTTCTGTGTGTCTCTGTAAATGTACACTCCTAAGTCTAATTTGTCTTTAATTTTTAAGAAATGTATGTATTGCTTTAACAATACATGTACTAAAATGTTATTTTACAGATGGGGTCACAGTGGATATAAAGAGTTATACCCTGAAGAATTTGAAACAGACAGGTAAGGCAAGTACACTTACTGAAAAAAAGTTAGAAAGTAAGATTAGTACACAGTCTGAATTATAAATTGAGTTCTTAATTTTTTTTTGAAAGAGTGGATATATGTATATGTATAAATGATTTACAGACTTACTTTAGTATTTATTTATTTATTTTGGCTGCACTGGGTCTTAGTTGAGGCAGGTGGGATCTTCGTTGCGGCATGTTTAGTTGCAGCAAGCTTGTGGACTTCTTAGTTGCGGCATGCGAACTTCTTAGTTGCGGCATGCGAACTTCTTATTTGCAGCATGCACATGGGATCCAGTTCCCCGACCAGGGATTAAACCCGGTCCCCCTGCATTGGGAGCTCAGAGTCTTACCCACTGGACCACCAGGGAAGTCCCGAGTTAGTAATTTTTATAAAGTATACAACATTTGCCATTAAAAATGTAACCAGAGAAATAATAGATTTAGTTGGGAGATGACTGGTATTTTGCCTTTCCCTGATATTTGGCATTATCTACAGCATGTAGGTTTTTTTTATATATAGTGTTCCATACAGTAACTCAGTATGGCAGATTAGAATTTTTGTCTTCATTTTAAAGATGAGAAAACAAAAACTCAGTGATAAAGTCTCATAGTAACACTATATCAGTTTTGATTTAAAATTCAGATGTTAACCCCAACTTCCCATCTAGAAAGCAGAATATAAAAATTATATAAATACACTTATTTTCTATAGTAAAGCAATTTTTCTTTTTTATTAGTAGTGATCAGCAGGATATTACCAATGGGAAGAAAACATCTCCCCAGGTAAAATCATCTACCCATGAATCTCACAAACACAAGAAGTCAAAGAAATCCCACAAAAAAAAGCAGAAAAAAAAGTCACACAAAAAACAGAAGAAAAGCAAAAAGGAAGCCACAGATATAACAGCAGATTCCTCAAGTGAGTTCTCAGAAGAAACTGGGGCTTCTAGTACCAGGAAAAGGAAACAACCACATAAGTGCAAGAAAAAATCCAGGAAAAAATCTCTCAAGAAATCTGCTTTATTCTTAGAGGCAGAGTGTAACACTTCCCAGTCAGATGATTCTGCATCCAGCAGTTCTGAGGAAAGTGAGGAAAGAGACACTAAGAAAACCAAAAGGAAAAAGAGAGACAAAAAAGCCCACATCCCTGTAGTTAACAGTGAAATACAGGAGAGGACAAACAAACGCACAAATTGGAAAGTGGCTACAGATGAAAGGTCTGCCGAGAGTTCAGAGGATGACTAAATGAGAAAGAAACATGTTTCCTGCATGACTCTGGATATTTACAGCTCTTACACCTTGGGGATTTGCCAGTGACTCTATTGCTCAGCACAGGGGGCCTGAGGTCAGAGCTGTCCTGTGCCATCTATATACATTCTGACAGACTTCTTGTCTTCTATTTTGGCCTGTTAAACTTGATCCTCTTATTGTTAATAGGGAGTCGGTTATTTTGTTATGAAGGTTTCTTGAAGAGATTATTTTTTGTGATTAATCACATTTAGCGTAGAGTGCATATGCAGCAAATTAAAGGACCCGGAAAGCTGAATCCAGTAATGACCTGGGTATACCAATTGGAATGTTGAATTTGGGGAAAGCAAGGGCTGGGGGTCAAGAGATGGATTGGAACTAGTGCTGTATACAATGGTATGATAAGGGAACATCATGTTGCTCTTGTCTGTTTACATAGTAGGTGCCACAACTTGACTTTGTCTTTAGCCTTGGTGCTTTGATCTTTCTCTTTTTTGACCCCACAGGTGTGGTCCAGTTTACTTGATGAGGAAATGAACATAAGAACAAACATTTTCCATTCATGATAACATCCATAGACAGCTGTTATTGGGAGACTAGGAGTTTTTGACAAATTTCCCTGTTGGACAGGGTCTGTGGCTACACTCAGTATACCCCTAAACATGGTAATTGGATAGTAAAAGGTTTTCTAGTTCCATTGTTTATTGCTTAAATGCACTTGTGTTCAGAATTATTTCTTCAGTTCTCTTAGGTAAGTCCTCAACCAAATGAGGAAGAATTAGGCATTAGTTGTGCTAATGGTGCTCTGAACAGGATTCAGGGCAGCAACAGCTATTTAAGTGTTGTCTTCCTTGTTCATTTCTTAATCTGTTAATGAACTTTAGATTTTTCCTGAAACTAGATTGAATCAGTTCCAAAATGAAATAGGCTTCTCAGGGACATATCCGTTTCTTCCTAGTCTGCCTTTGGATTAAAGCACCAAGCAGAGACCTTGTTATTTCCCTTTGCTATATACTGTGATCCCTACTATGTTAATTCTTAAGAAACCAAAATATCACTGGAAGAAGGCTGGCAGAACACATGAATTATTTTCATTACGGCAGATCAAGTGACATTGTTTTTTCTTGGTCGTCACTTCATGGGTGAAGTAAAGCTTGAAGGCGCAGACTTTTGGTCTTGGTCTGCCATTCATTGGTTATGAGGTCCGGAGCAGGTAAGTCAACCTCCCTGGCCTTACTTTCCCTATGTGTAATACAGAAATACTTCATGGTAGCATGACTGTATGACACCAGCAATAGACTATGACAACATTCCATGAGGTGATAATATTTTGTAGTTCTTAACTATTAAATTTGTTCTCTTTACAGAACAGATTTCTAATAAAATGCTTAGTCATAAAATACATGGTTGGCCAGAGGTTCCCTATCCCTTGATTATAAGCAGGTGCTACTTTTTGGGATATTTATTTGAAATATTAATACTTTGGTACTCAATTGTTGATGTCCCATGGTGCATATTTTTACCTTTGGGATTATTAGTGGCCCAAGCAGGGATGAATAGTCTATATAATTACTACCTCTTAACCTAATGCAATTCTTTTGTTCTTGGAGCAAGTGAAATCTTCGTGGGAAGGAGTTTTTTTTTTTTTTTTTAGCATAGTTTCTGTGCTATTAAAGTACTGATTCTAAGCACAGACTCAGGAAGATGGGCCATTGGAACAAGGCTTCTCCAGGAAGTTGGTTCTGTTTGGGTCTTGACCTTCCCTTCCTCTCATACTAGCAGGCCTCTTCCCAGTGAATACACATTTTGCCTGTTCTGTTTTTTGCCATGTTTACCTTTTCTTGGTCCTGTGTAAGCAATAAAGCTGTTTTCTGTTCTTCACCTTTCTCAACCCCAAATTCTCTTCTATGCCTTAGGGTAAGGCTTTGATGGTTCTTCCAGCCCCCTTAAATATGGCTTAGGGTGGCTCTTCAAAACCTAAGATCTCTCATTTGCACTATTGGCCTTGGAACATAGTTGTTTCTAATGTTCCTGCCAATCAGAGATCTATATATTAAACCCTAAAATGGGATTTAAAAAAAGAGAGTTGGAGAATTCACATTTATTGAATAATTGTTGTGATACAAGATGGAATTTCTGAATTCCCAATAAATAAATTTCACTTTTTGAACATTTGATCTCTTACTTTTTAGCACCAACAGGCTTGGTAACAGCCTGAAGTTAACCTGACAATGGGTTGACAACATTCCCCTGCTGGCCCTTCAACCTGCTTAATAATAAGTCTTTTGCTTCTTCAGTCATTCTCCCACGGGGTGGCCTACTGCCCTCCTTTCTGTACAATCTGGGCAAACCGACTGGTGATAGCAAGAGTAGTGTCAATGAAGCGGTCCACACAGCTAGAGAGACAATTTTCTGTGCGAGAGTCTAGGCGATTCCCTGGCTTCTCCACACATTTATCCCAACATAACTCCATGAAGTGATGCACCTAAGAAGAAAAGAAAAATAGTAACAACTTGGGGTCTGCAGACAGGCCTAACTCTATGAATTTTCTTATTTCCTTCCCATTTTTCTCATTTTCTGTCACCTGACTAAACTATTCTTTGACTCTCTCCTCACTTCTAATTTGTCACCAATATGGACCAACTCCTCATCCCTACATTGAAACAATCCTTTTATTCTCTCCTTTTCTATTTTTCTTAGTAATTAAAAAATATGTACTTTCCATCAAGTCACCCTAATGCATCAGTTTCTCTGTTAGCCACTGAGGGCACTCCCTTATTTAACACCCAACCCATCTGTTTCAATGAGGTCCACACACAGCATACTCAACTTGACTCTCAATACTCCTCCCTAAAGATTTTTCCACAGTTTAAATTATTACCTCCTTGAGAGCACTGCCTATTATTTTCTAATTGTGTCACTTCCTTAGTCAGATAGAAAATCTCAGGCAGGATTAATACCTTCTTTTATATTTCCAAACTAGCACCAGCGTAAGCTGGGAGGCTATGGTACCAATTAATTCCCCCAAACCACTGCACTCATCTCATTCTAAACCTATTCTTAAGTAGTTCTTAACCTTTTCGGGGTCATGGACATATCTGAGAATCCGATGAAGGTTACGGGCCCAATCTACAGAAAAATGCACACACAGGCACAGAAAATGTGTGCACTTTCATAATGTTCAGCACCCAAAGATTTCTAACCAGGGTTCTTGCTACTTATATTCAGCGAACTCTCCCCTTCCCACCCCCTCCCCCCCTCCTCCCAACACGGGGGAATAACCATTTACCAAGGGCTTAACTACTCTGGGAGGCTGGGTACTAAGCAGTCAATCCTTTCTGCGGTCCTAAAAGATGACTATCACCTCCGTTTAAGAGGCACGGTTAAGTAACTAGGTTTAGGGTTAGTCATGCAGCTAGAAAGGGGCAACGCCGCGGTTGGAACCATGCTCCAAAACTCTTATTCTAAACTAACAGTCTAGACCGACTACTTCAGAGCCCACCTTGATCCAATAATGCTCTACTGCTCTATCGTTTTCCAATACATTATTGCATATGATCCTCGATATCCAGTGAGGCAGCGGGCGACTGCGAAACCAAGACTTACAGTGGACGGGCGTTTTGTCTATGGGCACGTGACCTGTAAGGGGCAGAGGCAAGCTTAGAACCGGAATCTTCCGAATGCCAGCCCAGAGAGCTCACCGCCAAGCTAGGCTCCCGTGCCTTTGTGTCGCCCGCGCCTTTCTTCGCTTTACACCTTCTCTTTCCCCCCACTACAGCCTTGCTTAGAGGGTACCTGAGCACTACGGATCACCAGCGGCAGGAGAGACTCGTTTCTTTCGTGAGCAGAACCGGGCGCAGCAGGCACGGAGCATAGGGCGGCCGCACCGCCCCGCCACCGTTCAGAGCTCCGCGGGTACCCGGAACCTGTACTTCACCCTCTTTTCTCTTCACACTGGTCCCTGTCCCCGCACCTGTGCAGTGAACTGCGCCTTCTGCTGTTCCGCCGCCACCAGGCGCTGCAACTCCGCTTCATCCGCCTCACCCAGCTCCGCCATTGCCTGCGTCGAGCTCGGGACCTTCCGACGAGCTGTGTGCGCATGTGCGGCGGGACCGAGCCAATACCGACTTCCGGTTCACCCGGCGTTTTCCGTTTCCTCGTTTTCTTTCGTCGTTGCGGGTGGATGTTGTCATATGACTGCTTCCGGGTTGCTGGATGACCTTGAGCCTTCCCGAGCGACATGGCGACTCTCTGGAGGCTGAGTGTCCTCTTCGGTGCCGGAGGTGGGCGAGGTGAGGGTCCTGGCAGCCGGAGGTGCTTAGGGGGAAGGGAATGCGGTGAGGATTCGTCTGCTGGGCGGTGAGACCTTTTGAGCGGGGGTGGGGTGGGGCGGGGCGGGGGTGTCCCTCCTCCTTCCCTTTGGCAGCTCTGGCTCCTGCCGAAACCACGGCATCACCAGCGTTGCCTGCGGGCCCAGATGTTTACCCGAGAGCATATCTCCCCTGCTCTGGGCTGACGTGGTGATGGGGTAATTTGAAAGTTATAGTCTTGCAGAGGCTATTCACATGAGTTCTGTTTTTCTCCCCATTGGCTGTTTTTAGAGTGCTCCCTCCCTGAATCGCAAAAGAGTATCAGGGTCAAAGTCCCAATCCACGTCTTGCCTATTTCCCTTGGAGTTGAGTTCGATAATTATAGAAGTGGGCATGTGTGTTATACCAGGCACTGTAGTATGGTTGGGTTACAAATGTGAAAAAACATAGTTCCAGCCCTCAAAGAGTTTTCGTTTTTGTAGAGAAAACACATATAAGCATAATGTAACATAAAGAGAAAACTGTGCAGTAAGTAAATTGTATGCCAGTCCAGAGGAAGAATATATTAGCTGTGTGTTTTGGAAGGATCACCCTGTCTGGGTTCTTGAAGGAGGTGTGCCTGATTTGAGTGTTGAGGGTAAGGAAGGCCACAGGAAGAAGGGCATTACAGTTAGGGCTACTGGGATGAGCAAAAGAATGATGAAGGTGTAGAAACTGCTTGTTATGAGAGAAAAAACAAATCAGATATTAGAGTGTGAAGCGCAAGATGAGGAGTGAGATGGTTCTGGAAAGGTGAACTGAAGTCAAATCACAGAAGAACTTGTCTTGATTTGGAGTATGCATTTTACTTCGTGTGAAGGGGAGCCCTTGAAAGATTTGACACAGATTTGCAGTTTACATTGACCACTTTGGTAACAATGTGGTAGATGGCCATCATGGGAAATGGGGCAGGCTGAGACATAAGTCAGGGAGACGAGTTGAGACACTGTTGTAGCCGTGTTGGCAAGGATAGTGAGGTCCTGAACTTGGAAAGTTGTACATAAGAGAAGATTGTCTCAGGAAATGTTAGGAGATACATCAGTATGATTTGGCATTTGACTGAATTTAGAGAGAATGTCCTACATGACTTCCAGATTTCTGGGTAAAGTGAAAGAGTGGCTGGGATGTCATTAAATAAAGTGGTAAGCATGTAGATGGGGGGCAAGTTTAAATGAGAAAGTGAGTTGAAGGGTGATTTTAGTTTTTGCCATGGTAAGTTTGAGGACCATGTGGGGTATCTCAGGGGAGAGGCCTTCCAGGCACTTAAACTTCTGAAACTCTGGGGAGATATCAGGCCTGGGGATACAGAGTTGGGTTTCATCAGCTTAAAGGCACTAGAAGTTGAGTGGACAAAATGTCTAGGGGTGGGCATAGGAAGCAAGGAGAGCAATGGGCAGATGATGGAATCCTGGGCAAACATTTAAGAGCGGCTGCAGAGGAGAGAATCAAAAGGAGAAGCAGAAGAGAGTTCTTTCAGAGAAGAGAAGGGAGGAGAGGCCACCAGTGCCACGTGATGCAGAAAGCCCAATAAGATGAAGACTAAACAGTGTCTATTGGATGTGGCTACAGGAGACCATTGGTGACTTACTAAAGCAGCTTTGGTGGGGATAAAGACGAGTTTCAGAGTTGAAGAATGATAAGGAAATGAGGAAGTTGAGGTGATTTAGACAACACTTTAAAGAAGCATGTTTGGAAAGTGAAGAAAGGGAGCAGGGGAAGAGCGCATGGGCATTAGAGGACATAGGATCAAGGGAAGGGTTAATTATATTACATCAGTTGAGGGAAAATGGTCAGTAGGAAGGAAGGAGAGGTTAAAGATACAGGAGAAAAATTACGTTTTATCGAGTGCTTATAACATTCTGGGAATTATGCTGAACATTTTACATATATTTTAAAATTTTCAACGGAGTATTATGAAGTAAATACCAGTATTTTCATTTTACGAAAGAGAGGACATTGACTCTTGGAGAGCCTATTTAACTTAATTGCTCATCGTCAGCATTGGTAGGGTTGGGTGTACCTAGGTCTGCATTGGTAGGGTTGGGTGTACCTAGGTCTGCAGCATTGGTAGGGTTGGGTGTACCTAGGTCTGCCTATTTTTAAACCAAGAGACAAGATCTAAAAGAGGACAGAAAGGGATGGGTTCAAGAGTGCAAGCAGAGAAATTGATCTTGAAAAGGAAGATGGTATTTCCCAAACTAGACTGAATTCCCTGAAGACAAAGACTTTGTCTTTTATCTCTCTTGCTATAGTGCAGAGCATAATCTTGCATGTATTAAATGTTTGTTGGATGAATAGATGAATAAATGGGAGAAGAAAGGAGCTGTAAGTTATTTTTTTTAATTAGTCAAAGTGAAGCCCTTTTATGTAAGTGTTCATTGATTTTTCAATATTTCCATGGCTACTTAGTCTAATCTCATAGCAACCCAGTGAAATAGACGCCATCCTCATTGTACAGATGAGTTGGTCATTCCCTGTTTGGGGTTAAATCGCTTGCCTATGGTCATTTAGAAAGTCTGTCAATCCTGTTAAAGGAGAGGTGCTTATGATCCCCCTTATGTCTCTTTCCTTAGCTCTCTTCCTCCGAACCCCAGTGGTCAGACCGGCTCATGTCTCAGCATTTCTCCAGGACCGATCAACCCCAGGATGGTGTGGAATACAGCACATTCACCTGTCACCCAGCCACCATTGTATGTCCATCTTCATCTGGGCTGATTATCATGCCTTTGGCAGGACTTGCTGTCTCTGAGAGGAACTCTTGTGTCCAACTCTGTCAAATGAAGACCTAGGCTACACCTGGGCACACAATGCTAGCATGGTTGAATCATGCCATTTACACTCATACAGAAACTTCTGGTCTAAGTCTTTTTAAATTTTTTAATTTTTTGAAAAGAAAATAGTTCCGTGGGAAGAATCTGTTCAATATAGTTTAGTTACTTTTATTTATGTAGCTAATGGAGAGGAGCCAGATCCAAATAATTTGGCATAGTAGACAGTTTAAAAAATCATGCATATTTATAGCTGTAATTGACATGCTTATTTTTATTTAGGTTGATATTAAAATCATGGCATTTCTTGGATGAATACTGTTTAGGTATTAAATCTTAGAAAATCTGTAGGTGAATAACAAGTTAACTGTATTTTCATTTTTAAAGTCTAGAAAGATCAGTATTTTACAGAGAAGACTTCTTTTGATTCTTAAGTCTACCAGTTATAATTGCATCTGAGTTATGAGTATTTAGGCAAGTATAGTTTTCCTGCTTTTTAGAATTATGTTATCTTTGAAAAGTTTTTGTTTCTGAACTTTGTTCAGTTAGATTTAGCAGAGTGGTTTTAACTTGGGGTGCATGGGACTAAAGGAAGTTCCCCCAAAGTTGTATACACAGTCTTTATTTTTTAAATTTATTTATTTATTTATTTATTTATGGCTGCATTGGGTCTTCATTGCTGCACACAGGCTTTCTCTAGTTGTGGCGAGCAGGGGCTAGTCTTCATTGTGGTGTGCGGTCTTCTCATTGCGGTGGTTTCTCTTGTGGAGCACGGGCTCTAGGCACATGGGCTCAGTAGTTGTGGCTCGTGGCTCTAGAGCGCATGCTCAGTAGTTGTGATGCCCGGGCTTAGTTGCTCTGCGGCATGTGGGATCTTCCCGGACCAGGGCTCAAACCCGTGTCCCCTGCATTGGCAGGCAGATTCTTAACCACTGCGCCACCAAAAAAAAAAAAAATTTTTTTTAAAAATTTTTTGGCCATGCTGCGCAACATGTGGGATCTTATTTCCCTGACCAGGGATCAAACCTGCGCCCCCTGCATTGGGAGCACAGAGTCTTAAGCACTGGACTGCCAGGGAAGTCCCCCTACACAGTTTTTAATGTGTGTATCTATGTGCACTTTTCCAGGAAGTAGCTCCATCCTTTTATTAGATTCCCAATGGGGTGTGTAACCAAAAAAAGGTAGAGGCTCTCAAAGAGATGTTTAAAGCCCATTTTATTTTCACTTGTTTAAAAGAAGTTTTCAGGGACTTCCCTGGTGGTCCAGTGGTTAGCAATCCACCTGCCAGTGCAGGGGATACAGGTTTGAGCCCTGGTCCAGGAAGATCCCATATGCCGCGGAACAGCTGAGCCTGTGAGCCACAACTGCTGAAGCCTGTGCATCTAGAGCCCGTGCTCCGCAAGAAGAGAAACCACCCCAGTGTGAAGCCTGCGCACCGCAACGAAGAGTGGTCCCCGCTCACCGCAGCTTGGATGAGAGGGCCCGTGCACATCAATGAAAACCCAGTGTAGCCAAAAATAAATAAATAAAAATAAATAAGTGTATAAAAAAATAAATAAAAGAAGTTTTCACATTCCATATCTATTTTTGGCTATTTATAAGTAACGGAACAGAAGAAGAACCATGACCCTAAAAGTTGACAGTAGAACTTTGCTTCTATCTATCTATTTATTTATTTTTGGCTCTGTTGGGTCTTCGTTGCTGTGGGCGGACTTTCTCTAGTTGCGGCGAGCAGGGGCTACTCTTCGTTGCGGTGTGCGGGCTTCTCATCACGGTGGCTTTTGTTGCGGAGCACAGGCTCTAGGCACGCGGGCTTCAGTAGTTGTGGCTCACGGACTCTAGAGTGAAGGCTCAGTAGTTGTGGCACATGGGCTTTGTTGCTCCTCGGCATGTGGGATCTTCCCGGACCAGGGCTCGAGCCTGTGTCTCCTGCATTGGCAGGCAGATTTTTTTTTTTTTCCCCCCTGGTACGTGGGCCTCTCATTGTTGTGGCCTCTCCCGTTGCGGAGCGCAGGCTCAGCGGCTCCGCAGCATGTGGGATCCTCCCGGACCGGGGCATGAACCCGTGTCCCCTGCATCGGCAGGCGGACTCTCAACCATTGAACCACCAGGGAAGCCCCTGGCAGGCAGATTTTTAACCACTGCGCCACCAGGGAAGCCCGAGAACTTTGCTTCTCTTTGAGTTGGCTGGTTTAATTTTCTTTTGGGAGGATTTTTAATATTACTTTACTTACTTTAATATTACTTTACTTTTGATTAGGTGTAAACAAAAGAGTGATGTTTTAAAGGAATTCCATAGGTGTCACCAACTTACATTCATAAGGTATCTATTACACTGAAGTCCAAGATTGGTAATTCTGCAAAGATATTTTGTCCATCTTCTTGCCTATAAGCAAAGTGGATCTGTCTTCTGATTAACATATGTAGGTGTTGAGACACCCTGTGCTGAAAGACTTCAAAGAAAGGAGATTGCATCTCTCACTTACCTTTATCTTACCCTGTTTATGCTCAGAGTTAAGTCTTCCATGCATTCTGTTTGCCATTATGTCAGTGGGTTATTTTGTGGCAAATACTGAGATGTGTGTTTCCCCCTGCAACTCTTATGAATCTCGTCCTTCCTTTCTACAGCTGGTTCCAAGGCTGCGTCTCTCCACTGGACTGGTGAGAGGGTTGTCAGTGTTTTGCTCCTGGGCCTAATTCCAGCTGCTTATTTGAATCCTTGCTCTGCGGTGGACTACTCTCTGGCTGCAACCCTCACTCTTCATAGTCACTGGCAAGTACAGCAGTCCTTTCAGTATTACATTGTCTGCTCAATTTGTTTGCTGTGAGCTCGTCTCACTATTGCATATGAGGGAGAAGTTGGTTGAGATACTGAAGATCTGAAGAGAACCTTAAAACATATGTAAACTATTTATATGCCCAGATTTATGTATCCACATGCCTATTTGATGTCTTCGCTTTCATATCTGTACACATTTTGAACACAGCATGTCATAAAACTGAGTTCCTGATCTTCCCCAGATCTCTTCCTCCAGTATTCTTGCCCATTTGAATTAATGACGTTTCCATTCTTCTGTTTGTTCAAGCCCCAAACCTGGTCATCATGCTTGATTCCAGAAGTAGTCTCCTAACTGGTCTCCTGTCTGTTCTCAACACAGCAGCCCCTGTGATCCTGTTAAAATATTAAGACAGGTCCAGACACTCCTTGAAACCCTTCATTGTCTCCTAATCTTACTTAAACTAAAAGGCAGAGTTCTTACAGTGATCTACAGACTCTATATGGTCTTGCCCCCTCTTTCTTTCTGTCACATTTGCAACGATTTTCTGTCACATTCACACTGGCTTCCTTGCTAATTCTTGAACACACCTGGGTCACTCCAGGCCTCAGGGCTTTACTCTTACAGTTCCTTCTACTTGAAACTTTTCCTAGTTATGTACTTGGCTTGTTGCCTCATTTCCTTCACATCTTAAATGCTACCTTCTCAATGAAGCCGTCTCTAACGACTTACTCAAAATTGCAGTGTCTCTCCCAACATTCCTTATCCCTCTCCCCTGTCTTTATTGTCTCAGTAGCACTTATTTCATTCTAATATACTTTATAATCTGTTTATCTTGTATATTTCTTGTCTCCCCTCACGAGAATGAAAGCACAGATACAGAAAATCATAAGAATCAAATCTATGACTTAGTGAATTATTATAACAGTAATACCCCCCAGGTCAAGAAATAGACCTTTGCCACCTACTGCAGGAGCCTCTTCCTTGTGTTGTATCTCAGTCATAATGGTTCAACATCCCCCCACCAGAAAAAATTTTATCCTGATTTTTATAGCAATCGTTTTCTTACATTTCATCATAGTTTTATTACCCAAATGTGCATCACTAGACACTATAGTTCAGTTTTGCTCTTTTTAAAAAAAGAAATGTAATAGGAGTTTTGACTGTTTTTATTTGTTGTTGTATCTTTAGTGCCTAGGGCAGTATCTCACACATAGCACTAAGTAAATATTTGTCGAATGGATGAATTTCCAGTTTTTATTTATTTTACCCAGTGTAGTTTGTTAGACTTTCTAAGTTAATGAACCTTCTAGAAAGTTTGTTAATAACAATTGGGTTCCTTAAGTTGTCCCTTTTATGTTGTTTTGCAAGGACAATATGCTGTCATGGGTGGGGGAGGTTTTTTTTGGATTGTTAGAACTGAAAGCACTTGGGGGAGTATCTTAACCAACCCTATTGTTTTACAGTTGTAGAAACTAAACCCCAGGGAAGTTAAGTAACTTGTCAGAATCATTTTCTAGCTAGTATTAAAGGTGATTTTGCTTACCTAGTTTTCTAGGGTTGGTTAGAATTACCCTTTAACCAGATAGACCTCTCACAATAAAAGATTCCAGTTGCATATGGAAATACTAGCTCACAGCTACAGTAGGATTTCTCTGATGTGTGTTTCTTGAAAGGAGATCCATCTAAATCGGTGAAAAATCAGAATAAGAGATAAATCTAAAAAAAAAAAAAAGAGATAAATCTAAAGTCATACATTTTCTTTTTTGGCCGTGCTGTGTGGCATATGGGATCTTAGTTCCCCAACCAGGGATTGAACCCGTGCCCCCTGAAGTGGAAGTGTGGAGTCTTAACCACTGGACCGCCAGGGAAGCCCTAAAGTCATACATTCTAAAAATTACGATTGACTTCTCCAATTACCTTACTGATTCTCTCTTCCTTTTTCAAACATACACAGAAAAGACTTGAAAGAATTGTCTATAATTGTGCACTAGTTCCTTAGCATCCAATCTGCTGGTTTTTTTTTGGCGGTACGAAGGCCTCTCACTGTTGTGGCCTTTCCCGTTGTGGAGCACAGGCTCCGGACGCGCAGGCTCAGTGGCCATGGCTCACGGGCCCAGCCGCTCCGCAGCATGTGGGATCTTCCCGGACCGGGGCACAAACCCGTGTCCCCTGCGTCAGCAGGCGGACTCTCAACCACTGCGCCACCAGGGAAGCCCAGCATCCCATCTTTTTTAACCCACATTAATTGGGCTTTTTATCCCAACTGTGTAACTGAAGTCATTCTTATCAAAATCACTAAAGACCTTCATTTTTTCCAAATCCAGTTGTCCATTCTCTGTCCTCCACTTGAAACTCAGCAGCATTCAACTTAATCGACCATTCTCTCCTTAAGTAAATTTTCTTTGGCTTCCTAGATGCTATACTCACCTTGTTTTCTTCTACCTTACCAGCTGTACTTTCTCAGTCTCCTCTGTCAGCTCCTTTTCCTCCTGTCTGACCTCTGAATAATAAAGGTCTGACCTCCAGGCTCATTCTAGGCTTTTTAAAATTTCTCTGTTTACACACTTTTCCAAGGTGAGCTCAGATCAGACTTCTTTTCCTGAACTGCAGACTTGTATTTCCAGTTGTCTGACCGACTTATCCACTTGGATGTCTAATAGTCATCCCAAATTTAATATTGCCAAAAATCACTCTTTCCGCCCCCCCCGAAATCTCTTTTGATTTCCCCTCAAAACCTCCTTCTCTCCCGTTCTTCCCTAATTCAATTAAATCTTGTTGTTCAAGCCAAAAATCCTGGGAGTCATTCTAGGTATTACTTTTTGTCTTAACCCCACAACCAGTCCATCAGCTTGCGTTAGTTCTCTCCTCAGAACGTAGTCTGAGCCAAGTTAAGCCAGCAGCCTTGCCTAGGCTACTCCGGCTGCTTCCTAACTAGTTTTTTATTTCTGTTCTTGCCACCCTTCTGCCCGCACTGTCCTTTCACCACATATAGCCAAAGTGACCTTTTTAAAAGGTAAAATTACATTTATCCAAAGAAGATATGCAAATGGAAAATAAGCACATGAAAAAATGCTCAACATTGTTTGTTATTAGAGAAATGCAAATCAAAACCTCATTGAGATACCACTTCACACCTTACACTTTATACCACTTTACGCTTTACACCGACTTTACACATCATTGAGATACCACTTTACACCACTGTACACTTTACCAGGATGGCTGTAATCAAAAAGATGGACAATAATGAGTGTTGAGAAGTGGGAGTCCTCATATACCTCTGCTGGGAATGTAAAACGTTGTGGCTACCTTGGAAGACAGTTTGGCAGGTCTAACAAAAGTTATTATAACAGAGTTATAATATGAGTTAACAACAGAGAGTTGCTATATGACTTGACAATTTCGCTTTTAGGTGTATACCTACCAAAATTGAAAACATATGTCCCCACGCACACAAAAACTTGTACAATAATGTTCATAGCAGTGTTATTATATAATAGCCAAAGAGGCGAAACAGTCCAGATGTGTCTTAATTGATGAATAGCTAAACAAAATGTGATATGTTTTTACAAAGGAAGATTATTTGGCCATACAAAGACTAAAGTGCTGATCCGTGGTGCAACATGGCTGAACCTTGAAAATGTTAATGCTGAGTGAAAGAAACTCAACACAAAAGGCCGTATATTGTATGATTTCATTTATGAAAAGTGTCCCGAATTAGCAAATATGTAGAGACAGAAAACAAATTAGTGATTGCTTAATGGGCTAAAGGGTACAGAGTTTGTTTCTGATGAAAATGTTCTGGGATTAAACAGTGATGGTGTTGCACAACTCTGTGTGAGTACACTAAAAGCCACAGAATTGTTAATTTTATGGTACATGAATTATATCTCAATAGAACTGTTACTTAAAAAGTAAAATTAGGTCACTGCTTACTTTGGTCACTGCCTACTTAAAGCACAGCTGTGGTTTCCCGTTGTATTTCGAGTAAAATTCAAACTCCTTGTTATGACCTTCAAGCCCCTATGCGATCTGCCCCTGCCTTCTGGTCTCTCTCTTCTCCAGCCACATAACCTTTCTACGATTCCTCAGAGATGCCAAGGTCATTGTTACTTTTGTTTGGGGTGTTCTTTTCATTCAAGCCATCCTTTCTAAAATATTTCTTCATAGCACGTATGTACTTTTTCTTTCTCTTCACTAAAATGTTTGTTCCATAAGGGCAGGAATGCTGTCTTATTTGCTGTACTCTCAACATCTGTAACAGATTCTGGCACATATCTGCTTAATAAATTCTTTTTCAATTAATGAAAAAGTCTGTAGGCCATTTGTTTGGGTTTAAAAATAAAAAACAAAATTTTATAAATAGAGTAGGAATTAGTTACTGTCTTTGATATAAACGACTCGAAAATTGAATCTGAAGGATAGGAAGGTGTCTTTATTGTTAGGGTACACTTGATTCCTTCATTTTGGTTTATGATTTTTGTTACCATGAGTTGCATTTTGACTTGACTGATTATTTTTTTTGCAGCCAAGTTAACCGAATAGCCTTCTAACATCACTTGTGGTTTTTCATTTGTACTGTGATTTTTTTTTTCTTTAGGGGCATTGGACAAGTTGTTACTGACTATGTTCGAGGGGCTGCGTTGCAGAAAGCTGCCAAGGCAGGCTTTTTGGTGCTCTCGGCGTTCACCTTTGCTGGGCTTTGTTATTTCAACTATCATGATGTGGGCATCTGCAAAGCTGTGGCTATGCTGTGGAAGCTCTGACCCTTTAGACTTAACACCTTGAGAATTGATTGTACACCTGCTTGCCTCTGCTATGTCATGCCATTTCAACTCACAATAAGAAGGAAATAACAGATTAGTCTGCTGGTAAACCTCTTCTCCTAATCAGCCAGTTATGTTTAGAGTTTAATCTTTGAAGAAAGATTTGAGAGAAATTGTATCCAAGAAGTTGTGAGACTGAGTTTTGTATTCTGGAGAGTTAATGGGGTGTCTCACAGCTTCTCAGAAGACTCACAGTATAACTAAACATTATATATGAGCCTTTGCCTGTTAATTTATCAGACATTTAAAGGGAATTCAGTTTTATTACTCTCAATATTTGATCAAACTTCTATATTTGCCCTAGGATGATGGAGAAAGGGAACGACTGTTAATTCATAAGTAAAGACTTTGCAGAAAATTAGGCAGTGTTTTGTTTTTGTAAACATCCGCCCCCTCTTTTCAGTCGATACCAGTTACTGATGGTTACGTGTCCTAGGGAGATTTGAAAATTAGAAATGCTGATATTTCACATTACTGATTTCTAGATCCTAGGAAGAAGAACCTGGAGAGTTTCTGAATATAGAGAAGTTTCATGTAGGGAGGAGGTCCCTTTATAGATGTTTCAAATTGTTACAGGTTCTAAATGGAGACCTAATCCTCAAATGTGTTTATTTTACTGGTCCTAAAATAATCTGTTCACAGATATAAAATTGTAAGTAATAAGTTGTTGTTTTCCCACCGTGGGAATCTCTAATGTGAAAATGTATTCTATGAAGGTAAAGTTTTTTTAAAAATAAAAATGCTGTATAATAAAAATTTATTCTACTCTTTTATGTCTTAATTGTCCATAGTTTTATTCAGTAGAACTGAGTGTCTATTGCATCTATAGCACGGAAACAGGACTGAGTGTTTAAATTTCCTTCTGAGTTTAGCAGTTAGGTAAATCAGATACAAAGTGCTGTAATACAGAAAAGACTTACATGTAATAGGCAGAAATATACTGAGTATAAGTAGTTTGGTATGAGGAAAGTAATAAGATTAAGTAGTAGGAATCAGAATTAGGTCCAGATTATGGTGTTCTGTGGTTGCCAGCCTTTATATTCAAATTTTATACTGTATGCAGTTAATCTGGTCTTAAGGGATGAGTGTAATGCATGATGGTTTCATCTAGCAATGTAGATGAAATGGGAGTTGGTGCATTTCACTCACTGAGGACCTTACTGGATAACTGAGGCAAACTATCGAAGGGGAGCTGGCTAGAAGGGTAAGTGTTCATGCTGGAGGTTAAAGATAAGGTCCCCTTAATGTGCCTACAACCTTGTAGGATATTTATTAAGGGTTTAGGAAGAGGTGGTTAATTCTGTTTTGGGGCAGGTTAAAGGTTTCAGAAGGGGGTGATGCCTGAGTAGCAGTAGTTCACCAAGGAGTCATGGTGGTGGGCCAGTCCGCCTTGGCAGGGAGGAGTATTTTATTACTGACTTGATTTAGAATTGGTGGTTTATTATGATGATAAAAAAGCGGACTGACCTTTAGTCAGTTTTGTTATTGTTTTAAAATTCTCTATAGTGATCCCCCTTAGAGTCATTCCTCACCACCCCCCCACTGCTCCCCCATCCCTCCAGCCCCCAGTACACCACTGCTGTCAAATGGAGTGGGGAAATGGATTTTTCCATAGAGTAGCTATCACCAATACCATCAGATCGTAGTTTGGCTTTGGAACGGTGTCTAATGCTAATAAGCTTCATTAGATCATGATTGAATGTTAGAGTGGAGGCTGGTTAGAGTGGACCTGCCCCACGTCCTGGTCAGTTTTGTAATTAGGTTGGAGCTGAGCTGTCACTTTGGAAAATCAGTGGGTTGCTGTGAGTTGCTGGAGCGGCAGTGAAGATGAGGCAGGGTCTAACAGCAATAAGACGTTTCTGAGGTTAGGCAGGACATGATCAGAATTGTGCTTCAGAAGGAATTTAGGCAGCATTAGGAAGGTTGATGAACTAGAGGCAGAAGGATGTATAAGAAGATAGAAGTAGAAGACAGTGACAGTGGAAAGTAGGAGTCAATTTCAAAACATATTGTAGAAGTCAACATTCATTTGGTAGGTATTAAGTATCTTGTGTAATTGGCACTGTGCCAGGTACTGTGGCTAAAGAGGTAGGAATTTCTCTCCCCTTAGAAAGAATTCATAGTCTAATTGGGGCAACAGATAAATGATTGCAGTACAGTGTAATAAGTGCAAGAATAGTTAAGCACATTGAGCAGTGATGTAACAAAGGGTACAGGAAGAATTTGCTTGCAAGTTTCATGGGAGACAAGAGTCTTGACCTGGATTCTGAAAGATAAGGAGCTGATACGAGGCCAAGGAAGCTGGGGTGAGGTGTGAGGAGGCTAGAGGATGGTAGATAGACCAGGCAGAAGATTGCACGTGATTCGGTACGATTGCAACGTAGAGAGGGACTGATTGTAGAGGACCTTCTATGCCATGGTAAGTAATTGAGAGAACTGAGTCACTGAAGATTGTTAATTATGCAAATGACATGGTCAGATGTATATATATTTTTTTAATAAATTTATTTATTTATTCTTGGCTGCGTTGGGTCTTCGTTGCTGCACACAGGCTTTTCTCTAGTTGTGGCAAGCGAGGGCTACTCTTCGTTGCGGTGCACGGGCTTCTCGTTGCGGTGGCTTCTCTTGTTGTGGAGTACGGGCTCTAGGTACGCGGGCTTCAGTAGCTGTGGCTTGCAGGCTCTAGAGCACAGGCTCAGTAGTTGTGGCACACGGGCTTAGTTGATCCGTGGCATATGGGATCTTCCCGGACTAGGGCTCGAACCCGTGTCCCCTGCATTGGCAGGCGGATTCTCAACCACTGCGCTACCAGGGAAGCCCCAGATGTTTATTTTAAATAGGTTGTGCTGGCAGCTGTGCACAGTGTGGATTTGAAGGAGGAAACAGGTTAATTCAGTGATCCAGAAAGCAATTATGAATTCTGAAGGTAGTAGTAGTGAGGATGAAAATAAATTCAAGAGTTATCTAGAACTTAGAATCAATAAGTTATACTGGGGTATGAAAGATCGAGAGAGGAGCGAGCCTAGCCCAATTTTTTTGTTGTAAAAAATGAAAAATGGGAAGTCATGTCATTAATTTTTGAAGGAAAATTAGATATGGTAGTGGAGGGATAGGTCACTACAAAAGTTTTGGATTTGTGAGATATCCAGGAAGAGAGAGAATTTGTAGACTTGCATTTTTTGTCAGTATGACAGACTAAATTTTAGGAATTACTTTGCTATGACGCACCTAAGAATGCTAAACAACAAGAATAACTTTTAAAACGTGGCTGAGCTTGCTTAGAGTTTAGCAGCTGTTGAACAATACTGAACTTACTCTTTATCATGAAGGGGAAGTATGGCAACTAGATTTAGATTGGAGTGGCACTCCATAGTTATAAAGGAAGCAGACAATGAAATAATATTATAAAAGGTAGCTTATGTGGTTCCTACTTTTGAGTAAGGTATCACTAAAACACAAGTCTGTCTTTCATGTCAACAAGAATGGTTTATCATAGTTAGGAATGTCCAAAATTAAGAGGTTAATGGAATATAGGTTATTAAAGAAAGAAAAGTTCCGTTGAACATCTGTAGCCCATAGCAGAGCTCTTGGATATTTTAAAGTCAGTTCATGGGACTTCCCTGGTGGCTCAGTGGTTAAGAATCTGCCTGCCAGTGCAGGGTACATGGGTTCAATCCCTGGTCCGGGAAGATCCCACATGCCGCGGAGCAACTAAGCCCATGCACCACAACTAAACCTATGCTCTAGAGCCCGCGAGCCACAACTACTGAGCCTGAGTGCCACAACTACTGAAGCCCGCACACCTAGAGCCCTTGCTCCACAACAAGAGAAGCCACCGCAATGAGAAGACTCTGCACCGCAACGAAGAGTAAACCCAGCTCGCCACAACTAGAGAAAGCCCGTGCACAGCAATAAAGACCCAATGCAGGCAAAAATAATTAATTAAAAAAAAATAAAGTCAGCTCATATAGTGTTTTAGCTAACCAAAGTATGAAGAATACAAAACGTAACTTATATTTTTAGTATCTCTCCTTTCATGAGGTAAGAAAATACTATAGTCATCTAGGACACCCCAAAGAAAGTTTGGATGTAAAAGTCCTCTTAACAATTTTATTATTCTGAATTTAAGCCTTGAGTTTAGGAAATGAACAACAGCAACAACAAAAAAAACCTGTCGGAGAATATTGGTTATTAAATATAGGCTTAAGTCAAAGATACCAAAATACATAAAACATCTTGCTTTAGAGTAACAATATGCACAACAGGAAACTTTCAGAAGTGAGGAACTTTTGCTAAGACTGATTCAAGAGAATGATAAAGGCACAAAAACTATATTTAAAGATCAATCTTATTCTGTACTACCAATTTTCTCTTTAAAAATGACTGGGACTTCCCTGGTGGCGCAGTGGTTGAGAGTCCGCCTGCCGATGCAGGGAACACGGGTTCGTGCCCCGGTCCGGGAAGATGCCACATGATCCCACATGCCGCGGAGCGGCTGGCCCCGTGAGCCATGGCCGCTGGGCCTGCGTGTCCGGAGCCTGTGCTCTGCAACGGGAGAGGCCACAACAGTGAGAGGCCTGCATACCCGCCCCCCCCGCAAAAAAAAAAAAAAGAATTATAAGCCTTTTTTGCCTACTAATCTTAGTATTTCTTCATAAGGTTCACATTTCACTTCATTGCAGATTTTAGTCTCAACAGTTTATTTCATTGCAGCAAATGTGATCCATTTAACACATTCAGAGAGATGGCAACACACTGAGATCTTCTACCATGCCTTAATGGTTCAGATTGTTTTTTGGGTTACCATAGCTTATTAAAGAAGTGTCCATTGCTTGATGAAGATGATATAGTCGGGTTCTGTTTTGATATAATCTAACATTCCAAGCAATGTGACTTAAAGGAATAATTTTAGTAGAAGTTTCCTCATAGTTTGTCTTCCTCCCAAAGTGCACACATCATAAAAACATTTAACCTTTAAAATTAAGATGTGTAAGTTATGTTCCTATATTTTAATTAAAAACAGTGTGGCAGTTATAATTTGATTCCAATTTTGTTTTGAAAATTTGTGTGTATATATAGTGCATATATATATATATACATATACTATTAACAATGGTTAATTATATCTTTTTGTAATGTTTATTTTTTGGCAATGAATATATATTCCAATTAGAAAAATAGATTAACAAAATAAAACACTGCGCTCTAGAGCCCGCGTGCCACAACTACTGAAGCCTGCGCGCCTAGAGCCCGTGCTCTGAAACAAAGAGAAGCCACCGCAATGAGAAGCCTGTGTACCGCAACGAAGAGTAACCCTTGCTAGCTGCAATTAGAGAAAGCCCACGCGCAGCAACGAAGACCCAGCGCAGCCAAAAATAAATAAATAAAATAAATAAATTTATTTTAAAAATAAATTAAAAAAATAAAACTGCACACACAGGTAGTGCGTATTTTATCATCCTGCTAGGGTTGGCCTCTTCCTGCTCTGTATTCTTTGATGAAATTAGCTGGGTGGGTTTCGGTAGTGAGCGGACGTAGACTGGTTATCTTAATCTTTGTTTTTAGACTAAAGCATGTTGGTATCTGGAGCCTCCTTCATCCTTACTCTCCAGAAAGTGTGTTCACTTATTGTTAGCATTTGAGCACTGGGGACAGACATGGAGACAAATATGTTGCTACTGTATGAAATTTTAAGTGATGAGGTAATGGAGGAAAAAAATGTGTTGTATAATCATAACTGAGAGAATGGGGCCAACACACAAAGAAAGTCTTCTAAAAACATTAGTTACATGAAAATCCCTTCTGTTCTGCTGAGCATGTAATGATTGGGAAAGGCAAATGTGAGCCCAACTTTTAGAGCAAAGATTGAGGGGTATGAAAAATTGTTTTGCAAAATAGAATGAGAATTTGAAGTTCCTAGAACTAATCCAGGAAGGAACTTGGGAAAGAGGAGAGATCAGAGGGACAGATAAGGAAAGAGGTGGCAAGAGGGGGTGAGGCTGGGATCTGGGGGACAATGGGGAAACAGTAGCCAGGGAAAAAAATTCCTGGTCGTGGAGTGACCAAAAGACGGACAAGATTGTCTGTGTGCAATTTGAATTTTTTTTTCCGTTTTGACAACATGATTCATTCTTTTGTCCCTCACATATTTTTGGTAATATCTACTATGTCTTGAAAGAGTATGAATGTTTTTGTTTTATTTTACTTTGGATATTTTATATCAGGAGTGAATTTCTATCAGGGTCAAAGCAATATCCTTATTACAGAGCACATGTTAGATGCCAAGATGATCCACAAACTCTACCAATTCACTGGAAGAAGGAGTTTGGAGCCAGAAATGAATATGAGAATGTAAGCCTCCTAGGAATTCGCAGAAATCTTGGGGGTTGGGGTGGGGATCTAATATCCCATGCAATGTGGAAAACTTTAGGTGACATCTAGGTTACACTATGCAAAACCCCTGTCCAGTGTTTCTTTATATTTGTCAAACTCAGGATCAGCCTTGTGCATTGCATTTTCTCATTACGTACAAGGTGTGATTTAAATTAGCTCCTAGACCTAGCTTACCTGGACTTTGTCTTCTCTCCTCTCTGACCAAAAAACCTTACCTGCAACTCTATTCACTCTTTGAGCCTAGAGAGCACAAGTGAGGCGTTATTTCAGCAAAGTCCTACCTACTTTACAGGATTGTTCTAAAGATTTTAAAAGATGTTAAAATACTTAGAACATTTAAAAATGCTATACCAATATAAACATTCATTACTGTGTTAGTGTTTTTATTTCTAATAATAACAATGATAGTAAACATTAAATGGTACCTATAATTATATAGCAGGTACACTGTGAATTTTCTCATTTAGTACTCATGACATTTCTATGAGTGTCTCTATGAGACAGGAGGTATTATCTTCATTCCCATTTTAGAAATGACAATATATACCCAGAGACAAGGATTGAACACAGATTTATCTGACTCCAAACCTATCCTTTTAATGGGTTAAATATCATTTTAATGGATTGACTTACAGATTAATTAACTGGTGTTTTAGAGAATAAATCAGTGAGAAAGACAAACAACTCTATAGAAAACTGAGCAATGGTTAAAGATAGACAAGTGGCTTTTAAATACATGAAAGGAGCAATAACTTTACTTAATAACTAAAACCATAATTAGATACCAAAGCACTTATGTGGTTACCAAAGATGATAAGGCTTAATAACACAATTGGGGAGGTTATATATTATAGTAAAACAGGCAGAAAAGCAGAAAAGGTGAAGACAACAAATCAGCTTGATGGATCTTGTGAGAAAGAGGGAGGTAGAGTCGTTCGATGCCCTGTCAGGTTCTGTTCAACATATATGTTAATATTCACAGAAAAAAAGAGAGTTCCTTCACCCCAGGAGCTCATAGTCTAGTGGGGGACACAGAGGAGTAAGTGGAAGTTTATGATACAGACTGTAAAGGGCTATAATGTGAATAAGTTCACAAGGTAAGTCCGAGGAGAAAGAATAGAGAATGAGATTCCCACAGCTTTTAATTTCCCCACATAGCATTTTAAAATTACAGTGTGGGAAAGGATTGAGCAACAGTAAAGCTCCCAGGCCAGCCCATTGAAAGGTGCCCTAATAGTTGTAGTGAAAGTGAAGAGAGGCTTCTGGTGGGTACCATAAAACATCTGCTATAATGAACTGAAGTTAAGGTGCTGCCTAAGAGGAAAACTGAGCAAGGGTGCCTGGTCACAGGTGTGGAAGCAATCAGAAGCTGAAGTAAAAACGTTATCATACTTTTGCATCTCCTGTACCCTCTGCCTGGAATGACCTTCCCCATCTTCTGTGCCACCTCTGCCTCATTTTTTATTCATGTCTCTCATCCTCCAGAACTGTGTGTGTGTACGTGGTTTCCATCAGTGTCTCTTCATCTTTTTTTTTTTTTTTGCCTTTTTCTATCCCCAACTAATTTGTTTAATTGACTAGAGAGTTTTAGATTCCCTTTTGAATTAATTTGGTTACATATTATTCTCAGGACGTTAACCCAGTTTTAAAATTAAAGTTGTTGCTATAGGAATTTAATTGTATTTATATACTTCCTTGATGGGCAAAAGTTTTGCTATTGTCATATAATGTGAAGCTTTCCTGACAAAAATGTGTGTGTGTGTGTGTGTGTGTGTGTTGTATTTTCCCTCTGGGTTTCCAGCCATGCTTCCCAGTTTAAAAAGAAAAAAATGCAACTATTCTTAGAAGCCAAGTGAAACGCAGCAGAACCATATTTCCCCTTCAACAGTAGCAAAACAGAACAATCTCCACAAGTCTTGAGATTTGACTCTGAATCTTGTATAGTTTTCTCTCATTCACTCTCAGAAAGTACCTACTAACCACTTTCCTTCCTCTGGAAAAATAAGTAAGCACTTTTATAATTTGGACTTTAGTATCAGCATTATGTCTGTGAAACAGCTCTCTGGGAGAACCTTAAAAAGGATGTGAAAGCAAAAGAGCTGTCTCTAAGTTAAATTTACATTTTATTATAATTTAGAAATTTTCTGTTCATGTTTTTCGTACCCAGCTGAATTTTGATATTTTAAGGGCTTGGATCATGTCTCAGATACTTTTGTATTCCATTCCTGCACTCAGCACCCTGTCCAACACATGCTAAGTAGTCAGGAAAAAGTTGTAGGATGTATGAACAAGCTGTGGCTTCTGTAGCCTCTCTCTTTTTTTTTTTTTTTTTAATCAGCAAATGATTAGTGCACGCCTGTGTGGAAGGAGGTTATAAACAGAACTCATGCATTGTGCAGTTAGTGAATGATCAACAGATGCTCAACAATACCATAACATTGTAAATAAATATTTTTTACAGTAGCAGCTGCTTCTGAAAAAAGAACTAGACATAAAAACAAGCTAGGCATGAGGCCAGAGAATGCAGAAAAGTAAGATCATTTGTGCCCAGCTCTTAATTTATAAAAATGACTGAGTAAAAACACGGAGAGGTCAATGCCATTGTAAGAAAAGTTGCCCTAGAAATGAAAGGCATGTCATGCCATTCAGGGCCACAGGGGATGCACCAGTGTCGGAGGCAGAGAGGAGGGAAGGAAAAGCACAGACCACAGCCTTTGTTATGTTTTCTGTGGGAAAGACAAGGCAGGGAAAGGAAAATATTTTAGGATTGGTTGAGTAATTCCAGTGGGCTTTGGGGGATAGGTCTGTCTCTGTTGTCTGGTATCTGGCCCTGGGTTGATTTAGGACAGGGGAAATATTGGCTATGTGTGTGAGCTCTAGATAAAGGAGGTGGTTGGGGGTATGGGCTTGGAATTGGTTGGTTTGTATAGGAAAAGTGGGCTCATCAGCCAACTGTCTCAGGAATTAGCTAGCCTTGAAGGGCAGTCCCTTCCCCAGCCAGCAAGGCCCCCAGAGATGTCAAAACATCATAAAACATAGACAATAAAAAATATGGTTAATACATAAGACCCTAGAGCTCAAAAGAAATGTTATGACAAAGAAGCATATGAATAAGAAATTTTAACCTATACCCATTAATGTGATATTGCTTTAGGTATTGTATTAAGTCTGTATATTAACTTGAAAAGCATTGTCCTCTTCACTACAGTTAGTCTTCTTGTACTTGAGTATTTCTCTATCTGTTTTAGGGTTCCTTTATTTCTCTTAATAAGTTTTATCATTTTTCTCTGAGTAGCTTTTATTACCTAAATTAGATTATCCCCAATATGCCTCTCTTACTATTATAAATGGGATTTTAAAAATCGTGTTTTCTTACTCATATCACTCATATATTGAAATGAAATTATTTTTTGTGGCTTTATGTATTGTAATATCTTGCAATTTTGCCGATTTAACTTATTATCTCTAGTAGATCTTTAGTTTTTAGTGTGTTTTTTTTTTTTTTTTTTTTTTTTTTTTGCGGTACGCGGGCCCCTCGCTACTGTGACCTCTCCCATTGTGGAGCACAGGCTCTGGACGCGCAGGCTCAGTGGCCATGGCTCACGGGCCCAGCCTCTCCGCGGCATGTGGGATCCGGGGCACGAACCCGTGTCCCCCGTATCAGCAGGCGGACTCTCAACCACTGCGTCACCAGGGAAGCCCTGTTTGTTTTGGTTTTTTTTGCGGTACGCGGGCCTCTAACCGCTGCGGCCTCTCCCGTTGCGGAGCACAGGCTCCGGACGCTCAGGCTCAGCGGCCATGGCTCACGGGCCCAGCCGCCCCGCGGCATGTGGGATCCTCCCGGATCGGGGCACGAACCCGTGTCCCCTGCATCGGCAGGCAGACTCTCAACCACTGCGCCACCAGGGAAGCCCTGTTTTGTTTTTTAATAGCTACCATGCTGATTTTTTTTCTCTGTTCTCAACTTTGAACATATTGATAGCTATTTAAATTCAGTGTTTGTTACAAGGCAGTGTGAGTGAAGGTTTCCTTTTGTTCTGATTTCTGTCCAGTGGCATGGTAAGTGATTCTTTCTTTAAAATCTGTAACTGGAGGGCAGACCGATATGCATGGGTCCCAGCCTCTTTCCCAGTTTCTAGCAACTTTTTACTTAGAATACTTCAGCTCTGTTGAAGTTGCATCTCTCCCTTACTCCTACTGCCTGCTTCTCTATTAGTCCCAGCTAATCTAGTATATGAGGAATTGTGGTTTCTAAAAAATGCTGCCCTAGTAAGATTTTCCCTGCTTCCTACTCTAACTCTAAATCACACACAACAAAACAAAAAATCCCAGCTACAGATATGATTTTTTTTCCTTTTCTTGAAGGGGGGTAGGGGTGGAGAGTGGTGACTTTTGAGAGAGAGAAACTGGACAAGAAGCAAGAAAACTGCTCCTTCTAGTGGAAAGAAAGGGATATTTTTGCGAAAGGACTTAAGATTAGCTTATCCAAATCTTTCCTGGCCTATCTCAATATTTTACTAAGATTAAAAAAAGAAAAAAACAGCCCTACACTTAAAAAGAAACTAAGATGTGAATAAAGAAAGAAATAGCACTTTCTATTGTCCACCAGCCCTCCTGCTTCTGGTCTAAATATTCTTCCCCGAAGCAGATGGATGGGACTGATGGCTGATATTGAATTAATGGCGCTTCCTGAACCATGACTCAACCATGCAGTGGCTCTGCCACGTTTATGGCCAGGGCGCCTCCTCCTCATTCCCAAACTATGACCATCACTCATTCTTCTCTCTCAAGGCTGTTGCAGCACATTAGGGGCTTATTTGTCATTGATTTATTTCTTCCTGTGACTTAGAGGCTTGGGGAATTCAATAACTTTTTATTTAGCTTTTTTGTCTTACCTAATACATTAAAAAAATCAAAGTATTCTTCTGACCAGATCAGGGTCTAACCACTAGCGACTATCTCTGACTAGGTGTACATTTTAACCCAATTATACTCAACATCTCACGTAAACACAATCAGTATGACCTCTATCTTTTTCTAAGGTAAGGTGATCCTGACAATATTCTCTGAAAATTTTACACTCACTGACTGACCCGTATTTTTGTTTTTCCTCATTCCCAGTTTTCAAGGTAAAAGAAATGCAAACAGAAAAATTTAAACAATCTCCTTTGGAGACATTGCCCAGTTTCCTGTTAGGCAGAGAACCAAGTTTTCTGAGTTGGTAGACATGTGATGCAGAGGTTTGAAGTTTTAGTTTTGGGGTTCCCCTTCTCTCTCTTCACATCAATTCATTCTTATATTTTTGTCACCTAAAATGATTTTAAAACCTCATTTTCTGTACTTTATATCTCTTACAATGTTATCTAAAAACATTGATATTATGACATTAATTTTGCTTTTATACATGTGCATCTTCACTTACTTCCTAGTGTTTGCTTTCACACTTCATTGCTCCTACTGTGAAGATAGGTACATTAGTCTGTTGTAGCTTAATGATGTAAGTCTTTATTCATAGTCGTAATTCTTTGTTCATATAGTGCCTTACAATTTGCAAAGAGATTTCACACAAATCATTATTATTCATTTACTCATATATTAAAAAATATTTCAGTGTCTACTATATACCAGGCACTGTGCTGGGCCCTGGGAATATAAAGACCAAAGAGACACAGCTCCTGATCTCCAGGAGCTCACAGGCTCAACAGGGAGGCACATAAGGCAATAGACAGGATACTATACTCAAAAGTAAACTTCTGATCATGGTTTGGATTTTAAATAGATCTCTTTAAAACTGGGAAGTGAATATATTGACTAATGGACACTGGCATTTTTTTCCATTTGACAGTTTTATTATGTGTGTGCGTGTGCATAAAAACTGAATAAATTAGCATTTTGGCTTATAGATTAGTCTCTTAAGAGCACAGCCAAAACTTAACCTCTACTAGGTAACAGGACAAATGTAAGGACCTGATCCTTGAACTTGAAGCCTGTAATCCATGACCCTTGGTGATCCCACCAAGGCTCACACAAACAGGGGAGCCCAGTCTGGTCAGTCCCCTATTCCTGCTTTACTTCTCAACATTGGCCAATAATGCCAAATATACAAAGGATTCCTGTAAAAGGTAAAACTTTTTTTCTCCTTTGCTGGCATCTGTGTTGTAACTCACACATAAGGATCTAAGCCTTTTCCCGTGCTGCTTTGTAACTCTGGCATCATTCAAAGTGGAAATGGATTCTGATGGCGTAAGTGTTATTTCCTGGGCAATAAACATCTTAAATAGAGAAGTGAGTCAGCAGAGCACATGAAACTGATGAACCAAGATTAGTCACATGGGTAGTAGAGCTGCTTAATCTGAATATAACTTTCTCTTCAGATCATTTCCCTTGAAATTGGGTGGAAATCCCCAAAACTCTTGCTCAATTTGGCAGCTGCAAGGGTGAGCTAAGGCAGTAGTACTCTGGCAATACTGCAGTGGTAGCTGTAGCTATTTGAATAATCACAGTAGTTAATCCATTTTAATTTGACCTTTCCTTTATGTGCTTTAAAATGTATGAATTATTAGGAATATTGTAATATCCAACTATAAGGAAAGATGATTAAGAAAAGGACTCAGAACTGTAGCAAAAACTAAATGCTGTTTCATTCTAATTTGGGGATGCTTCAGAATGAAGCAGTCCTGTGTTCTCAAAAAAAAAAAGGAGGGCATCGTGGGATGCAGTGTGACTGTTTTGGTAGGACTAGTTAGTAATCTGATTACCTATCTCAAGGTCTCAAAATCTATATCTGAAAGTTACCTCATTTCTTTTCCTCATTGCAATGAAAAGTAACCTTTAATTCCAAACCTGAATTTTTACACTGGGGATACAGAAATCTTATTTCTCAAGTTCTAAGATAATTGATTCTAAGTGTAGTTTGATGCCTGGTGGGGCAGAACTTTAAGATTATGCTGCTTTTTGACTTGAAGTGGAGGCAGTCAATCACTTACAGCAGAAATTACCCAAAGGAATCACTTGATTGGCTTTTCCTGACTGTGGAATTGTGACTCCTTTCTCCATTGCCCAAGGGAGAGCGTACATCTTCCCTCCCCTCTTCCAGTTTCCTTAGTGTGCATGGCTCTGAGTGAGAGGTGGAAAACTTATATGAAGAACTCAGGGAACCTCTTGAAAGGATACATCTCTAAGAGTCCAATCTTTGCCCTAACGTTCAAGGTTAGGGAGTGTAGTGGGAGGGAAACTCCATGGCTGACTTGAAGACTTCATGACAGGTAATGCCAGGAGTTCCAGTTCCCTGCTATAAAATAACCAGGATGGCTGGAGATGGAACGAGTGAGCTGGCCTTGGTGCTGGTGGCATGAGGAGGTGAAGGGCACAGTGCTGGAAACTGACCTCATCCAGCTTTTATGGGGCAGACTTGCCTCCTGGGAAGTAGCTGCATCAAAAGAGCTGTCATCTTGAGAACATTTAACTGAACTTCACACTGAGGCATGAGCTTGACTTCTCTCGAGGAACTCCAGTCTAGACTGTAGCAGCAAATGGAAAGTCCCTAAGACTTTCCTCAGGGCATCTGTGCAACTAGCTCCCAGAGTGACCCTTCCAGAAACGCTGATCTGGTGGCGACAGAGGCATCCTTCAGCTACTAGTGTCAAGAGAGCTTGAGTCTCTCTTTCCCTCTCTTTGTGCACTATCCTTGCACAGAGTTCATGAACCCTTAAGGGGAAGCAGAAGGCCTTGAGGAGACTGAACTAGACTTGCACTTGGGAGGCTGAGAATTGCATTTTAGGGGGAGGGCATTGTGCACTCCAGCTGTGCAGTTGGATACCACAGTTAAAGAAGTAATGGTTTACACATATAAGTACAAATAAACATTTTAAATAAGGCTTAATTCTCCATGTGAAAAATAAGGGAAGATGTCCCCCCTCCCTTTTCTTAGAGCATTTACTTTAGAAAACTTGTAAGTTTTTTCTGTCTCTCTGAAATATATGTAAACACTTTTAAAAGTTAAATAAGCCTTTTGTTAGATTTATGACCCAGGAGTGTCTCTCTCAAGGGCTTGGGGGCCATCCCTTTGAAACATCCAAGGAAGATGTTTCCCTATCTCATTCTCTGTGGGCGGTAAGAGCCAAACTTCTGTGGGCACCTGAACTAAATACCTCCTGTCATAGAGATAGAAATTTAATTAATACAGATGGTCACCCCAATTACCAGGTGAACTGAAGACGAGCTATGTGTAATAAATGGTGTTATCATGTCTTCTTACTCAAAAACTTGTTATTGCTTGTCTTGAGAACATGTACTTATGTTGTATAAGTGGGTGAGATTTCTTTTTGTCTTTGTAATCTTTTAACAGATTGCCTGCGATGTGCATTGCATCCTTGTTTAATGCTTATTCAATAATAAAAATGTTTTCTTTCTCTTCCTTTGTGGAGAGATTTTCTGGGTTGGGAGAAGATTTTGTTTTTAATTATAATTTGCCAACACACACTAATGCCACAACCCAAAAGAACAACAGGTGTGAAGAAAGGAAAATTTACGTCTAATTGACTCCCTGCTTCAGAAGACCTGACTTCTAATTTATTAATCTCTGACTTTACAAGAGAGCTGCTGCCTTATCTTTTTTCCCTTTGTCTCTTACTCTTCCCCTCAGTTTTTCCCACTTTCTTATATTGCCTGTCTCTCTTTTATCCTGTTAAAAGATAACTGTCAAAATAAGGTAAAGTCTTGACTCATACAAATATAAAATTGAACACATGTTAAAGATTTAATTCTATTCATTAATCAGTGAGGGAACCAGGAAGAGGCAGCAACAGGTTCAAATGAGAATCCAAAGAACAGGCCGTTTTTAGATCAAGACTATTGAAATAAATGTGCAAATTGTAGCAAAACTGGTTTTCCTGAAGGGAGAAGGGAAGTCAATTGCCCTTCCACTAGATAAACCAGAACTTGCATGTTCAAAGACAAGAATTATTTTGTGTTGCTATCGGTTATGTACAACTTACATAGTGGTAAAATAGCTCCCATAGAATCGGAACCAGATAACTGGAGGTGTCTCCTTAAGACAATGCAATTTGATATGAAAACAACCTAAGTGTCCATCAATGGATGAATGGATAAAGAAGATGTGGTGTATATATTATAGTGGAATATTATTTGGCCATAAAAAGAATGAATATCTTGCCATCTGAGACAATATGGATGTACCTTGATGGCATTATGCTAAGTCAAATAAGTCAGACAGGGGAAGGCAAATACTGTATGATCTCATTTATATGTGGAATCTAAAAGAAAAGCAAAAAGAAAATCCAAGCTCATAGATACAGAGAACAGATTGGTGGCTGCCAGAGATGGGGATGGGGTGGGCAAAATGGGTGAAGGGAGTCAAAAAGTACAAACTTCCAGTTATAAACTAAATAAGTCAGGGGGTTGTAATGAGAGCACAGCAACTATAGTTAATAATACTGTATTGCATATTTGAAAGTTGAAGAGAGATCTTAAAAGTTCTCACCACAAGAAAAAAATTCTGTAACTATGTGTGGTGACAGATGTTAACTAGCTCTACTGTGGTGATCACTTCACAATATATACAAGTATTGAATCATTGTGTTGTACATCTGAAACTAATATAATGTATATCAATTAAGCCTCAATAAAAAAAGACAATGCAGTTTTCCACTGAACACAAATTTTTCTCTATGGTCTTATTCTTCTCATTGTAAGAAAATAAAACAAAACACACATGACGACACTTTTGAGAAGTTGACAGTATGTAGTAATTGTTTCCTCTTTTTCTCTACCAAAACAAGTCTTTTACTTTAAGTCTGATTAAAAATCATCTAACCTAGGAAGAGTTCACTGATTAATCTTACCAAACGTGGCTTCCCTGTTATTGCCATCATCATTAGTAAACATTTATATGTGTGTGTGTTTAATGTACTATTTCTGTATCTGATGCTTATTGTCAGAATAAATAATTGTAGCTCTGTAAGGCCATGAATAACTGCAACACTTATTAAGATTACTGGTAAAGGTAAAAAAAAAAGTGAAACAATTGCTTTCCTTCAATTTCAAGATGGCAAATAACCTGCCTGACTAATTAAAACAAGCAAAAATACAAGTTTTAAAAACTAAATGTTCTAAATTGATTAATGATTTTGGCTTATATAGATCCAGTCTACAATGTCTTATTTCTTTGCTTTTAACATTTTTCAAATATATATATTTCTATTAGAGATAGGTTCTCTTAGAGATATATTTCTTAAAAGCAGGTTCTGAGCCTAGTTCATCTTTGTATACCAAGCACCTACAACACCTGGCACATTGTTGGTTCTTATTAATATCTGCCAAATGACTAACTCCCTGACTAAATTTCTTGAGGGCAGAGGTCTCGCCTGCTGTCTCTCTGGCACACTCAGTGGATGTTGGCTAGCATTCCTCTACTAATCTCAATTAATCTCTTTCTCTTCTCTCCTTGGGGCCCTGGGATGTACAATAAATAGTATAGTGGTTTATGGGAAAACCTTGTGGCATTGTGAAAAGAGCATGGGATTGACTATGGGGCTGGGAAGTTTGGCACTATGAGGGACTAGTAGGTGATCTTGGGGCAAAATAGTTTACTTCCTAAGCTTTCATCTTTTATTTTCTCTGCACCTCAGTTTACTCTTCCGTGCAATGGAAGAGCTTCTAACTTTTTTTTTAAATTGGGGTATTGTGATTATAAGTAAGACCTATTCTGTTGAATTCTATGGAAGCAATTAAAGGACCTGGAAAAATATGGGCTTCAATTTAATTTTGGTCATCTGGTGGGGGTTTTAGTATCTGCAAAACAACTCAAGGATATGGCTCAAGGTATCATCTATAGCCCTTGAGGAGGAACTAAAACCTTTGACTTTGTTTTATTGCTAAACTATTATTATTTTTCTTGCTTGGTTGCTATTTTTGTTTCTGCATTTTCTCACTTCTCTGATTAAATTTGCTTTTTGGAACTCAGGGAAGGCCTAGGAGGCTAAAGGTTTTCTACAAACAAGAGGTGGGGACATGGGAGGATCTGTCTCTGAGAAGGCTCCACAGGGTCCTGCTCAGTTTCAATCCCTCCTTTTCTTTGGTACTCCTCAATCTTAAGGGGAATGGGGGTGATGACCTCTCTGGCTATTTCCTGCTGAATGGGAGCAAAGTCAGTTTTTTAGGATTAGAGGAGAGAATGTCATTGATTTTCATTTTAAAGAATTCTTGAGTCCAGACTTAGCATCAGTATTTTGTATTATGAAAACATTACCTCTCTCTTTGATTGCTTTGTCACAGCACTTGGACAAACATTTGAAAATTAATAGACATATTACAATGAGGATAATGATCAAAATTTACCACTGTAGTATTCCCTGAAAGAGTTCTCCTATTCCAGATGGCATCCAGGAAAATAAGTTCTAGAGTCCTCTTTATGTACATTCTGTAGCCTAGTAGCCTTTTGAATTATTCTATTTATTTGAGTTTCTGCAGGGGTGTTAATATATTAATAACAGAAGCTATTGGCCACTATACATATGTCTTTTTGTTTGTTTGTTTGTTTTTCTAAAATATAATTTAAAGCAATTTTATTGTCTAGTATTATTCTGGCTAAAAAATCTAGTGCCTGGGGCTTCCCTGGTGGCGCAGTGGTTGGGAGTCCACCTGCCAATGCAGGTGACACGGGTTCGTGTCCCGGTCTGGGAAGATCCCACATGCCACAGAGCAGCTGGGCCCGTGAGCCATGGCCACTGAGCCTGCGCGTCCGGAGCCTGTGCTCCGCAATGGGAGAGGCCACAGCAGTGAGAGCCCCGTGTACCGCAAAAAAAAAAAAAAAAAAAAAAAAAATCTAGTGCCTTCTGCTTGGAGGCTACTGCTTGAACTATCTCATTTGTTATTACTATTCCTAAATTAAGAGAAAGGTTTCATAGTTATAAGAGAAGACCTTGAGATCATAAGGATGCAATTGGCAGCTGTTAGCAGATATTGGTTTGAGAATGTCTGGTGGTGTCCTTGAGTCTGATATAGTTCAGAAAATTCAGGTTCTCAGTAATACAGGACAGTGTCTCAAATCACGTCCATAATGGCTACTCAGCTCCATTTTGGATGCCTGAACCACAGTTACTCCATTTTGATTTCTTAAAATGCATTATTTTCTTCAGTGGTTAAAACAGATGTACAATGCATGTTTAATAGGCCACAAAACATGCTGTTCTGGTTAGCATAAAAGTTAAGTTAAATAATGTATTAGTCAGAATGACTTCTCCGTGCTTCAATATGTGAAAATTTCCTCTACTGTTTCCCCTTTTGATTGGAAAGTTTTTGATAGAAAGCACTAATGATCAAAATATTTGTCCCTCAATGCTGGGGTGGTTGTTGCCTGCTCTGGGTCCATCATGTCCCTTGGTGTTAAGCCTCTTTTTCATTTATAAATATTTGCCTACTTACCTATGTTGGGGGAAAACTAATCCAGACACAGTGAACACAGAGGTATGCTAATGGGGAAACATTTTATAGGCTATATATTTTATCAGTTATACCAAATCATGACACAAACATTGTGCATATGATTTTAGCAGTAGACTTAAAGCAAGTAGTGATACATGTCATGAATAGTTATACTCTGAAAACTTCACTAGAGAAGTTTCTTTCCATCCTGAACATCGGGGTCAAAAGTATGGTTAGAAGTAATACAATAACTTCCCATTTTGATAGGGAGACAAACATTTGGTAAACAGTTCAATTGAATTAGTAAGATAGATCTTACAGGCCTGGTCTGGATTCTTGGGTCAGTTGCCTACCACTGCTGTCATCTTCTTCTCGTCCTGGTTTGGGTATTGTTTGAGGTCAGTAGTCCTTTCAATAGACCAATCTGGTTTAGAGACCCTTCTTAATTGGGAAATATGAATTCAAGAGTCAACTTCCTTCAGTTTCATTGTGCATGAGTTTTAAGAGTACCTGATAAGAGTCTTTTCATCTAGATTAGAGAGAGAGTCTTTAAAATTATTATTTTTTTCCCCTAGTATTCATGATCCCCTGGTTGCAGATCATGGACCATCTGATCTTCATCCAAAGACAGATTACTGTGATCAGTTTCAGAAACAAGCTTAGAACATCCTTTTAGTAATTCAGTTAAACTTTACAATAATCTAGTATAGCAACAAAGAATCATCTTTGACATAGGTAATAGATACAAAATCTTAATATATATGAAATATCAACAAAGGTATATTATTGAAACGTAATTTTCTGTCTGAATTATCCTCATTTCTAACAAGTCTAGCCAAATTAAGACTAATTTGTTTGCAAAATAAGTCTGGTTGCAATAAACTTGGCTTGATAAGGCTTCTGGGAACCTAAGAGTTTCCAATTTCTGGAGGGATCAGGTAGAGAGAAAAGATAGATATTTCAATTCTACTTACAAAGGTATAATTTATCAAGTTGCTGTAAGTCATAATTAGCTTGAGGGAAAAGGTTTCCTTATATCTGGAAAACACAATAAAAACATAATATTTCAGACAAAAACCGTAAAAATTATAACTATATTAATCAGTTCACTCAGTCTTATGTAACTGATCTTTGATGTTAACCTTTTTTTTGGCTACGTTGGGTTTTTGTTGCTGGGTGTGGGGTTTCTCTAGTTGCGGTGAGTGGGGGGACTACTCTTCATTGCAGTGTGCAGGCCTCTCATTGCAGTGGCTTCTCTTGTTGGGGAGCATGGGATCTAGGCGCACAGGATTCAGTAGTTGTGGTGTGCAGGCTCAGTAGTTGTAGCTTGCGGGCTGTAGAGTGTAGGCTCAGTAGTTGTGGTGCATGGGCTTACTTGCTCCACAGCATGTGGGATCTTCCCAGACCAGGGATCAAACCCGTGTCCCCTGCATTGGCAGGCATATTCTTAACCACTTAGCCACCAATGAAGTCCTGATCTTAATCTTTTGTTAACAGTTTTATAAAACCATCAGGGTTTCCTTTAGGATTCTTTAATTTCTTACCCAGTTCAGTAGTATGATTTGAAAGTTATCAGAACCCTATACTTGTCAAAAAGTCCTTTCTATGAATCTTGAAGATGAAACATTTTTTTGCAAATCATCAGAGTGAAACAAAAACTGGCTATGAATGACAAAAGACTTAAAAGGCATGGTTAAAGATTTGATTACAGTTCAATTGACAAAGAAGTTTAACCACGTTGTTGTGACATGCAACATTTTGAGATAACTAGAATTATGACTGATAACATTATACCAGGACATAACCAAATTTTAGAAATTTCATATAATTTCTAGAACTTTTATATTGATGACATTTACCCATACACTATGACCTAAGAAATTTTATCACCACTCATTTGACAATGCTTCTCATGTAATTTAACATACTAAATAATCCCAATTAGCTTAATATTTTTCTCTCTCTCTCAGATACTTCAGGGGCCCTCTGAAGTATCCCAGAGTTAGCTAGAGGTCAAAAGAACTTAAGAATTTGATTTGAGGAAGTTTGTAAAACATATCAAAAAATTTCAAAACACCTGGTCAAATAGGATCACATAGGTCACTGTGAAACAATACTTAATCACTTAACCAAAGCGACAGTAAAAGATTTTAAAGGTAAATACAGAAAGTTACAATAGATTACTGTAGATCACTTAAAAAGTAAAGAAACTTACAGTGTCTTATCAAAAGCATCTTGACATTTCAAGAAAACTTTGTTTTCTTTTTTTTTTGCGTTATGTGGGTCTCTCACTGTTGTGGCCTCTCCCGTTGTGGAGCACAGGCTCCGGATGCGCAGGCTCCGGATGCGCAGGCTTAGCGGCCATGGCTCACGGGCCCAGCCACTCCGCGGCATGTGGGATCTTCCTGGAGCAGGGCACGAACCCATGTCCCCTGCATCGGCAGGCGGACTCTCAACCACTGCGCCACCAGAGAAGCCCAAAAACTTTGTTTTCTTAACAGAGAGAGAACTTCAGTCTTACACAAGCTTACTTTTAATAATAAAATTCATTTACTTAATTAAATTTAATCAAATCTTAACAGTCTCTTTTTAAAAATAATTTTCAGAATATGAGGGATGAGGGAAAGGGAATATGTGGGATCCAGGAGGAGGATCAAGTTTTTTTTGTTTTAATATTTATTTATTTGGCTGCGTCGGGTCTCAGTTGTGGCATGTGGGATCCTCGTTGCGGCATGCGGGATCTTCGTTGTGGCATGTGAGATCTTTTGCTGCAGTGCAGACTCGTCTAGTTGCAGTGTGCAGGCTTCTCTCTAGTTGCAAGGGCTTAGTTGCCCCACAGCATGTGAGATCTTAGTTCCCCGACCAGGGATCAAACCCGTGTACCCTGCACTGGAAGGTAGATTCGCAACCACTGGACCACCATGGAAGTCCCAAATCTTAACAGTCTTGACCATGCACAAAACTTTTCTCAGGTATAGGTTTTCTATACTAACCTTCCACAACTTTCTGTATCCATATTAGTTTGTCCCTTATTTTCTTTCCCATTTAGAAACAACCAGCTTCATGACAAGATTATTTTCTTTTCCCTTAACAAAAATATCTCCATTCATCATGCCATCTCTTACCAGCAAAATATCTTACTTTCTTTGTATAGTGAAGTTTTTTCCTTATTATTTCAAATAGCTTTAATTGAATATATATTACAATCTTTAACTCCTAAAAACCTTAATCTCTAGCAAAAACCAAGAAGCAAGTAATTATGAACTCTTTGCTATAACAGAATTTCCTGATTGACAAATTTATGAACATATTCTATAACTTCTACAAACATACATTTTTTCCCCCTCAGTGTGGTACAAGACATGTGTCTAATAAACCTAAACATCTTTAGTATTTCCCTAACAAGAAGACAAAAGTAAGTAAACTTAGACTTGCCTAGCAATCACTGTTCCAGTATTTTATCTTAATTTAAAATGGTATATACCTTCAATGAATTCTCATTATTTAACTTAATTTAGCAAAACTGTAAAGTTTCAGGTTACAAAAAAACTGGAAAAACTAAAACATAATTATTTCTAGAGTTCACCTAAAAGCTTCTATCCCATTTACATTTAATTTTTCGTCATACTGAGTCATTTATCTTGCTGACAAATTGCAACTGTTATAAGATCTTATTTGACTTCTAGTAAACCTAGCTATATTAAAAGTGTTATACATAATGTTGATGACTCTAAAGACATGTCTATATTAATTAAATCAACAAGCTTAAACTAACTTTAATACCAGACATTAATTTAATGCTGAATATTCCCCAGATCATGTGAATCTGAAATTCATTTGGCTTAGTTTCTTTTATATTTCTGAGAATTTATATAAGTGCTTAATTTCCTTTAAGCCAATTAAATAGAGCTCATTTACAGATTGATTTTTAAATAAAGACAGAACTAGAGATCTCATAGCTTTTTTTTTTTTCTTTTTGGCTGCACTGTGTGGCTTGCAGGATCTCAGTTCCCTGACCAGGGAACCCAGGTCGTGGCAGTGAAAGCCCGGAATCTTAACCACTAGGCCACTCCCTCATAACTTCATTTTGCAACTTAGTTATGAATCAGCTATTTCAACATAAAACTTATTAGTTTATAAATAACAGTTGGAATAAATTAAATTTACTCACTTGAGTTTAAAAAGCTTCTTCCCCCTCCTGTTTTTTTTTTTAAATTCAGTTTTAAATTCTACTAATTAACCCAAGGCCATAGTCTCAGGCAACGTGGGTTGTGTTTGCATTTCAAGGACGTGATAACAGTTACAACCTTTCTCTTAGGAATACTTTTGTGCTCTTGGAGTCAGAGGTTTTTTTGTTTTTTGGGTTTTTTTGGCTGCATTGGGTCTTTGTTGCTGCATGTGGGCTTTCTCTAGTTGCAGCGAGCAGGGGCTACTTTTCGTTGCAGTGCGTGGGCTTCTTCTCATTGTGGTCGCTTCTCTTGTTGTGGAGCACGGGCTCTAAGTACACGGGCTTCAGTAGTTGTGGCACATAGGCTCAGTAGTTGTGGCTCGCGGGTTTTAGAGCACAGGCTCAGTAGTTGTGGCAAAAGGGCTTAGCTGCTGTGCAGCATGTGGGATCTTCCTGGACCAGGGCTTGAACCCATGTCCCCTGCATTAGTAGGTGGATTCTTAACCACTGCACCACTAGGGAAGCCCAGGGTCAGAGTTTTGAAAAAATATTTTATCAAGTCATTTTCCTCTGAAGTCTAAAGAATACTGTGGCTACATGCTATTAAAAAGAAATCATCTTCTTTCTTTTCATAGAAGCATAGCTGAAAATTTCCCAATTTTGTAAACTACAGCCTAGGGGACTACAAGATGGAATAGAGATCTAATTTCCCATTTTTTCTTTCATATGGCTTGTATTACAAGAAATAGACAGACCAGAACCAGGCAACCCAGTGCTCAGCAGCTTCTCAGGGTCACATTTACCTAGTATGAGAATGGAGGATTTCCTACCTACTATTCCAGATGAGGGTGCAGACAAGCCTAGGTCTAACAGGGAGTTTCACTGGATGGTGCTGGATGACCGAGAAACTCCTTGGCCCAGAGAGGAAAATCAAATTAAAATGGTGCTCCACCTGGGGACCAGAACCAGATGACCAAGTCCTATGCCTTCTCCCCCTCAAAAGGAAAAATTCCAGTCAAGGCAACCCAGGAGAGAAGAATATCCTGGTATCATCACATGTGAGGTTCCACCACTTACCAGAGATGTCTTACAAAACAAGACCAGAACCTTGTTTCCTTCAACCCAAAATTGAAAGTGCTGTGAGCCAGTAATGCCTATTGAGAAGCAAGTGCTCATTGTTATCCATGAGACAAAGGTGCTCAGGCAGCTGCTGGACAGGATCTGAGAGCTGCCACTGGCCAGACACTCACTTAGGTTGGGAGTCCCTTCGTGGTTGCCCAACGTTTTACCTAACTGAACTTGGGCCTGTTTGCCTGATGCACAGCAAAGCCAATGTACTGACACCAGGTTGTGGTGGAGGGAAGTACAGAGTTTATTGTAGGTTGCTAAGCAATGAGAATGGGCAATTTGTGCTCAAAATACACAAACTCCCCAATGGCCTTTAGGGAAAAGTTTTTAAAGGTAACATTAGGGATGTGTGTTGCAGAGTGCCTGATCAGCTTGTGCACAGTTCTCTGATTAGTTGATGTTGAGGTCACAGGGTGATGATTCTGGAATCTCATTCATTAACCTTCTGGTTCCAACCGATCTGGGGTCTACGTGCTGATGGTCAGCATGCAGTTAACTTCTTTCACCTGGTGGAGGTTTTAGTATCTGCCAAACAACTCAAAGATATGGCTCAGGATCTAATCTATAGCCCCTGAGGAGGAACTAAAAGTCCTTGACTTTGTTTTATGGCTAAACTATTATTATTTTGTCTTGCTTGACTGCTTTCCTTTGTTTCTGCATTTTCTTACTTCTCTGATTCAATTTGCTCTTTGGACCTTAGGAAGGCCTGGGAGGCTAAAGCTTTTCTATACACAAGAGGTGGGGGTCAGAGGGAATCTCTCCCAGGGACAGCCTGAGACCTGCTCGGTTTCATTAGCACTTAGATTAAATCTACACTCTTTATTCGAGTCCACATAAGCTCTGACCAAGCCCCAATCACCTCCCCTCCTGTATCCATGGACATTCTCCCTTCTGCCAACTCTCCTTCAGCCACAATAGCCTTTTTCCCTGCCTCACACACCCCAAGCTTGCTCCAACCTCAAGACATTTACACTAGCTGTTTTCTTTGCCTAGAATGTACTTCCTCATAATCTTGGCATGAGAACTTCTGTCTTGGCCTTCAGATCTTAGTTTAACTGTCACTTCTTCATAGATGTTCTTAACTGTCCACAATGCATTTTTCACTACCTAATATTTTTGATCTTTAAAAAAATTGTCTAGTCTCATTTCTCCTCTACTAGAATGTAAGCTCCTTGGGAACAGGGATCTGTGTCTCCTATTTGCTGAATCATTAATACCTATAGAAGAGCTTGGCTTATAGTAGGTGCTCAATAAATATTTGTTAGATGCATGAAAGTTACTCAAATAATTTTTAAGCTGGTCTTCCTCAATATGTGGGTGAAACTAACATGTGAGCTTTGGGGATGCAAAACGTAGCTTCCAACCTTGATGAGCTGGCTGGAGAACAATGAGGTGAGGAGGTAAGGTGGCAGATCAAAGATAGATAGTCAGAAGATGGGAAGGGACCGGGAAACCAGGCTCATATATTTATGGAACCACCAACTGATGAAGTTTGTGACTTTGGCAGGCAGCCCAGGCTTAATCACTACATAAAGGAGTAGGGAGACACTGCCCTATGCTCTAACACTTCAGGTTGTTATTGCTTCCTTAAACAATTTGTGAGCACCTGTCATAGACTACATTAGCCTTTGGAGCCCCTGGATTAGGAACTTAGTCTTGCTTGACTGCTTTCCTTTGTTTCTGCATTTTCTTACTTCTCAGATTAAATTTGCTCATACATACCTGTGTAGTTAAGTGAAATAATGTCTAGCACATAACAGGCATTAAATAAGGGGGAATTTCATTACCCCATTGCTCGGGTATAACCATCCCTCTCAGGGTACCAGGAGAAAAGGGTGGAGCCTTTCTGGATACTGGAAGGTGAGGGTGTGAGGTGTCAACAAGGTGGAGAAGGAATACTGACCAGCCAGGGCCACTGTGTTAGTTTTGTATGTCATGCACCACCTGTACTGTTTTCCTCAGTGGGCCTTGGCCCCTCAGCAGGTGTTGGTGTTCTCTCTTCTCTAGTACATATTTAACCATGCAAGATCCTGAGGCTACAAGCCACTGCTAAGTGAAGGGCAAAATAAAAAGCCACAGATGCTGCCCTCTGTTTCTCAGCTCAGAGAGCTGAGGCTATTGACGGGAGTCCTCAAGACTTAAGAGAACTTGGAAGTTTGTGCACTTTATTGACTGACTCGCTCTGTCTGAAAGAAACCATTAAGCCCCAGAATTTATATTTTCCCTTCTTAATTCACTCATATATTGAGTGCTTCCTGTGTTCCAGGTTCTGCACTAGGTGCTTGGGATACATCAGTGAATAAAATAGACAGAAGTCCCTGCCCTCATGGAGCCAGTATTCTATTGGGGAATCTCACAGTAAACAGTAGCATAGTGTATAAGTTAATTACATAGTATATTAGAAGGTAATGGGCCTATGATGAAAACTAATGTAGTTTAAGAGGGATCAGTAGCACCTGGAGGTGGAATAGGGAAGGTTATGGTATTAAATAGAGTAGTCAGGGTTAGCCTCATTGAAAAAGGGAGATTTCATCAAAGTCTTAAAGGAGGTGGATAATTAGACAGTGGACATTTGGGGGCATGGAGAGAATTCCAGGTAGAGAAAACAGGTAGACTCTATGGTGGAATCATTCTTGGTGTGTTTGAGGAGCAGAATGCCAGTGTGGCTGGAGCAGAATGAATGAGGAGGGGAGAAGTAGGAGACAGAGTTGAGAGGTAAGAGGGGACCAGATTGTGTAGGGCTTTTGTAAGCCATTAGATGGACTTTGACTTTGACTCGGATGGAATGGGGAGCCTGTGAAGAATTTTGAGCAGAAACATCTCATGATTTGACTTATGTTTTCAAAAGGACCACTGCAGCTGCTATACTGAGAATAAACGGTAGGGAAGCCAAGGGAAGGAGTCCAGGGAGCAGGTTGGAAGTTGTTTTAGTATCCCAGGTGAGAGATGATGTGTGTCTGATCAGGGTGGTAGCAGCGGAGGTGCTGAGAGATGATTGGATTCTCAATATACTTTAAAGGTAGAACTAGGGAATTCGTTGACGGTCCAGTTGTTAGGACTCAGCGTTTTCACCGCTGGGGCTGGCATTCAATCCCTTGTAGGGGAACTAAGATCCTGCAAGCTGCACGATGTAGCAAAAAAATAAAAATAAATAAATAAAAAATAAAGGTAAAGCTAACCTGATTGCCTTTCTTTTTTTTTTTAAATTTAAATTTTCTTTCTTTCTTTCTTTCTTTCTTTCTTTCTTTCTTTCTTTCTTTCTTTCTTTCTTTCTTTCTTTCTTTCTTTCTTTCTTTCTTTCTTTCTTTCTTTCTTTCTTTCTTTCTTTCTTTCTTTTCTTGGCCGTGCCACGCAGCATGTGTGATCTTAATTCCCCGACCAGGGATCAAACCCTTGTACCCTCTAGTGGAAGCATGGATTCTTAATCGCTGGCCCACCAGGGAAGTCCCTAACCTGATTTCCTTTTTGGCTTGAACAACTAGAAGGATAAAGTTGCCATCAACAACGATGGGAAAAGCAGGCTTTTCCGGGGTGGGGTGGGGGGAGTGGATTCAATAGTAAATAGGACTGAACTATATATACACACAATAACTTGGATGAATCACAGAGGTATTTTGTTGAATGGAAAAAGCTAGTCCAAAAAATTTCCATAATGTATGATTTTTATGACACTCTGGAAAACATAAAACTATGTGAAAGACAAACAAATCAGTATTTTCCAGTGGTTCGGGTTGAAGGGTTGGTTTGACTACAAAGAGGCAGTGTGAGGGAATTTGGTTGTGATTAACTGTTCTTTATCTTGATTGCGTTAGTAGTTTCATGAATTAATATCTGTTAAAGTTCATAAGCTGCACGTCAAAGCAAAGTTAATTTTATAGTATGTCAATTTAAAGACAAACAAATATTAAAACTTTTACAAATATTATGTAGGTGTTTCAGAAATTTATATTAGTTATCTGTATGTAGTAATATTTGTGGAATTTTTCAGCTTTTAAAAATTATAATTTGATTTCTTATTTGAAGTATTCATTTTTGCACCTGATTTTTGTTCATAATATTTGTATTTTTTTTCTTAAAGTGGTTGTTTAATTAGGTAGGCCTCAGGCTCCCCAAAACCATCATCTATCCCTGTGGTGTTGAAACAGACATCAGACTGGAGACCTTGTGCAGTAAGAGGTTCGTTATTGGCTTGTATTTCTCTGCTAGGGGCTGTACTTTTATCAGTCAGGTTCACTGTCAATGACTGTGGGTGCAGAAGGTGGATTTAGGGTATACTCTTAGACACTAGGACACAACAGGCTGGGACATGCAATGAGAGCTTAGGCAAAAGGACTGGGTTTAGTGGTGACAGAACAGCGGAGATGCCTGTTGTTTGATGCCATACTACATCTATTTCTAGGAGGAGCCTTCCTTGGACATGCCACAGAAGGTGCCTCTCAAGGGCTTTAACCACAAAGCATGGTCTGGGGGGCCTTCAGGGCTATGGCAGCACATATGGACGGAGGAAACTGCTAGGATGGTTTCCATTTTAGGCAGGTGAAGTGTGAGATGTCTGTTAGGCATCAGAGTAGAAACGTTGAGTAGAGGGTTGAATATATTGCCTAGTTCAGGGGAAAGATAGGACTTCAAATATAAATTTTGGAGTCAACCTTTGTATGGTATTTATTTCTGATCCAGACCTTGCTCTGAACAATGAGCACTGCCCTGTGATGATTCTCCCTTTCCTTTCTGTTTTTTACTGTCATATGTTATGCTTTGGCCTTTACTTCCCCATGCCTCCAACAATTCAGCCAAGGAAAGGAAAAGGACCCAAAGGAGAGACAAATGATTTGGAGGTACAGGATGAGCAGGCTACACACTACTACACACTCTCCCTCCCCAGGTAGGAAAGGAAGCCTCAGGGCAGGGAAAGAGGTAAAGATGGGAGTGGAACCAATGAGAACTTTCTTGTTAAGTAGGTCATGGAGACCTGATTTCCCACCAGACTGAGTTCTAGGGATGAGGTATAAGTTGACACCCCACCTCCCCAGTAAATAGCTTTGTGAGATATAAGAAAAGGGGAGAACTATACCCCCTCTTCTGGGTATAGCTGTCAGAGGCAGCATGACAGTATAAAAGAAATGGTTATGTGGTATATGTAATAGATAAGATTTGAACAGCCTCTCAGAGTTCTCCGAGCCCCAGTGACTCCAGAAAAAACAGAATGTTTTCAATGCGTCCAGGAGTGCCCCTGATGTAGACTGGAGTATTTAGAATGCCTCTGTATGGAAGTAATAAAAAATCCAAGTCAAACTGATTTATACAATAAATGGGTTTTATTAGCTCAGTAATAAAGCTCAGAAACAGGGTGATTTGATCAGGCACTGGCTCCATTTCTGTTCCTTATGGGTATTGGCTTTGTCCTCAGGCTGGCTTCCCTCCTACCAGCAAAATGTCTGTATCAGTTCCAGGCCTTACATATCTGCCTGTTCAGAAAGAGAACTTTTCCCAGCCATGGAAAAATACTCCTGGACCAACCTCAGTGACATACTCATCCCTAAAAAACCACTATGGGGAATTCACTGGTGGTCCAGCGGTTAGGACTCGGTGCTTTCACTGCCGAGGGCCCGGGTTCAATCTGGTTGGGGAACGAAGATCCCACAAGCTGTCGGGCGCTGCCAAAGAAAAAACAAAAAAAAAAAGGAAAGAAAGAAAGAAAAAAAAAAGCACTGCGGCTATCGAATTGCCATCAGGGCAAGAAGGATGGGATTATACCTGAGCCAGTCAAGATCTGCCAGTGGAACTTGTTGGGAGGGGTGGTGGCTTATGTCAATCCCACCCCACTCACCTGGCTACTACATAATGGGGAGGGATCACATGGATCCTTCAACAGCAACCAAAAATGTACACCATGTAGATGGAGAGAGCCTTACTCCTAAAAGGGCTTTGTGGGTAGTAGTAAGGATCTGCTCAGTAGCAACTTTGTGGACAGTTGGTTGGGGACAAAAAGGGGATGATGGACATCTCAGCAGATGTCAGAATCTGTTGATAATGACCGAGGACTAGATTCCTTACCTATCCTATCCCCAACGCCTTGGTATTAATACTATTTACTTTATGGAACTTAGATACAACTATGGAAAAAGAGGGGCTCTCAGCAGTTACTAAAATTAAGTCTCTACTACCTCAGCATAGTGAGAACTTGGAGTAGAAATTAAAATATAGAAAGTAAGGTTCCGGGAGTTCCCTGGCTGTCCAGTGGTTAGGACTTGGTGCTTTCGCTGCCAGGGCCTGGGGTTCAATCCCTGGTCAGAGAACTAAGATCCTGCAAGCCATTAGCTGTGGCCAAAAAAAAAAAAAAAAAAAAAAAGTAGAAAATAAGGTTCCATTTCTTACCCATCAGAGTTTAAGGACTAAGACTCATACCTGCTATGTCAATTAGCACTCTGACCTGCAGAGACAACTTCTAACAAATCCAGGTTCACATGTTTGGCATGAAAGAGTCCTTCCTCACATTGTCTATTGAGATTCTTCTTGTCCTTCAAGGCTTAGCTTAAATGAGACCTTTTCTGTGAAGGCTTCCCCACCCAGCCAACCAGAAGTCGTCCTCTGCACTTTATTTTTGTCCCTTTTGTTGCAGGACATCTTTGGAAGCCCCAAAGGCTCTTCCTGATATGTACCTCTGATCTTAAAAGGCATCGTGTTCAGAATATAGTATCTGAGAGCTTTCTGAAAATATCTCCACCTGCTATTTTTGTTTTTATCAAATGGCTGCAAAAAATGTGAGTTAATGACTCTAAAAATATCTTATAGACCATTTTGTAGTCTAAGAGCCAGAAAGAGAAAATGCTTCCTTTGTAGGTCAATTGAGGATCTCTTTTGGGACAGGTAGAGTTTCATGTCATCTTGCCCCCAATTTTATGATTTTCAATGCCTATACCTTTGACTGTTTTAATGTTCTCATTTCATCAACTGAGCTCTGTGAGATATAATAACTCTGTGAAACAAAAGATGTGGACCACTCATGGGGACCATTCATGAGCAAACCTATTACCATTTTAGGAAAAATCAAAGGCAAAATTTTGAGCATGCCTTCAGATGTGGATATAAAATTTAGTTCTATTATATGGGTTTTGTGTGTCCAGAGACAATCATAAGTAGAGTTAGCAAAATTCCAAACTGTGCATTGCCATTTTCTGTATTCTAGTTTAGATCGGATTTCTTTTGTGCAACAAAATCAAGGGTTTAAGATTTGGAAGACAAACAAGCAAAAAACAGTCTGCCATGTCCTGGCATTTTCTCTTTCAATTATAAAGTACATGTGTTGAAAGAAGATAGGGAAAATGCAACATATGTCTAAGAGCCAGAAAGAATGGTAAGAAAGGCAGTGATGTTTTTATTCCTTCAGAGTGAGCAACGAGTTTATACACTGTAGGAAAATAAGTGACCTAAAGCAGGATGGGTTTATTTCTTATAGGAAGGAAAGGCTCTGTTTCTCTCTGATAGGTGATTGTGTGTGTGTGTGCGTGTGAGCTCAGGTGGAAGTGGGTGGTTAGTACATGAAGAAATGTAAGAAGGGAAATAAAATTTATTAGCCATTATGTTCCAGTGCCAGATACTACTGAGAGCTTTATATTATCTCATTTAATCTGTAAACTACCTTTTGAAGTAGGTGTTTCTTTTCATTCTCATTTTATATGTGAGGAAACTGAGCCTCAGGGAGATGTGTCCAAAGCACACATCTCTTGTGTACTTTGATAATGGAACAAGATTCAAAACAAGATTTCATGTCTCCAAGACCCAATCTCCTCATTTCATCACTTCATGCTGCCTCATTAAATATCCATATTTTCAGGAGTCAAGTATAAGGAAGCTATACCAAAGGAGCTTAGAAAACAAAAGGACATACTTGAAAGTTGCTAAGAGACTAGATCTTAAAAGTTAACATCACAAGAAAAAATTTTTGCAACTATGTGTGGTGATAGATGTTAACTAGACATTGTGGTGATCATTTCACAATATAAATAAATGTCGAATCATTATGTTGCACACTTTATTAAAAAGAAACAGCAGGCCCCAAATAGAGTCACTGTGTTAAGGCCCTATGTCAGCAAAACAAACTTAATACCTAAACTAATTGCAGTTACAGCCTCTCCCAGGAAATTAACCTTTAACCAGTCAATCTGGAATTACCTAGTCAGCACTAATCAGATAGTACACCCAATAGACCCCTTCTTTTTCCCCTTAGGAGGGTGACCTTGCCTAAGGAATGCATTCTTTACTAATAATTTCCTTTTTGCTGCTCCCTCTCTGCCTTTAAAATCTTTCGTTTTCTGCAGCTTGACGGAGCTTCTTTCTGTTTGCTAGGTGAGATGTTGCCTGATTCACGAGTCATTTAATAAAGTCAATTAGATCTTCAAATTTACCTGGTTGAATTTTTATTTAACAGATTTGGTGGCAGTGGTGGGATCTGAAGCGAACTTGACAGCATTTGGGGACAATGAGAAACACAGGTATGGTAGCCCTCAAACCCTTTGAGTTCACTTTCTTGCCATTTTTGAGGGCTGTGTGTAAGTCCCTCTCAGTTATGAGTTCTGCTCTCTTTGCATTGAGCTCCTGATCTAACTGGCTTTTCTTTACCGTGTAGGTCAGCTTGAGCTGGCAGACGGTTCTGCCAGGAGCCCCACTGAGCTGGTAGTTCTGCCAAAAGCCCAGTCCCAAGCCTTTTAGACTGCAATTCCCAGTGCTTGATTCTGCCCAAAGATCCATGTGGGAATAGTTAATGTCAGTGTGCAGTTCCCCATCAATGTGGAGCCCCCAGTTTGCAGTCCTCATTTGTTGAGGTCTACTGGTTCAATCCTTTTCCTCAGTCCAGAGTTCCATGGGAATTGGTGGTGGTTACCAGCCGGAGTTGGACTGGATTCTACTTAAAAACCAGACTTTGGGGCTTCCCTGGTGGCGCAGTGGTTGAGAGTCCGCCTGCCGATGCAGGGGACATGGGTTCGTGCCCCGGTCCGGGAAGATCCCATGTGCCGCGGAGAGGCTGGGCCCGTGAGCCATGGCCGCTGAGCCTGCGCGTCCGGAGCCTGTGCTCCACTACGGGAGAGGCCACAACAGTGAGAGGCCCGCGTACCGCAAAAACAAAAACAAAAACAAAACAAAACAAAAACCAAAACCCCAGACTTTGTTGATTTGAGTGGACTGGGTCTAGTGCATGATGTCTTAGGTGAATAAAATTTTGTTTTAAGTAAAATATGGGATTCTTTAAATCCAAAGAGTTAAGCATACCATCTTCCTGCACATCTGCTAATTTTATGTCTAATATCTGTGGTCCTGAAAGTTATGAATACTTACAAAATTGACAAAAATCTGCCCTGAGTGCTTGGCCTGGTAGCCTCCAGGTCGGGGATCCTAAGATATGGCTGGACAGAAATGTGGGTTATATCCCATTTGTGGCTAAACATAGCTGGACATAAATGTGGATTGTGAAATAAAATTCATATCTTATAGCAAGACAAGAAAAATTTAAACAAAATCTTTCTCTCCCCTTTGATCTCCTCTCTCCCCTCTCCGTGCACTGTGTACCTGCATTATGCATCCACCAAATCTCCCCCATTGGCAGAAATACCTGCTCATTCATGAGGAGAAACATTCTCCTAGCATCAACAAGACAACTCCTTAAAGATAACATTCCTTCTTGATCTTGTAAGGAGTCATATGGTACTTAGATCTGGATTGTGTAAACTGTCAATAATACATCATTTGATGTACAGTCCCCTGTCTCAAAAAACTTATATAACTGTGCTTTGACTTCTTTTGTTTGTTTGTTTGTTTATTTATTTGACTATGCCAGGTCTTTAGTTGTGGCACACGGGATCTCTGTTGCTGCGTGCCGGATCTTTGTTGCGGCATGTGGGATATTTAGGTGTGGCATGCGAACTCTTAGTTGCGGCATATGGGATCTAGTTCTCTCACCAGGGATCAAACCCGGGCCCCCTGCATTGGGAGCACAGAGTCTTAGCCACTGGACCACCAGGGAAGTCCCTGTACCTTGATTTCTTTTTTAAAATTTATTTATTTATTGGGGTATAGTTGTTTTACAATGTTGTGTTAGTTTCTACCGTACAGTGAAGTCTAGTTCCCTGTGCTATACAGCAGGTTCTTATTAGTTATCTATTTTATACATATTAGTGTATATATATCAATCCCAGTCTCCCAATTCATCTTCCCCCCACCCCACCCCCCCATCCCTGCCTTGACTTCTAACAGGTGGAACTGTTCTCAGAGCTTTCCGAGATGCTCTTCCTGGCATATAACCCTCAAGTTTGGCTTGAATAAAAATTTCCATTTCTTTCTTAGATTGATTAATTTTTTGTTGACAGGATTAAGCTCCATTTACAACTAGGATCCTACCAAACTGCTGCCAGCACTTGAAAATTACAAACTAGAATTACAATGGCCATTATGAGGAACACTCTAATTAGATAACATCATTTAAGAAGTGCACTTAAAAGAAGAGATACCTATTTTAATTGACATGCAGAAGCTGCCACAGGGCTTCAAAATTCCAAAATAATTTCTTTGAAAATTTTGCTGCAAAAGACTAATGAAAAATTATAGATATAAAAGCTACCCAAAACAAAAGACTATAGGACTGATGTAATTCCTACTTCTCCCCACTAGCTTCCTGTATTTGAGTATTCATTTTAGTAATCCTCTGTGTAAATTGCCTTTCCACTTTGAAGAGACTATTAAACAGTTACTTTTTTTAAAAATAAAAGCTTGGCTTGGCTTTCTTGCCTGCTCGGGACATGCAAGTTGTCAGTTCTTTCTTTTGGTTACCTTTGGGGGTGACTCTGGATCTTGGGAAGGTAGGAACTTTGCACCCACTTTGAGAATGCCTTTTGGGCCCAGGGAGTTATTTAATACTGCCAGGAATATTTACTGTTCGTCCTGCCTGAAACCTGATAAGATATTGGAAGCTGATATTGGAGCCTAATAAGAATTTTTTCTTTTTAAGGCCTCCTCTTCTAAGACAAGTATCTGTGCTTTTGTGATATAAATATTCTACAAACTACAGAAAGATAATTCTTATTAGAAGGAGAACAAAAGGGGGAAAAGTTATTTGAAATTTAGGTAAATGAAAAATCATGTGTCTTCTCCACAAATATTAGTAGAAAAAGTTTTAGCCATCTGAGCATATAAATTTAACTTATTCCAACTGTTCTTTTGTAACTAGTGAATTTTACATTATCATACCTGTCGTATGGCTAAAATTTAAAAACTAAACTATCAGTTTGTGCCTGTCTGTATATTCACGTGTGTCTATATATGTGTGTGTGTGTGTTGTAGCTGTGTGGTATTTTCTACCTCCAGATGATATTGCCAAAACTAACCTGTAAAAGAGCTCTATGTAATTGGCTTAAACAAACAAGCACTTATATAAATTTATTATTCATAAAAATTCTCAGAAATATAGTGAAAACTAACCCAAGTGCTTTTCAGGTTCATGTGATCTGGAAAAATATTTGGTACTGAACCTAGTTTAGTTTGTTGGTTTAATTAAAATAGGCATGTCTTCAAATTTATCAACACTAAATATAATAAAGATAAACAACTTTTATTCTACCTGAGTTTATTTAAAAAATTCTTTTATAATTATTTTCTTCTTTTTTTAGAATTGATTTATTTTTGGCTGCGTTGGGTCTTCATTGCTGCATGTGGCCTTTCTCTAGTTGCAGAGAGTGGGGGCTACTCGTCGTTGTGGTGCTCATACTTCTCATTGTGGTGGCTTCTCTTGTTGTGGAGCACGGGCTTTAGGTGCACAGGCTTCAGTGGTTGTGGTACGTGGGCTCTGTAGTGGTGGCTCGTGGGCTCTAGAGCACAGACTCAGTAGTTGTGGCATATGGGCTTAGTTGCTCTGTGGCATGTGGAATCTTCCCAGACTAGGGATTGAACCCATGTCCCCTGCATTGGCAGGCGGATTCTTAACCACTGTGCCACCAGGGAAGTCCTCTACCTGAGTTTATTAGTCAGATGAGTTCATGTTATCCCTTGCAAAATTTGTCAGCAAAAATAATTAGCTTGGGTTGATGGCTGACTTTGTCTAATGTTTCATGAAGTTTTTGTGGGTAATCTAAATATGTGTTAAGAACAAATGAATTAAATAGATGTAACATAAGAGTTTTTAGATGAAATTTTAGCAATGATTGTTTTATGATGTTTCTACTTAAATAGTTTCCCAAATCTCTGTGGTAACTCATACCATTAAAATTTTGCTAAGTGAAATGATGGGAATTTATTGAATGGCTAGATCATTTCCAAATAAGGTAAAACACTAAAACATTAATTACTGAACATAAGGTTATCCACTTTTGGATTCCTCTTACAGAGAAACTAAAGATATTTGAGAGAGATATTAATAAACTCAGATATGACCAGACAGCTTGGAAAAATTGGCCTGTTACCTTGCTTACAAGCTTCCAGCAAAACAGTGTTTAAAAAGAGCTTATATGGTCATTCACAATTTTTGCTGCACTTATGTAAATAATCAGGCCAAGTTTAATGCAAACAAATTAGTTTCACTGTGATTCCCCTTAGAAAAAAGAGATGGGAATAATTGTAGAGAGAAAAGTTATGTTTGCACCATTGTCTATATTAGATTCTAATCCTGTTAATTGTCTTTGAGGTTTTTTTATATACGTGTAAATTAGACTGGATCCTGAATTTTTCTAATTTCCTCAAATATTTGGCTATGACTCTCCAAACTAACATTTCCAATTTTCTCTCACCCTCCTGATTTGGAATCAGTAAGAATAAAGACTATCCTTAAACGTCTTTGGAAGGGGACTTCCCTGGCAGTTCAGTGATTAAGACTCTGCCCTTCCAATGCAGGGGGTACGGGCTCAATCTCTGGTCAGGGAACTAAGATCCTACATGCCGTGCGGTGTGGTCAAAAAAAAAAAAGCCTTTGGAAGGAACTGCAGCAGGTCCTCCTCACTACTCAGATGGCAGCCAAACCTCAAGGACTTGAGCCTTGGGTACACATCTTACAGCTAAAAAGGCTCCACCTTACATCTGGTCTTGTAAAAATTCTGGAGACCTCCAAATCAAATTGACTAGGAAGAAAAGTAGCTGACATCGAGGTAGACTGCTTCCTCTCAAGACACTGGGTCAAGGCTTCATACTTTAAATATTATAAACCCTTTCTTAGTCCCCTTATTTTCTTTACTCTGTCATTGGCCTGGAAATCCATATCTCCCAGTCCATTACTAATGAGGGTAACCTCTGGAATTTAGAAAAACTTTTTCATTTCAGGCTAGGATAAAACCTGACTGACCCCTGGCTTGAAGAGACAAATATAACAATGTCTGTGAATGTGTACCACCTTAGTGGAAGTTGTTTGTGCCTGAAAGGATTTATCTTAGTCTCTGGTGGTTATCATTCTCCTTGGGCCTGTAAATGACTAGGTAGGTAGCACACAGGTGAGCCTTGTCCCTTAACTTATCTAACTGTGCCTCTAAATGTTCACAAATGAACTGGGACACCTCACTAGTCAACTCCTCTGGATTTACACAGTCAAGTTGTAAAGAACCTGCCGGGAGGTGTACATGACTCAGGATTCACTTCCTTTTGCAGGTCATACGTCCCTGGTCAGGATTAATGTAAATGAGAGTGTGATCAGAACTCTCTCCTTAATTCTTAACGATATTACAGAATCTGTTGCTAAGACAGTAGCTGCCCCACATGAATCTTTAGTCTCTGGTCAAAGTTGTTCTTTTTTTTTTTTTTTTAAAGTACATTAATAAAAATGGAGGTATAGCTGATGTACAATATTATATAAGTTACAGGTATACAATATAGTGATTCACAATTTTTAAAGGTTATACTCCATGTATAATTATTATAAAATATTGGCTATATTCCCTGTGTTGTACAATAGATCCTTGTAGCTTATTTATTTTATACATAATAGTTTGGACCTCTTAATGCCCTACCCCTATCTTGCCCCTCCCCTCTTCCCTCTCCCCAGTGTTAACCACTAGTTTATATCTGTGAGCCTGCTTCTTTTTTGTTATATTCACTAGTGTTGTTTTGTTTTTTAGATTTCACATATTAGTGATATCAAATAGTATTTGTCTTTCTCTGTCTGACTTATTTCACTTAGCATAATACCCTCCAAGTCCATTTATGTTGTTGCAAATGGCAAAGTCTCATTTTGTTTTATGGCTGAGTAGTATTCCATTGTGTTTATGTATATGTGTGTGTGTGTGTGTATATATATATATATATATATATATATATATATATATATATATATATATATATATATATATATATACCACATCTTCTTTATCCATTCTTCTGTTGATGGACATTTAGGTTGCTTCTGTATCTTGGCTATCGTGAATAGTGCAGCTATGAATATTGGGGTACCTGTAGCTTTTCAAATTTATGTTTTCATTTTCTGGGGATATACACCCAGGACCGGAAATGCTGGGTCTTATGATAGTTCTATTTCAGTTTTTTGAGAAACCTCCATACTGTTTTCCACAGTGGTTTCTCCAATTTACATTCTCACCAACAGTGTACAAGGGTTCCCTTTTCTTCACATTCTTACCAACATTTATTGGTGTTCTTTTTGATGATAGCCGTTCTGACAGGAGTGAGTTTATATATCACTGTGGTTTTAATTTGCATTTAACTGATGATTAGCAATGTTGAGCATCTTTTCATACACCTGTTGGCCATCTGTATGTCTTCTTTGGAAAAATGTCTATTTGGCTCTTCTGCCCATTTTTAAATTGGGTTGTTTGTTTTTTTGATGTTGAGTTGTATGAGCTGTTTATATATTTTACATATTAACCCCTTATTTGTCATATCATTTGCAAATATTTTCTCCCATTCAGTAGTTTGTCTTTGCGATTTGTTGATGGCTTCCTTTGCTGTGCAAAACTCTTAAGTTTAATTAGGTTCCATTTATTTATTTTTGCTTTTATTTCCTTTGCTTTAGGAGACAGATCCAAAAAAATATTGCTACAATTTATGTCAAAGAGTGTTCTGCCAATGTTTTCCTCCAGGAATTTTATGGTTCTTTGTCTTACACTTAGGTGTTTAATCCATTTTTTTTAAAGCCCTCTGGTTCTTTTTTATTCTTTTCCTTTAAGTTTTTTTTTTAAAATAGATCTTTATTGGAGTATAATTGCTTCACAACACTGCGTTAGTTACTGTTGTACACCAAAGTGAATCAGACATATGCGTACACATGTCCCCATATCCCCTCCCTCTTGAGCCTCCCTCCCATCCTCCCTATCCTGCCCCTCTAGGTCATCGCAAATCACCAAGCTGACCCGCCTGTGCTATTCTGCTGCTTCCCACTAGGTAATTATTTTACATTCGGTAGTGTATATACGTCAATGCTACTCTCACTTTGCCCCAGTTTCCCCCTCCCACCCCGTGTCCGCAAGTCCATTCTCTATGTCTACATCTTTATTCCTGCCCTGCAACTAGATTCATCAGTACCATCTTTTTTTTTTTTTTTTTTAGATTCCATATATATGCGTTAGCATACAGTATTTGTTTTTCTCTTTCTGACTTACTTCACTCTGTATGACAGACACTAGGTCCATTTACCTCACTATAAATAACTCAATTTTGTTTCTTTTTATGGCTGAGTAATACTCCATTGTATATATGTGCCACATCTTTATCCATCCATCTGTTGATGGACATTTAGATTGGTTCCATGACCTGGCTGTTGTAAATAGTGGATATTGTGGTACATGACTCTTTTTGACTTATGGTTTTCTCAGGGTATATGCCCAGTAGTGGGATTGCTGGGTCATATGGTAGTTCTATTTTTAGTTTTTTAAGGAACCTCCATACTGTTTTCCATAGTGGTTGTATCATTTTACATTCCCACCAACAGCACAGGAGGGTTCCCTTTTCACCACACCCTTTCCAGCACTTATTGTTTCTAGATATTTTGATAATGGCCATTCTGACCAGTGTGAGGTGATACCTCACTGTAGTTGTGATTTGCATTTCTCTAATAATTAGTGACGTTGAGCATCTTTTCATCTTTTTTGCATCTATGTTCATCAGTGATATTGGTCTATAATTTTCTTTTTTTGTGATATCTTTTTCTGGTTTGGGTATCAGGGTGATGGTGGCTTTGTAGAATGAATTTGGGAGTGTTTCTCCCTCTGCAATTTTTTGGAAGAGTTTGAGAAGAATTGGTGTTAGCTCTTCTCTAAATGTTTTGTAGAATTCACCAGTGAAGCCATCTGGTCCTGGACTTTTGTTTGTTGAAAGATTTTTAATTATGGTTTCAATTTCATTACTTGTGATAGGTCTGTTTATATTTTCTAATTCTTCCTGGTTCAGTCTTGGAAAATTGTACCTTTCCAAGAATTTGTCCATTTCTTCGTGGTTGTCCATTTTATTGGAGTATAGTTGTTTGTAGTAGTCTATTATAATCCTTTGTATTTCTGTGGTGTCTGTTGTGATTACTCCTTTCTAATTTTATTGATTTGCGTCCTGTCCCTTTTTTCTTGATGAGTCTGGCTAAGGGTTTATCAATTTTGTTTATCTTCTCAAAGAACCAGCTTTTAGTTTTATTGATCTTTGCTATTGTTTTCTTTTTCTTCTTTTTTTTGGGGGTACGTGGGCCTTTCACTGTTGTGGCCTCTCCCGTCGCGGAGCACAGGCTCCGGACGCGCAGGCTCAGGGGCCATGGCTCACGGGCCCAGTCGCTCCGCGGCATGTGGGATCTTCCTGGACCGGGGCACGAACCCGTATCCCCTGCATCGGCAGGCGGACTCTCAACCACTGCGCCACCAGGGAAGCCCTGTTTCTATGTATTTTTAAATTTCTTCTTTGATTTTTTCAGTGATCTCTTGGTTATTTAGTAGCGCATTGTTTAGCCTCCATGTATTTGTGTATTTTACAGGTTTTTTTCCCTGTAATTGATTTCCAATGTCATAGCGTTGTGGTCAGAAAAGATGCTTGATATGATTTCAATTTTCTTAAATTATCCAAGGCTTGATTTGTGACCCAAGATGTGACCTGTCCTGGAGAATGTTCCATGTGCACTTGAGAAGAAAGTGTATTCTGCCACATTTGAGTGGAATGTTCTATAAATATCAATTAAATCTATCCCATCTACTGTGTCTTTTAAAGCGTGTGTTTATTTATTTTCTGTTTGGATGATCTGTCCATTGGTGTAAGTGGGGTGTTAAAGTCCCCTACTATTATTGTGTTACTATCGTTTTCTCCTTTCATGGTTGTTTATGTTACAGGGTTTATCCTGTATGGGATTCTCTGTGTTTCCTGGACTTGGGTGACTATTTCTTTGCCCATGTCAGGGAAGTTTTCAACTATAATCTCTTCAAATATTTTCTCAGACCCTTTCTTTTTTCTCTTCATCTTCTGTGACCCCTATAATTCGAATGTTGGTGCGTTTAGTGTTGTCTCAGTGGTCTCTGAGTTTGTCTTCAATTCTTTTCATTCTTTTTTCTTTATTCTGCTCCTCAGCAATTATTTCCACCATTTTGTCTTCCAACTCACATATTCGTTCTTCTGCCTCAGTTATTCTGCTATTGATTCCTTCTAGTGTATTTTTCATTTCAGTTATTGTATTGCTCATCTCTGTTTGTCTGTTCTTTAGTTCTTCTAGATCTTTGTTAAACATTTCATGTATTTTCTCAATCTGTGCCTCCATTCTATTTCCGAGATTCTGCATCATTTTTACTTCATTACTCTGAATTCTTTTTCAGGTAGATTGCCTGTTTCCTCTTCAGTTTTTTGGTCTTGCTGTTTTTTACCTTACTCCTTCATCTGTGACATATTTTTTTTGCTGTCTCTCTCTCTCTCTCATTTTTTTTTAACCAAAAAAAAAAAAAAAAACAAAAGTGTGATTGTGAGTGGGACTGTGTTCCTGCCTTACTGGCTGTTTGGCCTGAGGCTTCCAACACTGGAGTTTTTAAGCTGTTGGGTAGAGCTGGATCTTGGTGCTGAGATGAGGGTCTCCATGAAACCTCACTCTGATGAATATTCCCTGGCGTCTGAGTTTCTCTGTTAGTCTAGTGGTTTGGACTTGGAGGTCCCACTACAGGAGCTTCAGCTTGACCCCTAGCTCATGAGCCAAGATCCTGCAAGCTGCATAGGGTGGCAAAAAGAGAGAACAATAACAAAGTAAAAAATAAAATTAGACTAGGAAACTAACAGATATGTTAGAAAGAATATAAAAATAAAAATATAGATGAATCAACAACTAGAAGGTACAACTGTATTACAATAGTGAAAAAAAGGAGGAGGGAAAAAAAGCGAGGGGGGGGATGGAATGGCTTGACTGTGGAGAGCAGGGCCTAAGCAAGGGTGAGGTTTGGGTGGAGGGTGGGCCTATTCTTAGGACCCACATGGCTGGAAAAGGCTGTGGGGGTGGGGCTTAGGCTTAATAGAACAGAAGGGGCCCAGGCGTTCCCCCCACCCCTGGTGTCAGAGAATGGGGGACCTCACCTGGGAGCCCAGCAGGATTCCTGGACTTGAGTTGGTGGGGCAAATGCCCTCCTCTCCTCTCCTTCTTCTCCAATCCTGGAGGGTCTCTCCCATCTGCCTCTCCTATTTTCCCCTTGGCCTCCTTCCTATGCCCCCAGGACCAATGCGGCTGGGGGGAGGGGGTGGACCTTGGAGGGCAGGGGACTGGCCTGGGAGCTCAGTAAGCTCGCCGGGCCCAAGTGAGCAGGGAAAACACCCTCCACTCTCTCTTGCTCCTCCTTGATGGCTCCTCCCACCTGCCTTTCCTGATCTCCCTGACCTCCCACCTATGCCCCCAAGGACCAAGCAGCCTGGAGGGGGCTTTGGAGGGCAGAGGACCGGACTTTGAGCTCGGCAGGCTCCTTGGGCCCGAGTGGGTTGGGTGATCGCCCTCTGTTTCTCTCCCACTCTTCCCAAAGGACCCCTCCCACCTGCCTCTCCTGACCTCCCTGGTCTCAGGGGCGCTGATCCTCTCTGGCTCCCACTTCTCCTCAGTCCCCCCACTTGGGGGTTCCTCCCATCTCCTTGGGCATCAGGGTCTTCCACCAGTGGCCGACAGGAGCGTTAATTGTGGGGAGATGCTAACTTGGCATATTCCTACACTGACATCTTGACTCCGCCTCCATTTAATCCATTTTGAGTTCATTTTTGTATATGGCGTTAGAGAATGTTCTAATTTCATTCTTTTATATGTAGCTGTCCAGTTTTCCAAGGACCACTTATTGAAGATACTGTCTTTTCTGCCTTGTATATTCTTGCCTTTTTTGTCATAGATTAATTGACTGTAAGTTTGTGGTTTTATTTCTAGACTCTCTATTCTTTTCCATTGATCTATGTGTCTGTGTTTGTGCCAGTACCATACTGTTTTGATTACAGTAGCTTTGTAGTATAGTCTGAAGCCAGAGAGCTTATTCTTCCAGCTCTGTTCTTCTTTCTCAAGATTGTCTTGGTTATTCAGGTTCTTTTGTGTTTCTGTACAAATTTTAAAATTATTTGTTCTAGTTCTGTAAAAAATGCCCTTGGTATTTTGATAGGGATTGTACTGAGTCTATAAATTGACTTGGGCAGTACGGTCATTTTAACAATATTCATTCTTCCAATCCATGAACATGCTGTATATTTCCATTTACTTGTGTCATCTTCAATTTACTTCATCTGTGTCTTATAGTTTTCCAAGTACAGGTCTTTTACCTCCTTAGGTAAATTTATTCCTAGGTATTTTATTCTTTTTGATGTGATGGTAAATAGGATTTTTTCCTTAATTTATCTTTCTGAAAGTTGTTCTTGACAATGGGATAGACCTTGATTATCTTTTGGCCTAGTAGGGAAATGTCTGTGCTGTAGCCAACACCACTTGCTGCACCTGGATTAACAATTCTGGGGAAGCTGAAACTCAGTTACATAAGATCGCTGAAGAACCCACTTGGCTTAAAATGGTGACTCCTTCAGTGAGGTCTTTCTTTGACTTATTTGATTTTCATTGGCTTGGGTCTTGGGGACCATGGTTCCAAAGTGTACTCCAAACATTAGGAATTATCCCATTTATTATAATCATAATAATCTCCCTTGTGCATTGTATTCTCTCAAAAGCTTTCAATGCAAGCTTGCAGTGACTAACCACCAAGCAAATGATCTCCCTAAGACCAGAACATCAGAAAAGGAACAAAGAGAATGACAACTTAAAGACTATGAACCTGAAGCCATGACCTGTGTACACCATACAGAGGATCAACAAAATCTGCAAGAACTACAGAGTGGTGAGAGTGGCACTAATGCCTTAAATTTTGATCACATCTCTCAGTTAAGCTGAGAGTCTGATCAAAAAGGGGAATTGTTAAAAAGAAATAGGCTACAAATGGAATCACTTGTGTTAAGGCCCTATGTTAGCAAACCAAGGCATAACACTGAATTGTTAGTTACAACGTCCTCCAGCAATGTAGTCTTTCACCAGTCAGCCTGGAATTACCTGTCAGCGCTAATGGGATATTTCACCCAACAGGCCCCTTCCATTTTCCTTAGGAGGGCAAACTTGCCTAAAACAATGCATTCCTTGCTAATAATTTCCTTTTTTCCTCTCCCAGACCCAGGCCTGTGGCAGAGACTGATTTCCAATTTCAGCCAATTTAAAAACTGATCAAACTATGTAATTAAGAGGAAAAGAACACAAAATAGTCTGTTTAATATGATCCTATATTTATATATTTTTAAAAGTTCTCTCCCTATTAAGGTCTTGTTAAGGTTGGCCCAAGCTCCCATTCTATGAATTGAAGAAAGTCCAATGTTGTTCTCAAAGTTTCTTCAGATTCCTGAGACTCAGGGCCACCTTTGGTTCTCAGCACCTGCTTTCTCCAACAGTGATTATCTTGATATCCAAAGCATGTCACTCTTTCCCTGTTCATACTGATTCAATGTGAAATCCAGCTATTCTACCTAATTTCCACAGAAAATGAGTTGCACTTAGTGTTATGTGTTTAGCAGACTTTGTTAAATGTTTATGGAGATGGGGCATTTACATTAGAGTGACGCCAATAGTTTAAAATTGTATCTGTATTTCATCAATTCTAAGACATGTAACTTTTCACATTTTAATATATCTGAAATAAGAATACACCTGACAATTGAAGGCATGTCATAGTTTAGTTGGCAGTGTCTTTTCTTTCTTAGTGGTACATGAAATAATGGTGCATTTTATAATCAATGACATCTTAGGTTCAATGATCAAGGGAATTCTGCTTCTCTGTTCTTAAAAAGACCTCTGGTGATTTTTTTCTACTTGAGCTCAACCTTCTTGCTGTGGTGCTTGATCCAGTCTGGTGCCCTATGTCACATTGCTTTAGCCCACTACTGATTTCCATAGTAACTGCAATGGACAGTTCCATGCTAGCTCATATTAACAATACCGTCTTGACTGTGCTGCGTATCTTTTCACTTTCTGCCGCAGAGAAACCTGCCTGGCCAAACAGTGCTCAGAAATGTGGGGTTAACATCCCCAGGGGCAGCCTTCAATTAATGGGTGTCTGGAGCTGGTGGTAAATGTCCCTGCCTCCCTTCCTCCAGGGAGATAATTTTGGGAGGCCTTTTGTATGCTTCTCAGGTGGTTCTGGACAAATTAAGCCCACAGTGAGAACCTTGATAGCACACCTTATACTAGCTTTTGCACCTTCCATTCTCACCGTTCTAGCTTTCTCATTCTTGCTCCCTGGGATCATCTCTCAAGTAAATTACTTGCACACAAGTCCCTGTAGTAGACTCTGTTTTTGGTGTAGGGGGCAGAGAACATAAGTTAGAACCTTCATTGTACTCTCCCTCTCAGAACCCCCTCTTTCCTTAGGTAGAACCATTCCTTATGTCAAGACTCAGCTCAGGCTACCCTTTTGTATTCCAAGATTTCAACTGCAGCTTTGAAAGATTATTGTAAAGGTATACCAGATTCTGTCTAGGTCAAGGGGTAGGGAGTCTTTTAGTTTTTCAGCTCACATTTTTATAGAAAGGAAAACTAAGGACCTATGTCAAAATGTGAAAAATGGTTGTCTGAAGATGGAAGGATGGGTGCTTTGAATTTTCTTCTTTCTGTTATACTGTATTTTCTAAAATTTCTGTAACAAACATGTCAATTTTATAGTGAGGAAAAAACAATAAAAGTTAATGTAAAAATTCAATCAAATTGACTTTTTTAAAGTAACTTTATTGAGGTATAATTTACATAACATAAATTCACCAACTTTAAGTATACAATTCAAGGATTTTTAGAAAGTTTACCAAGTTGTGAAACCACTACCACATCCAGTTGTAGAACATTTCCTTCTCTCTAATATGATTTTTCATATTTGTTTACAGTTAATCCCCATTCCCACCCACAACTCTAGGCAAACATAAATCTATTTTTCTGTCATTATAGATTTGTCTTTTCTGGACATTTCATATAAATAGAATATCATAATATATAATCTTTTGTGTTTGGCTTCTTTCATTTAGCATAATGTTTTTAAAGTTCATTCATATTGTAGTATTTATCTGTATTTTACTTTTTTATTAATATTGATATTCCATTATGGCTATACCAAATTTTGTTTATCTCTTCACCAGTTGATGGAATTTGGGCTCTTTCCACTTTTTGACTATTATGAATAATGTTGCTATGAACTTTAATGTATGAATCTTTGTGTGAACATATGTTTTATTTCTCTTTAGTAGACATGTAGGAATGGAATTCCTGGGTCATATGAAAAAATTATATTTAACCTTGTAAGAAACTGCAAAATAATTTTCCAAAGTGACTGTACTACTTCACATTCCTTCCAGCAAAATTTGAGAATTTCTGTTGCTTCACATTTTTGTCAACACTTGTTATGTTTTTTTTTAATTGAAGTATACCTGATTTAAATATTATATTAGTTTCAGGTGTACAGCATAGTAATTCAGTATTTTTAAAGATTATACTCTAGTAAAAGTTATTACAAGATAATGACTATACTTCCTTGTGCTATATATCCTTGTTTCTTATCTATTTTATATATAGTACTTTGTATCTTTTAATCCCATACCCCTAATTTGCCCCCTCCCTGTCCTTCTTTTTGATCATAGCCATCCTGGTGGATGTGAAGTGGTATCTTATTGTGGTCTTAATCTGCATTTCCTTAATAACTAATGATGTTAAGCATCATTTTATGTGCTTATTAGCCATTTGTACATCTTCTTTGGAGAAATATCTATTCAAATCTTGTGCCCATTTAAAAATCGGATTGTCTTATTGAGTTGACGAGTCATTTGTATTTTCTAGGTACAAGTTTTTTGCCATACATGTGATTTACAAATATTTTCTCTGTGGCTTGCCTTTTTACTTTCTTAATGACATCTTTTGAGTAAAAAGGTATTTTTTAAATTTTAAAATTGGAAATAATATTCTCAGAAAGTTACAAAGATATTATCAAGAGGTCCCTGTACTGTTCATCCAGTTTAACTCCCAAAATTTGAGTTTTGATTAAGTCCAATATATTAAATTTTTTCTTTTATGGATCATCCTTCTTGGGTTGTGTCTATAAAAATCTTTGCCTAACTGAAGGTCTTGACATTTTCTCGTGTTTTATTCTACAAGTTGTATAACTTCAGCTCTTACATTAATGTCTCTGATTGAGTTTGAATTAATTCTGTATATATTGTGAAGTAAGGATCTAGTTCATCTGTTTTTGGTTTTGTTTTGCATGTGGATATTCAGTTGTACCAGCACCAGTTGTTGAAAACTCTCCTCTTCTATCAAATTACCTTTGTCAAAAGTTAATTGGTCATAAATATAAGGGTTTATTTCTGGACTTTCAAATCTGTTCCTTTGATCTATATGTTTATCCTTGTGTCATTACCAAACTGTTCTGATTACTGTAGCTTATATTAAGTTTTAAGATTAGGAAATGAGTTATCCAACTTTGTTCTTTTTCAAAAAATTTTGGCTATTCTGTGTCTTTTGGATTTCCATATGCCGTTCAGGTACAGTTTGTCAACTTCTGCAAAATAGCCTGCTGGAATTTTGATGGAGATTGAGTTGAATCTATAGATCAATTTGGGAAGAACTGCCATCTTAACAATATTGGGTCTTCCAAACTGTGAATGTGAAATGTCTCTCCATTTATTTAGATTATATTTAATTTTCCTCAGCAATGTTTTGAAATTTTCAGTGTTCAAGACTTGCACTTCTTTTGCTAAATTTATTCATAAGCATTTTATTCTTTTAAATACTATTGTGAATGGAATTGTTTTCTTATTTTTATTTTCAGATTGTTCATTCTTGTATATAAAAATACAGTTTATTTTTGTATATTAATCTTCTGTGACCTCGCTGAACTTGTTTATTAATTTTAATAGGGGTTTGTGTGCACACACGTGTGTATATTCCTTAGGATCTTCTACATTTAGAATCATGTTGTCCACAAATAAAGACAGTTTTACTTTTTCCTTTCTAATCTGGATGACTTTTATTTCTTTTTCTTGTGATTATACTGGCTAGAACCTCCAGCATGATGCTGAACAGAAGTTGCAAGAGCTGAAATTCTTGCATTTTTTTTTTTTTACCATTAAAGTATGATATTAGCATTTGCTTTTCATAGATGCTGTTTATCACATTGAGGAAATTCTCTTTCAAATTTGTTGAGAATTTTTATTATGAACTAGGTTTTGTTAAATGCTTTTTCTGCATTTATTGAGATGATTGTGGGTTTTTATCCTTTATTCTATTAATATGGCATATTACATTAATTGATTTTAGAATATTAAACCATCTTTGCATTCCTGGATTGAATGGTACTTGATCAGAGTGTATAATCCTTTTTATATGTTGCTGGATTCAGGAGAAATCTGACTTTTAAAGATATCCTGACTTTGGAAGAAATGCAAAAATTAGTCAAGTGGGGCTTCCCTGGTGGCGCAGTGGTTGAGAGTCCGCCTGCCGATGCAGGGGACACGGGTTCGTGCTCCGGTCCGAGAAGATTCCACGTGCCGCGCGTGCGCGGAGAGGCCAGGCCCGTGAGCCATGGCCACTGAGCCTGCGCGTCCAGAGCCTGTGCTCCGCAACAGGAGAGGACACAACAGTGAGAGGCCCGCATACCAGAAAGAAAAAAAAAATTAGTCAAGTGAAGTGGTCTCTTTATAAAATCTTTAAGGTTTTAAAAAAAAATTTCCAGTAACTATGATACCTTTTATTCATAACTTGAGTCAAAGCATTAATTCTTGAACTGAAATACTCTTCCTTGTTTATTCCCTCACACAAATGCTTATGTAATTTTGCTTTACACATAATCTTTCTCTGCAACTTTATAGTAATTGAAAGCAATTTCCAGAAAGTCATATGATTTCTCACAACATCTCTGTGAAGTATATTTGGAGAGAGGTTGGAATAGTTTTTCAAACAAAAAGGCAAAGCATGAGGTAATAGATTAAGACTACATGGTGAATCACTGTTTATAGCTTGAAATCTTTAAGGATTTAATTATTTTCTTAAAAACTAGAAAATTCAAATATCAGTTTTATTCATCATTAGGACCAATAACCCAAAATATTCAAAACACTTCTATTGAATATAATCTACTTTCCATTAACACTGTAGAATGTGTTTTCAAACTATGCATTCTTTTTACATTATACAAATATTGTATTCACCTGGATAGGAGGAAGTCCATTCAATTTCATGAAAGCTTATTATTCATTTCTCAGTAGTATTTTTTGAGATCAGTATTCATTTTATTTCATCATTATAATTGTAGGTTCGAACTCATAACCCTTTTGAAACACAAAAACTCAGAAAGTTCAAATTATGCAATTTTAATATCTAGTTCTTGTTTTGAACAGTGAACATTACAGATTTATCTCCATTTTCATCCTTTTTTTTCAAAATGAGTTTGAAAAGGTCATTCTCTTTTTTACAGGCTAGAAAGTATCCTTTGTACAATGAAGACTCAAACTGTATCTTATCATCATGTCCTGGAACACTTCTCTGAAAGAATATGATGTCACTTCCTTCATCATCAATGTTATCAGGAGGACTCATTTCCTATAGAGAAAAAAAATTACTTAATTTTTTTAGGTCACGACCAATATGAATATGTGCAGTTTATTTTGAAATATATTACTACACAGAACTAAAGAGGTTTATATTCTCAAGAGTTAAGAAAAAAAATCTCTGATTATAGGAATACTGATCTCCTTTCCCTCTTAATTTCTAACCTCCCATTCTTCTTGTCCACTTTGGCTTATAACACTATGGAATGCACATTCAGGTCCAGGCCTCTAGTTTTTCCCAATATATCCATCAGATGATTTCCTTCTCTCCTCTCCCATTAAGTGGAGTTCATATTTGCTTAAGATGAAGTAGAGTTCCAGCAAAGACCACAACCTTTTTAGGCTAATATCAGTTCCTGTCTTCTCCAGCCATTCACAGCTAAAGACATTGATGACCTCCACCCATAGGCCTAGGGTAGCTCCAGTTTGTGAACCAACAGTGAGAGAGGCAGGAAGTGGCAGTAATCCCAGCTGCTTCCTTCAGTGGAGCCTAGAACAGAAACTGGCTATAAATAGACCCATTATTTGTTCTAGGGCTTAGTTAGCAGCTTTTGGTGCTTCCCTGCCAAGCATTCCAGTTCCATAGTAGTCCTGAGTTTCTATCCTGAAAGTAGTCTGTCTCTTGGCTGGACCTTGCCCTGGGAGGCCAGATGGTGATTCCTATATCTCAGCTGCGGAGTAGGGATTTCCTAAGAATGGCTAGATCACTTGAAACTATAATCCGGCTGGTCACCTAACTGACAGTACTGCGGGCACTTTTCCTATTTTTGCATCATGCCTACTTTCAGGATGGACTAGAAATGTGAGGACCACCTCAGGTTCTTTCCATGTTAATCCCAGAACCAGCAGAAAATTTGAACTTAATTTTGACCCTCTGGAAGCAAAGATCTTCATGATCCTAAGGACTGACAGAGAGACCTTCAGACCCAAAATAGCATCCCAGCATCCTCCTTAGATGCCTGAAAGAACCTGTTTTTTTCCCCAAACTTCTCAATCAATTGTGGAACTTATAGCCATAACTCTTGACCTTTGTCCTTTATCAATAAGTGTGAGTCTTGAATTAAGGAGAGGATTAATTAGTTCTCCCTAATTATAATTATAATTAATTAATAATAGAATTAATTAATTCTATTATTTGCCAAGCACTTTTTCCATCTTCTTGACACTCTCCCCAGTCTCTCAATAAGAATCTACTTATATATAGATCAGGCTTTTCCCAGTTTCTGACTCTGTCTCTGCAGCTGAATTAGTTTTCCTCTATCCCACATGGCTTCAGCTTGGCCATCTCCCTCTTTCCCTTCTGATTTTGTTGGTAAGAAACAACATGCTTAATCCTCTCCACCTTGCCTGTCCACCTCCAGGCTTCTAACGCCATTACAATAACTGAGCTTCCTACCTGTCAGGTCAGGGAGCGGGACTTCAAATTGTCACCTGAAGAGGTGGTACTCTGCTTGGAAGGGGATGGCTAAGGGATTTGTTTGGAGGCTCTATTTGTTACAGATACACTAATCTTATCTGCATTACATTTTAGAGTGGCTTTTTCCTCCCTCCCAAGTTGCCCCTTGGCATGTCTACGAAAGTCATACTCTAACTTTCAGTGGGAACTGGGTGATCTTTATTGCGGTTCTTTATTGGCAAATCCCCACTCAGAAAGCCTTCAAGACATGGGATTCACCTTTGAAACACTGTCAATTTGTGAGCATACCCTGCCTGCTTTCATTGGGAGGAAAGTTTTCTGGGTCAACCCATATCTACAGTTAATGGTTGTTTATCTAATAATAATGGAAAAAATAGAGAAAAATAATGATGGAGGATAGAGAAAAAAGCAGTGGTCAGAAATAATTTATACCTGGCTTTGAGATACATTATACCATTGCTTTTACAACAGATCCTATTAATTTTGTTCACTTAGATTAACATTAAAAATAACATACATCAACTGAAAGCTGAAAGTTGTAGCCTAACATAGACTTAGGCTAAGAAGTAGGAACAAAACAATTAGGGATTGGGTTTCCCTGGTGGCGCAGTGGTTGAGAGTCCGCCTGCCGATGCAGGGGACACGGGTTCGTGTCCCAGTCCGGGAAGGTCCCACATGCCGCGGAGCAGCTAGGCCCGTGAGCCATTGCCGCAGGGCCTGTGCTCCGCAACGGGAGAGGCAACAGCAGTGAAAGGCCCGCATACCACACACAAAAAAAACAAAAAACAAAAAATTAGGGATTAAAATATTATCATCATAATTTACAAAGTAGAGGGTTTACAGAAGAACGATTAACTTCATGCTGTGTAGCAGGACTTATTCTGGAAAGTCACATGCAGTTCTTAAACATGATAATATATATATATATTCTGTATTATTATTAATCTATAGATTAATTGTTCAGAAGACCTAGGTTATGAAACAAGTGTTGATCCTCTTCCTCCCTACGGCAGGCTCAGAAAAACCATGATGTTACTACAGTAGGTTAAAGAGCTTGACAGTTTTTAGTAACTGTCTATTTTAATGGTTCTCTACTTCTTGCTATCCTTATTCTAGACAAAAGGTTGGACTGGGGATATTTTGGTTTTCTAATTTTGCACATCAGTATAACTAAAACAAATTAAGGCTCAGTCTTACCTTAAAGGAAAGAATTTCGTTCTTACAGGAGAGGGTAAAAATTTTCTTACAGTGCACAGAGATGGTTACTGCCAGACCTCTAGTGAGGCTGTCTTTATACATACATATGATAAATATGGTCTGGGGTGCATTATCTAAAATAAACATTCACAAATGAGAACACTAGTTAGAAGAATTTTTCCAAATAAGCATTTAGGGAAATTAGCCAAAGGATAATCCTTAATAGGACTATTACCAATCCCACACTCTGAGATTCAGCCATGTAGCAGAAGGAGACTTATACACAGTGATACACATATTCTTTAAAACACATTTAAATATGTATTATAATACAAATGCAGCAACTTTTATAGTGTTTTAGAGATATTCTGAATTCTAAAAGATTGTCTTTAGCTTTTAAACGCTAAAGAGAATATTAAAGCTCTATCTGTTAAGGTAAAACTTCAGCATGTTTCAAGAGTACATCATTCACTTTTTCAACTCTGCCTAAACTCTGTTATTTGAAATTCATTCCTTGGAAGGCACATAAAGTTATTCATTTTCTAAGGCACTCTAAATTTCTGGTGGAAGACAGACTTATTAGAAGTGCTTGTATATTTATATTTAATTTTGACTTCTGAAAATGTTATCAGCAATTTCAGCTATAACCAGCAGGTATTAAGGATCCAACTCAATGGAGAGCATATACAGTTAATGCAATTACAGTGAAGGGAAGGTGATCCAAATGTAGGCTCAAAGATCATGACCCCAGCACTATCTTTATTGTATCAATTTTTCAGCCCAACTAAAAATTATGGATACCCTATAAAGTTTCTTGTAAGTGAAATTACTACTACCATGACTTTTCATGTAAGCATTAGGTCTATCACAGAAAATGTAGTCAGTTAAATGGAATGGGAAGAAGTAGCTTGTCATTTCCATGTTTACAAATGTATATAAAAAAATACCTGAACAGTCAGAATCAGGCATATCCTCAAAGACGGGTTGACTTTCCTGGTTAATGAAGAGAACTTGGTCATTCAAATTTCGTATGACTGAGAACTTAGGTTCAAGCTTGCCAAAGTAATCTGATTCCAGGTCTTCTACAACACACATGAAATCTCATTTAAAAAATAATCTTTTTTTTCTAAATTTACAAATAAGCATATTATATATTCCAGTTTTCAATAACAATCACTATCTTCTGTTATAGAAGCTAAGGTAAAGTTGCACAGTGTTTTACCCACTTCCAGGGGCATACCTTGATTCTTGTTATCACTCAGAACCACGCTACTTTTGAAATCTTAAATTCAAATATCCTACTTTTGACCACAATCTCCTATCCTTTTAGTCTTCTTATACTTCTCTTCCACTTTACTGAGTCTTCCTGATTCTTACATTTTCTTCCTATCTAACCTCTTCCTGTCTTCCCTTTCTTCTCTATGCAGCCTGGACCTCATGGTTCATCATTTTATCTACACTTTTGCCAGTATCTTAAATCCCAAACTCATTTGCCTTTTACTACAAAACTCTAAACCTGGCTGCTGAGTGCGCTGCTGGTAAACAATCATACAAATGTGCAAATTGGCGCCATAACAAACACATCAATTGTCAATACTTCTTTTCCAGTTCCGCATTCTCTTCCATAGTCCATAGCTTCAATTTCAAGCCTTCTTCATTCTCCTCAGGATCTCTGCATCATCACCTCTGCTTTCACTTTCAGCAAATGATTTCCTGCTACTCCACTTACAAACTTAACTATGGCATCACCTGTTATTTTCTCTACCCTCTTGTCCCAAGGGACATGTGAAAAAGGTGGATCTTCTGCTACCTAAGGTTCACCCCATTTGTGCTCTGCATGTACTTTCAATTAAACTTTGATTTATCAATTATTCCCTCTCTTCCATCAACTCAGCAATTCTACTTCCTGGATTTTATCCTAAGGAAACATTAGAGAAATGTGTAAATATTTCTCTACCAGAATGCTTATGGGAACACTTTAATAATAAAAACAAAGTGGAAATAACTTAAATGTCCATCAATTGGGAATCGATCAAATAAATTTTGATATGCCCTTACTATGAATTATCATGAATTTAATATAATTGTAATTATTCATTGCCATGGAAAGATGTCCATGTGTATTAAACTAGAAAAAGAAGCTTAGGTATAGTATTTTATATATATATATAAAACATCAAAATGATAGAAATGAATATTTTGGGTTTTTTTCATATTTTAGTTTCTCATTTTCTTATCTTCATTGCCTGAATTATTTATAATAAACAAATTATTTTTATAATCAGAAAAACATAAGGCTTTACATTTTGAGATTTAAAACACCTCCATCAACAGAATCCCACTTTGTAGCTAGTATTGTTTCTCTCCTCCTTTTAACAACCAAGATTCTGGCAAGAACTGTATGTAGCATTTCCTTACTTTCTATTCACCCTTCTACTCATTGCAAGCTTCTCCTCACTGGCTCCATTTCTCCATCAAATTGCTTTCACTGAGATCACCAAACTCCCTGTTGCTAAATGTAATAGATACTTTCTGGCTCTTGGTTTTCAAGGCTACAAAATTCAACACAGTGCCTATTATCTCTGTCTTGAAATGCTCTCCTGGGATTCTGTGGCATTCTCTGTTTTTCTTCTTCCTCTTTGGTTGATCTGTTCTTTATTAGCTTCTCTTTCTACTGAATCCTTTAAATGTAGGTATTCCTCAGAGTGTAGTCCTTGGCTTTTACTTCCTCATGCTGCACATTTCCTCTGATTTGTCATGTTATTCTTATAGCTTCAGATGTAATTTCTATTGTATGTATGTCTCCTACATCCGTATATCCAGCCCCATATTTTCTCCTGAGTTTAGAACCACATGTCCAAGAATCTATTGGACATCTCCATTAGGATGTTCCACAGATATCATCATTCATCATCAATAAATTCATCATCTGTCTTCCTCTTTGCCCTGCAAACCTCTCTACCCTGCTCTTCCTCTTGCATTTCTTATTTCACTTAATGGTACAAATTGCCTACGTGAAAAAACATAGGCATCATCTTTTCTGTCTTTCTTTCCATCCCCTTCCAAATCCATGTCCTGTTGATTCTTCCAAGTTTTCCTAAAATCCATTCACTGCTCTTCAATGGCACCCCACTGTGCCTACCTTAATTCATGTCGCCATGATTTCTTATAGGGACTACAATAATAGCTTTTTAATTGGCATTCCCCTCCCCTCTTTTTTTGCCCCCACAGCAATTCTTTATACTGAAGCCAGAAGGAATTAAAATTCAATTTTAATTAAAGTTAAAATTCAGAGATACAATCATGTTATCTTTGAATTTTAATGAATGACACTGCCTCCCAGAATAAAGATTATATTTTCCATATTTTCCTTGCAGTTGGTGCCATATGACTAAATTCTAGTCAATGGAGTATGAGTGGATTTGATGTTTACAACTTCTAAATAGAGCTTTTAAAAGGAGTGGGCCTGTCTTCCTCTTATTTTGAACACCTTCTTGCTAGCTGGGATATGGACCCAGGAAGTGTAATGATGATTTTCAAGTATGTAAATGAGTTCAACAACTAGGGATGATGGAATGGAAGAAGACAGAAGAAACTTTAGATTCCAACATCATCAGGCTGCATCCAGCCATACTAATACTGAACTGCCTACTTGGATTCGTATTTGAGAGAAATATTTTCTATCTTATTCAGTTACTGTATTTTTGGATCTCTTTGTTACAGCAAGCTAATCTGTATCCTAGATCATACATATTGTGCTTAATGAATCATCATTGCCCCAAAGATAAGGTCCAAATTCCATATCGTGGAATAACAGAACCTTCTCGATCTGCACCCTATTTATCATTCTTCTCTCACCATTTTCCTACTCTTACTCTACTCCCATTCTGAATTACTCTTAATTCCTCACACCATGCTTTCTTTCATATCTTGATCTTTGCATATGTTCTTCTCTCTGCATAGAATACCTTCTCTTGGCTAACCCTGTTTACTCTTCAATTCTGTTCCTCTTTCAAAATGCCCTCCCAGAATCTACTGGACTAAATTAGGTGCCCTTCTATGTGCTCCCATAGCATCTGTGCCTTCATAACACTTAACATACCACATTCCATTTGCCTCCCTAATGTGCCTGCTTCCCCCTATAGGAACTGTGTTTTGCTCACAACTGTATTGTAGGGCCTAACATAGTGCCAGAGATACAGATGCCAATATTTATTGAATCAAATAAATGGAAGTAGGGCAATCTTTAAGAAACATGAGGAGCTATATGACAATAACATTTCAATAAATCTGGAAAAGAAACTGGAAGGAATAGTATTTTTCAAAAGTTCCTGTTGTATATTTCCAGTCCAGTAAGGATCATCTTAAGAATGGAGAAAGTGCTTTTTAAGGAAAAGTATGAAAAACTAATGACCTTTAATAATCTGGGGGTCCGTAAGAGCAGCGGTCCCCAACCTTTTTCGCACCAGGGACCGGTTTCTGGAAGACAATTTTTCCACGTACTGGGGCCGTGGTTTGGGTGGCGGGATGGTTTGGGCGGTAATGCGAGTGATGGAGAGCAGCAGGTGATGCTTCGCTCCCTCACCCTCTGCTCACCTCCTGCTGTGCGGCTGGGTTCCTAACAGGCCGTGGACCGGTACTGGTACTGGTCCACGGCCCAGGGGTTGGGGACCCCTGCGTTAGAGGATCATAGGCTTTATACACGTATGATCCTCCCTGAATGCCAACAGGACAAGGAATGGGTACATCTGCTTAGGAAGACAATGACTCAACCTAATAGGTCTGTTTGCTCTACTTTCCCCCATCTCCTCTACTTCCAGAATTCTCTGAACCCTGGGAGCCTCCCAGGCTTCTTTTCAGAGCACTTCTGAGAGGGAAGGTTGAAGAAGGAAGATGTTCCTGATTTTGGACAACAATTCTCATGCTTCAACCCCTTTTCCTATGTACTCCAGAGAATCCATGACTTTCTGCTAATCTCAGGATCTATGTAACAGGCAAGGTCTGTTTTGTAGATTCTAACAGCTGAGAATTTCCTAAGATGTAGAGAAGCGTATTTTATTAGAAATTCCCTTATAGTCATCTTTATTCCAAGGCAGTGCTACTGAGTCCACATTTCTTTGAGGGAATATTAGCTTCTCAAATAGATTGGTACCAGTTTTTCAGCTGAGAATGGTGATATGGATGTGCTGGTGGGACGCTTACTCAAGTAGCTATTTATTTTTACAAAGAAAGAGAAATAAATTTATACTTTACCATCACTTTCAGCTAAAGGGGAAAAAAGAGAAACAAAATATGTTAAATTCTATATTTCTACTCAATTTCCTCTCACCCTTCTCTTTTATTACTCTTTTCTGCCCCTCTGCATTCTTTAACCCCTGTCTTACTGGTGATGGCTTTTGTTGGCCCCATAAAAATATAATATAATCATCCAAAAGGTCCCATAAAATGAAGCTAATTAGACTTAGTGTGATCTCAGGTATGTTAGATATAAAACCTAAATCTAGGGTTTATAAATTGAAAATTGTAGCGAAAAAGAAATTTTATAAAGTGATAGATTTTACTCTTAAATGTATTGCTTCAATGGAAAGTCACCTAAGAACTTTCTATGAAGCTTTCAAATGAAACTAAACTGCCCAAGGAAGTTTAATCATAAGAATCTGTTTTTATTTGTCAAATGTATTTACATAAAATGGTATAACTCACAGAACTCTAGATTTCAGATATGTATCTCTTACATAATTTGCCAGGTTGCTTTGGGAAATCGTATATCCAATTTTCTGGGATTTTCATGACGTGCACCTGCAGCCACCTTGTGAGTAGGCTACTACTAACTAAGTGCCAGGACATGTGGCAGGACAACGTGCTGGGACCTTGGATATGTTATGGTTAATTTCTAGAGATCCAGTATTTTTTTTTTTTTCAAGAGAAGTGTGTCATTAGTGTTACAATGGAATCTGGTGACAAAAAACAAGTCACTTAATAGTTCACCTTACAACATCTTTTCTAGTTGAATACATTTATCTAAACCCTGTATTTGGCCTACGGTTTTGAACTTACCTACAAAGTAAAGTGTATTGTTAATAAATTTCATTTCCACAAAGCTGATGCAATTGTCTTCTACTGGGTCAGCAGCCATCTTTATTCCTAATGAAAGCAAAGAGTCATCTGTTAAAAGGTAGTGATTGTTCCTTTTACACAAAAGGAATCTTTTACCACTTATTGCCTTGTTCTACCTCCAATTTCAGAAATCCAGCATGCTGACGAACACTCTGGACATTTAATAAATGCTAGGAATCTTCAGTTTATGAATGTACAAGTTCAAATGTTCTTTCGCAAACCATTAGATATTCGGAATCTAGAAAGCATTTTCTCATTAAACAATGTTATAAAGGGTGGATGTGTGGTCCGTTATTGAACTGAATTATTGTTCCAGTATTTTGGTGGAAATATACATATATTATCAGAATAAATACAGGATGCCAGAAACACACCTAATCCTGTCCTTTAACTAGGGGCTGGTTCTATCTCTGTCTTACAACCAATGGGATCCTGTGAGTGAGAGACTGCAGATTGTGACTTCATTGTCAAAGTGCTAAAGGTGAGGCAATGATAAAAAATGGTGTTTCTACCTGGGAGTGGGGGCTAGGTGGGAGGAGGCTGAAGGGCTCTGGCATCTGATGGCTCTCTTTCTCTCTGAGCAACAGCAGCTTTTGATCTGGAGTCTGGACTATACTATGCTTTTTGCACAAGTAATACATGAATACAATCTTCCTGTAAAACATCAAATAATATAGGATTTGAAAATGTTAAAAATTCTTTTTGCTCTTCTCCTTTGTGCCACCCCACCCAACCCCACTCCAGTATGGTGTATATCCTTCCAGATCTTTGTTTATGGAGCAGGGGTTCTAAATCTGGGAAATCTGTGAACTTGGATGGGGAAAAAATTACACAGTTATTTTCACCAACTTCTAACTGAAATTTAACAGTTCCTTCCATTATGGTGTAGGAAACAAACCACAGTATTATTCACAGTACCTGTGACTATCATTAATAGACATACATATTTCTTACTGTATTGTAATTGTTGCAGAGATCTTGAAATATGGTTTAAACTCATTTCTACTTTGAAATATATGGAAGTTATTAGTCCCAACAGGACATCTTGTTGTTAATGTGTTAATAAAGATGCACATATATACCTTCTCAAAATTTGTTAAAAATTTTTTGATAACCCTCTAATTACAAAGGGTTTCCTTTCTCATTCTAAGTATTTAATTTTATGCATATAAAAGCGTGATTCTGAGAAGGGATCCACAGACTTCACCTGATTGTCCATGAGGGTCCATGCCACAGAAATGATTAAGAAATTCTCCTCTAGAGTTCAGAAGTCCGTTGGTTTCCTGAGGACAGTTTTATGGTTGGTGCTCCAAGGAAGGTGGTTGGGTCACAGTTGTCAATTGGTATATATGGGGGTGTTCATACGTCTATACTTAGAGGTTGAGAAATGACTCAAATTTTTTCTAGCATAGTTTGCTGAGGTCAAACATATACAGAGGAAGCAGGAAATTAATACCCAGTAGAAAACACTTAATCCAAATTAAGCTAACACAAAATAAATGCTAGTTGATGGCTATTTTTTGTTTTGTTTTGTTTTACTTTTTATTATGGAAAATTTGTATACATTGTGAAATGATCACCACAATAAATCTAGTTACCATCTGTCACTGTACAGTTACAAAAATCTTTTTTTTTATTGTGATGAGAACTTCTAAGACAACTTATTAGTAACTTTCAAATTTGCAATACAATATTATTGACTATAGTCTACACGCTGTACTTTACATCCCATAACTTATTTATTTTATAACTTGAAGTTTGTACCTCTTGATCCCCTTTACTCATTTTGCCCACCCCCTCCCCCTCCCCTCCGTTGACCACTAATCTGTTTTCTATGAGCTTTATTTTATTTTGTTTTGTTTGTTCATTTGTTTTTTTTTTAGATTCCACATATAAGTGAAATCATGTAGTATTTATCTCTCTGTCTGATTTATTTCACTTAGCATAACGCTCTCAAGATGTATTCATGTTGTTGCAAGATTTCATTATTTTTATGAATGGTAGTCCATTATATATACCATATCTTCTTTATCCATTCATCCATTGATGGACACTTACATTGTTTCCATATTTTGGCTATTGCGAATAATCCTGCAATGAACACAGAGGTGAATATATCTTTTTGAATTAGTGTTTTTTGTTTTCTTCAGATAAATAAGCAGAAGAAGAATTGCTGGATCATATGGTAGTTCTATTTTTAACTTTTTGAGGAGATTCCATACTGTTTTCCACAGTGTCTGCACAAATTTACATTTCCATCAACAGTGCACAAGAGTTCCCTTTAACCCACATCTTCGCCAACACTTGTCATTTCTTGTTCTTTTGATAATAGCCATTCTGACAGATGTGAGATGATAAGTCGTTGTGGTTTTGATTTGCATTTCTCTGATGGTTAGTGATGTTGAGCATCTTTTTTATGTACATGTTGGCTATCTGTATGTCTTTTTTGGAAAAATGTCTATTCAGATCTTCTGACCATTTTAAAAAATATTTTTTATAAAATTATTTATTTATTTATTTTTGGCGCGTTGGGTCTTCGTTGCTGCACGTGGGCTTTCTCTAGTTGTGGCGAGTGGGGGCTATGGGCTTCTCATAGCAGTGGCTTCTCTTGTTGCGTAGCACGGGCTCTAGGTGCGTGGGCTTCAGTAGTCGTGACGTGTGGGCTCAGTAGTTGTGGCTCACGGGCTCTAGAGTGCAGGCTCAGTAGCTGTGGTGCATGGGCTTAGTTGCTCCGTGGCATGTGGGATCTTCCCAGACCAGGGCTCGAACCTGTGTCCCCTGCATTGGCAGGGGGATTCTTAACCACTGTGCCACCAGCGAAGCCCCTTCTGACCATTTTTAAGGTCAGGTTTTTTGTGGTTGTTGTTGTTATTGAGTTGTGTGTGTTCTTTATATATTTTGAATATTAATCCCTTATTGGATATGATTTGCAAATATCTTCTCCCATTCAGTAGGCTGAATTTTTATTTTGTTGATGGCTTCTTCATTGTGCAGAAGCTTTTTTGTTTGATATAGTCTCATTTGTATAGTTTTGCTTTGGTTGCCATTGCCTTTGGAATCAGAGCCAAAAATATATATATATTGCTAGACTGATGTCAAGGAAATATCTGCCTATGCTTTTTTCTAGGAGTTTTATGGTTTCTGGTCTTACATTCAAGTCTTTAATCCACTTTGAGTTAATTTTTCTGTATGGTGTAAAATAGTTGGTCAGTTTCATTCTTCTACATGTGGCTGTCCAGTTTTCCCAATACAATTTATTGAAGAGACTGTCTTTTCCCATTGTATATTCTTGCCTCCTTTTTCATAGATTAATTGGTCATATATGTGTGGGTTTATTTCTGGGCTCTCTGTTTTGTTCCATTGATCTGTTTGTTTTTGTGCTAATACCACACTGTTTTGATTAATATAGCTTTGTAATATAGTTTGAAATCAGGGAGTGTAATGCCTCCAACTTTGTTCTTCTTTCTCAAGATTGCTTTGGTTATTTGGAATCTTTTGTGGTTCCATACAAATTTTAGGATTTATTGTTCTATGGCTGTGAAAAATGCCATTGAAATTTTGATAGGGATTGCATTGAATATGTATATTACTTTGGGTAATACGGACATTTTAATCATATTAATTCTTCCAATTTGTGAGCATGGAATATATTTCTATTTATTTGTGTCTTCTTCAGTTTCTTTCATCAATGTCTTATAGTTTTCAGCATACAGATCTTTCACCTCCTTGGTTAAATTTATTCCTAGATATTGTATTCTTTTTGATGCAATTGTAAATGGAATTGTTTTCTTAATTTCTCTTTCTTATACTTTGTTGTTAGTGTATAAAAATGCAACAGATGTTTGTATATTGATATTGTACTCTGCAGTTTTACTGTATTCATTTATTCTAACAGTTTTTTTTTTTTTTTGGAGTCGTAGGGTTTTCTATATATAAAATCATGTTTTCTGCAAATAGTGACAGTTCTACTTCTTCCTTTCCAATTTGGATGTCTTTTATTTCTTTTTCCTAATGAATTGCCCTAGCTAGGAATTCCCATACTGTGTTGAATAAAACTGGCAATAGGCGGTATTCTTGTCGTGTTCCTGATCTTAAACAAAAAGCTTTCAGCTTTTTGCTGTTGACTATGATGTTAGCTGTGGGCTTGTCATATATGGCCTTTATTATGTTGAGGTACACTCTCTCTATACCCACTTTGTTGAGGGTTTTTATTATGAATGGTTGTTGAATTTTGTCAAAGACTTTTGCATTTATTGAGATGATCATATGATTTTTATCCTTTATTTTGTTAATCTAGTGTATCACATTGACTTGTGGATGTTGAATCATCTTTGCATTCCTGGAATAAATCCCACTTGATCATGGTGTATGATCCTGCTAACGTATTGTTGAATTCAGTTTACTAATATTTTGTTGAGGACTTTTCGTCTATATTCATGAGGGATGTTAGTCCGTAATTTTCTTTTTTTGTGGTTTCCTTGTCTGATTTTGGTATCAAGGTAATGCTAGCCTTGTAAAATGAGTTTGGGAGCATTCACTTCTCTTCAGTTTTTTGGAAGAGTTTGAAAAGGATTGGTATTAATCTTTGCATGTTTGGTAGAATTCATTAGTGAAGACTTCTGTCCTGGACATTTTTTGTTGGAAGTTTTTTGATAACTGATTCAATTCAGTCTTGGAAGACTGTGTGTTTCCAGAAATTATCCATTTCTTTTAGGTTGTCTGATTAGTTGCTGTATAATTGTTTATAGTAGTTTTTTATGATGCTTTGTATTTCTTTGTATCAGTTGTAATTTCTCCTCCTTCATTTATGATCTTTTTTGTTTGAGCTCTTTGTCTTTTCCTCTTGTCTACTTAAAGGTTTGTCAATTTTGTTTATCTTTTCAAAGAACCAGACACTAGTTTCCTTGATCTTTTCTACTGTCATTTTAGTTTGTATTTCATTTGTTTCTGCTCTGATTTTTATTATTTCTTTCCTTTTACTGACTTTGGGATTAATTTGTTCTTTTTTAATTTCCTTTAGGTATAAAGTTAGATTGTTTACTTGAGATTTTTCTTGTTCCTTGAGGTAGGCCTGTATCACTATAAACTTCCCTCTTAGAACTGCTTTTGTGCATCCCATAAGTTTTGGCATGTTAATTTTCCATTTTCACTTGTCTCAAGATAATTTTTTAATTTCTCTTTTGATTTGTTCATTGACCCATTGGTTGTTCAGTAGAATGTTGTTTAATCTCCATATATTTGTGATCTTTCCAGTTTTCTTAGTAATTGATTTCTAGTTTCAAATCATTGTAGTGAGAAAAGATGCTTGATATGATTTTCATTTTAAATTGATGAGACTTGTTTTGTGGCCTAACATATTGTCTGTCTTGGAGAATGTTCCACATGAACTTCAGTGCACTTGAGAAGAATGTGTATTCTGTTGCTTTTGGCTGGAATGTTCTGTATATATCTATTAAGTCTATTGGACTAATGTGTCATTTAAAGCTGATGTTTCCTTATTGATTTTCTGTGTGGATGACCTATCCATTGATGTAAGTGAGATATTAAAATCCCCTACTCTTACTGCTTTACTGTTAATTTCTCCCTTTAAGGCCATTAATATATGATTTATATATTTAGGTGCTCCTGTTTTGGGTGCATAGATCTTTATAAATGTTATATCTTCTTGCTGGGTTGATCACTTTATCATTGTGTAATGATCATCCTTGTCTTTTATTACAGTCTTTGTTTTAAAGTCTATTTTGTCTGATACAAATACAGCTACTCCAGCTTTCTTTTGGTTTCCATTTTCATGAAATATCTTTTTCCATCCCTTCACTTTTAATCTGTATGTGTACTTACATCTGAAATGAGCCTCTTGTAGGCAGCATATAGATGGTTCTTATATTTTTATCCATTCAGCCACTCTCTGTCTTTGATTGGAGAATTTAGTTCCTTTACATTTAAAGTAATTATTGATAGTTATGTACTTGTTGCCATTTTGTTAATAGTTTTCATTTCTCTTTTTTTATCATTCCTCTTTGTTTCTTCTTTTCTTTCTTCCCTTATTGTTTGATTACTTTCTATAGTGTTATGCTTAGATTCCTTTCTCATTTTTTCGGTATGTATCTACTATAGGTTTTTGCTTGGTGGTTACCATGAGGGTCACGTAACAGTTTATATATAAAAGAGTATATCTTAAGTTGATAAGAAGTCAAGACTGAATGCATTATAAAACTACATTTTTACTTCCTCCCCAAACATTTTATGTTTTGATGTCATATTTTACATCTTTTTACTTTCTGTATCCCTTAAATAGTTATTGTGTAGTTATTTTTTATTACTTTTGCCTTTTAATCTTTATACTAATGTTATTAATCCACTACCTTTATTATATATTTACCTTTATCAGTGAGATTTTTACTTTCATATGTTTCTTGTTCCTAATTAGTGCACTTTCTTTGCAGCTTAAAAAAGTCCCTTTAACATTTCTTGTAAGGCTGGTTTAGTGGGGATGATCTCCTTTAGCTTTTGTTTGTTTGCAAAGCACTTTATCTTTTTTCCAGTTCTGAATGATAGCCTTTCCAGGTAGAGTATTCTTGGTTGGAAGTTTCTTTCTTTCAGCACTTTGAATATATCATGCCACTCTTTTCCGGCCTGCAAAGATTCTGCTGAGAAATCTGCTGATATTCTTATGGGGCTTCTTTGGATATCACAAATTGTTTTTCTCTTGCTGCTTTCAAGATTCTCTCTTTAATTTTTGATATTTTAATTATAATGTGTCTTGGTGTCTTTCGATTCATCTTTTTTTGGAACTCCCTGGACTTCCCGGATCTGGATGTCTGATTCATTCCCCAGGTTAGGGAAGTTTTCAGCTATTATTTCTTCAAGCAAGTTTTCTGCCCCCTTTTCTCTCTTCTCCTTCTGGGAACCCAGTAATGTGAATGCAATTCTGCTTGATGTTTGTCCCATTGGTCCCTTAAGCTATCTTCACTTTTTAAAATTTGTTTTTCTTTTTGCTGTGTTTGGGTGAGTTCCACTGCCTTGTATTCCAGATCACTGATTCTTTCTTTGCTTCATCTAGTCTGCTGTTGAACCCCTCTAGTGTATTTTTCAGTTCAGTTGTTGTATTCTTCAGCTCTGTGACTTCTGTTTGGTACTTTCTTATTTATCCTATCTCTTTGTTGAAGTTCTTACTGTGTTCATCCATTCTTCTCCTGAGTTCAATGAGCATCTTTATGACCGTTACTTTAAAATCTTTATCAGGTAAATTAGTTATCTCCTTTTCATTAAGATTTTCTTCTGGAGTTTTATCTTATTAATTCCGTTGGAACATAATCTTCTCATTCCTCATTTTCCTGGACCCTCTGTGTTTGTTTTTATGTATTAGGCAAAACAGCTATCTCTCCTAGTCTGGAAGGAATGGCCTTGTATAGAGATGAACCTTACTGTTTAACCTTGCCCTAGTTCTTGGTTGTCACTCAACCTTTGTGATTGTCTATGCAGCCTGATTTATTCTTGATAGGTCCCAAGTGCTGAGGGTGTGCCAAGACCTGTGGTATTCCAGAGGGGGAGACGTCAGTCAGCACCTAGTTTCAGGCTGATTAGAAGCCAGACCTTCAGGCAGCAGCTTTTAAGATATGCAAATATATATTGCCCTGTGGGACTGCAATTGTAAACTCTGCTAGCCTCCAGACCTGGCCATCTGAAGGTGTCTCTGACTACAGTTGCAAAAATCGGGGCTCCAGTAGAGTGTGTGAGCTCTTTTCTGGTAGGTGCTGGTGAACTGTAGCAAAGGCGAAAGAGAGTGCAGAGATGGTTCCCCCAGCCTGTGTTCCTTGAGAGCACTTCTATAGCCTCTAGATGAGTGGTAAACCTGAAGTGTGCCCTTCAGGCTGAAGCCCCAGGACAAGTCATCAGTCATTTTTCACAGGGAGACTGGAGGTACAGTCTGCTGTCTGTGCAGTACCCTGAGGGTGGTAGCCTTCAGAGAACTCCCTGATTGTTTCAGATTCATGGGACCCAGAAACGCAATCCCTCCAGCCACCAGAGCTAGGGGCTGGAGGAGCATCCCTCATGTGGGCTGTGCACACATGCCTCACCTTGGCAGGGCCACAAGAGCAGTGTGGGGGTGTGGTGTACCCAGTGGTGTTAGCAGGTTAAAGGTAGAGTGCAAAGATAGCACCCACCAGTGCCAGTGCTAGCAAGATAGAGGGGAAATGCAAAAATAGCATCTGCCAGTGCCTCCATCCAGGTGGAAAGAGTCCCAAAACGCTCCTGCATCTCCCTCAGATGCTTTAAGATTAGCAAATGAATCTCCTTCACATATGGTGCTTTTCAGACTGCTACTTTTGTGATGGGTCCTGTGGTGAGTGAGTCAGCACACAAGCCCTTTAAGAGTGGAATCTCTGTTTCCTACAGCCTTTTGGTTCTCCTGGATGTAAACTCTATTGATTTTCAAAGCCAGATGTACTGGGGGCTCACCTCTTTGGTGCGGTTCCCAAGTTCCCTGATGTGGGGCACTGACCTCTTGCTCCTCAGGTAGTAGCTCTGTTTTGTGATATCAATCCTGATTGTGGGTTGCTGCACCATAGGTATGTTTTTTGGTGAGACCATGTCTCTCCCTCTCCTACCCATCTAGATGTGGCTTTTTTTTTTTTTTTGGAGGAGATTTCAGCTAGTTTTTAGGTCTTTTTCAGAGGGAATGATCCATATGTAGCTGTAGATCTGCTGTCTGTGGCAGGAGGTTAGTTCCAGATCTTCTGAGGGCACCATCTTGAACCAACTCTCTATTTGGTGGCTATTTAACAGTTTTATCTAGATTCAGTTCATATATAATATATAAGCATATATATATATATATATATATATACACAAACATACGTATGGTTTTTAATTTATTTAAAAATTTTTTTATATTTTAATTTAAACAATATCTATAGAGAAACCTGTGTAGAGAACCACAGGCTTCTCTATATATATTGTTTAAATAAAAAAACAAAAGAGAGAAAGAATAAGCTTTTGGAATATCTAAGTGCCTTGATGAAAGGGCATCATGGCAGGGGTGGGGGTGGGGATATTGAAAATAAATGGCTGAGATTCCCAAAGAAAAATTATACCTTCTTGACAATTTCATCAAAATCTGGCCTCAAATATTTTAACATGGTTTGTTAGCACATTCTTTATTATTTTATTATTTTTCCCCTGCTAGAATGTAAGTTCCATAAGAGAAAGAACCTCTGTTACGTTCAGTTTTGTATTCCAAGTACCTAGAATGGTGCCTGGTACATAGCAGACGTCTGATAAATGTTTGCTGAATGAATGAATAAATGAAAAAATATCTAAAATTATAATAGTAATAACTGTTAAAAAATAATACCACAATAAGCTGTTATGTCTCAAGAACTTCTGAGGTATTTAAAGAATAGCTGAGCTTACATTATAATGACATGAAAGCAGCTATTTCTACCAGGTATACAAGACACTTCCATGTGGCAATATTGTCAACAGTTCACAACTCACTTGGCCTACCAGCTTTGAAATTGTCATTCTAGATAAACTATTTCATTTGGAGCTCACATATTTCATTTTGCCTATAAAGTGAGACTATTATTTTTATATTAAATTAGTTTGATTCTGACTAGTTCAATTCAGATAAAATGTAACTTGCAGTGTAGTTGTTTGCCAAAAGCTTGTAAAGGAGAGTCAGATTATAAAGTCCTTGTTTAAGCAGGCTAAAGAGTTTGAACTTTTTTTCTGAAAGTACTGACTTACTTTCAGTAGGAGAAAGACATGGTCAAATTTATGTTTCAAAAACCTCACTCTGGCAGCAGTGTAGAGAACGGATTTGATGGGATAAAGTTGGACAGAGGCCAGAAAACAACTGCAGAAGCAATTTTAACAGTTAAGAGTTCATGAGGCTACAAACTAAGGCAGTGGTTGTGGGGATGATTCAAGAGAGCTTAAACAGCAGGATTTTTTAGCTGATTGGTTGTGGGTCAAATGGAAGAAGGGGGAACTGAGGATGACTTCAAAGTTTCTGGCTTGGGCAATTTGTTGAGTGGTTACCTCATTAAGAAAACAGGATGAGAGACAGGCTTGAGTGGAAAATAATTCAGTTTTGCAAATCTAAGAGATAACACAGAAGTCAAAAAACAAAGGAGGGCTTCCCTGGTGGCGCAGTGGTTGAGAGTCTGCCTGCCGATGCAGGGCACACGGGTTCGTGCCCTGGTCTGGGAGGATCCCACATGCCCCGTGGAGCGGCTAGGCCCGTGAGCCATGTCCGCTGAGCCTGCGCGTCCAGAGCCTGTGCTCCGCAACGGGAGAGGCCACAGCGGTGAGAGGCCCGCGTACCGCAAAAACAAAAACAAACAAACAAACAAACAAAAAAACCCAAAGGAACGTCAAGAGGAGCTGCTTGGAGTCTGAAGCTGCAGTCCATAATTTAGATACAAGCTTAAACTTGTTCATTGAATTTGGCAATTAGGAAGTTTTGGTATCAGTAGAACAGTTTAGGGAAAGTGGAGGAACGGAAGGCAGGTGGACAAAGATCTAGGACAGAATGGGATGAAAAAGAAAAGTAAAGACAGTGAATATAAACTATTCTTTCAGGAAGTTTAGCTATAAAGAGAGAGGGTGGCGGTTACTGGGGGATATATAACTTGCAAATTTCAATTTCTGGCTCCAGATCCACAGTTCCAACTGTAAGATATACTAATGAATTACTTTCTAAAGTATGTCCAAATAACCTGTCCCAAACTGAAACCTGGGAGTCCTTCTCAACTCTTTTGTCTAAGCTTCTCCTGTCTCAAAAATACTGTAGATTATAACTCAGAAATGTGTCTAGAATTTGGTATCTCCTCTCCATCTCCACCAGCGCTATTTTAAATCTAGTCCTTGTCACTTCTGGTATTTTCTATTTAATATTCCTCTACTTGGTTTTCTTGCTTTCAGATTCTCACTCACTCCATGCTGTACTCATTTATTTCCCCTGCCAGGCCAGAACTTCCCCTCCCTTTATTGCCTGCCAAACCCTTCTTCACCCTTTATCCTTTAAGTCACAGGTCAAATATCTCCTCTAGGAAAACTTCCCTGACTCCTCCATTCCTAGCTAATCATTCTCTCCTCAGTGCCCACATCCCCCTCCCCACGTTCATGCTTCTAAAATACCTCTTATTACCCTTAATTAAGATTACAAATAGGTGTGCCGACTTCCATCTGAGTTTCTCTAAGGCAATGAGTTGTCTTGTTTTTTCAATCTTTAACACCTGGAAAGAGCTTATACAGAGTAGGAGCTCAATAAATGTTAAATAAATGTTTGCTATAAGCCTTGTCGCCATGACAACAGTGTGTAAAGGGAATGGCAGAAATTTTTTTCTGTCTTAAAACTTAAACTCCATCTGAAAGCCAGTGAGAAAGGGAAAGAATATGAAGGAAGTCTGAAAACAGATTTTTAAAAATAAAATAATTTCTCTAATATTCTTCCTCTTCTTTCTTTTCCTAGTAGTTTCTTTACTTTCTCTTTTATTTCATGTGAGTGTTTATTTTGAATTCTTTATTTTCTTAGCACTTTTTGTTGGATCTCAATACATCTATGGTTACAAGTATTGTGTTCCTCTTCCTCTCCTCCCCCCTAATTTTCCTCTTTTCCTTTCTCATCCATGTTCCTTTGCTTTCTTAACTCTAATCTGTGAAAATTATAGTTCCCATTGGATAAAAATGTTTTGACTATTTCATCTAAGATTCTCAGATTATTGACTTGAAAGAAAAAAGAGTTCTAAACCACCCCAGATAGATCCTCTCAGGAGTAAGCAGCGATAATTGATTCTTTGCAACAACAAAAAGTTTCAGTTATACAAGCCTTGGAAACTAGCCAGAGGCTAGTGAACAGTAGAAAATCATGATGGAGATTAAACCACATGTGTTCCAATCTTTTCTGGGGCAAGTCATTTAATTCTGAGGGTCTCAGTTTCCTCATTTAGACAAGAGAGAGTTGCATGGTCAATATTTAAGTTTTTTTCCAGCTCCAGCATTCTGTAATTGTAGATTCTAGTTAAGGCTGCAAAGAGAGAACTATTTATATGTGGCAAATGCCCTAGGAGCCACTTCCTCATAATTCTAAAACAACACATATTGATGGAATATTTATTATATAACCAGCTTTGCTAAGCCACTGGGAGTTTAAAAGCATACTATTAGATTAAAAGTAAAAATGTCTTGAACTTGAAAAGCAATAATGATTATGTTTATCTTTGCTCTGGAATTCTCATTCTGTGGAATAGGTATGGGATGAAATGAGGAAGCATGTTACCTAATTAATTCACTAAAATCAGGCAGGTAATCATCTCTACAGCAACAAGATCAAAATCTAAATTTTCAGTTCTGTAAGTCATTTCGTCCTTCAAAATTTTGCCATCTTACGAAGGTAAGTATGTGGTCGTGGTACAAGTGGGGGTGGAAGAAGACTCAGGTAAAAATTTAGGTAAATAGTTAAAGATAAAAGGTGTATATAGGGCTTCCCTGGTGGCGCAGTGGTTGAGGGTCCGCCTGCCGATGCAGGGGACACGGGTTCGTGCCCGGGTCTGCGAGGATCCCGTGCCGCGGAGCGGCTGGGCCCGTTAGCCGTGGCCGCTGGGCCTGCGCGTCCGGAGCCTGTGCTCCGCGGCGGGAGAGGCCACAACGGTGAGAGGCCCGCGTACCGCAAAAAAAAAAAAAAAAAAAAAAAAAAAAGGTGTATATAATCAACTGCTAAATACAGACTCAAAGCAAGAAGCCAAAATAGAACTGCTGGAATGGCCTTGTGGGAAAAGGAGAATTGAATTTAATCCTGATTGCTTGACTGAATAGATGGAGGCGAACGTGGAAGAGCATTTATGTGATAATTAACACAAAATTATGGTGGGGGGTGGTTGAAAGGAGCTTTTTTTTTTTTTTTTTTTTGCGGCACGCGGGCCTCTCACTGTTGTGGCCTCTCCCGTTGCGGAGCACAGGCTTCGGACGCGCAGGCTCAGCGGCCATGGCTCACGGGCCTAGCCGCTCCGCAGCATGTGGGATCCTCCCGGACGGGGGCACGAACCCGTGTGCCCTGCATCGGCAGGCAGACTCTCAACCACTGCGCCACCAGGGAAGCCCTGGAGCTATTTTTTTACTGTAGTGGAACAATTCTGCTGTCTTGCAGTAAACACAAGGTAGGGTGGGGTTAGAATATGGAGGGCTTGGGAACTCACATAGAAGTGTTTGTATTTAATCTCACAGGCAATAGGAAAGCAGATTACTGAGCTGGCAAGGGTATTATGAAAAAGATTAGAGACAGGCTATGAAACTATAAATATTCATGTAAGAATTCATAATATTCATGTAGGTATATTACGGACAGGCCAGATTTAAAAAGATATTTTTGAAGAAAGATTTAATAGAACTTGAAATAGCTAGATATAGGCAAAAAGAAGAGTTTAAGAGTGTCCTAATTTTTGTTATTTATACTTTCAAATGGAGATATTTACTCAGCCCTTCCTTCATGTGAAATAAAATTCTCCTGGGGAATGCTATAATATTGTCCAACGTAGGCCAGCCTAAGGGTGCTGATGCAGATTCCATCAAGATTATCAACCTTTTGCAATTTTTTTGTTTGCTTTTAAAATAGTTGATTCAGAGTTGAGACTCCCTTTAAATAGAAGCTTATTTATTTTAACACTCTAAAGCAGTGATTCTCAGGGGTTTACGAGGTCAAAGCGATTTTCATAATAATTCTAAGATGTAATTTGTCATTTTCACTCTCATTTTCTCAGGAGTGTATAATAAAGTTTACCAGGGGCTACATTTTGAGTGATATTGCATAAACTGAATGCAGAAGCAGATGAGAATGCAGCTGTCTTCTAAGCCAGATATTACAGAGATTTGTAAAAATAAAAACAATGTCACTCTTCATAGTAGTTTTTTTTGGAATATATAGTTATCCGTAATTTAAAATGTTATTTATGCTAACATGTTATGTGCTTATTGTTATCTTAAAATAAATTAATAGGTCACTATTTTTTTATATTTCTCAGCTTTAATTTCTAATACAGTAAATGACAGTACTACAGTAAAAAACACAGAGAAACAAAAATTCTTCAGGATCCTCAATAATTTTTAGGAGTATAAAGAGGTCACGAGACCAAAAAGTTTGAGAACATTTCCTCTGAAGTGATACTCTCCAAGGCTGGCTAAAAGAGAGAAAAAGATTTTCCTCTGAATATGCTATGTTCCTTATGTTGTTACTGACTAGTCGCCCATCATAGTGATGTCAGAGAAGTTACCTCTCAATCGCTTTTCTAGCTTATTTATTTACCTCGAATTGCCATGCCTGGGTTTCTAAATAACGAGTAATGATATTTCTTACCTGTGCTCAATAATTTCCTAGGAGAGGACGTTATATGAAAGGTTTGAAGTCCCTTTCTTTTCCCGATAGAAGGCAGCCCTTCAGCAGCCGAAGCAGACAGCCAGGAATGTAGAAAGCTTTGGGTAGCAGAACTCCCCGCTGCTTCTCCGGATCCAGCAGCCGTCTGGGGGAGGAGGGTGCCTAGCCCTTTGGAGAAAGGAGGAAGAAGGTGGAGGGAGGAGACTGTTCTGGCACGCCTCAGACCCGCCTTAAACGTGAGCTCTTTCCTAGGGCAATGGAACCTGAAATACAGTGTCAGAGAATACGGGAATATCTTTTAATGTAAAATCACGGTTTTAATGAAATCATTTCTTCTGTTGCAGTTCTGGCCCTTCAAAGCTTGTACCTCTTTCCGAAATACATCCAAGCACTTAAAAAAAAAAGCACCTGCTTGGTCAATTAGAAGCATCTTTTCTCGCATTAATCTTTCTCTTTTGAAACTTTCCACTCAGACTTCAGCACATTTTTTTTTCTCATCTACCACTGCTGAATAATCAGCCCTACAAGATAATTCCTATAATGTAATCACACCACTTAAAATGAAACTTTTAAAGAAGAGAGCGTTACTATCACAGCTTTGAAAGTAACTAGCAGAAACAAAGTTTCTTAGACAATTTTCTCTTGAACATGTGCTAAATTGTATTACCTTGCTAGCAAGGGAATTAACAAGGTGATTTTTGTTTGTTTTTGCTTTTTTGCCAATACAGAGACTGTATGGAAACAGAGGGGTTCTAGAGTTAGGAAACAAAATGCTTATATAAGCAGCTAGTTGAGGTGTTTTTGTTGTCGTTGTTTATTTGCTTGTTTTTGTTTTTAACAAGATAGAGTTTTCATTTCATAAGGTCATAAAACATCATGTCCACAGCAGTGATTACAAAGGAAGTCTAAGATAGGATGGCTGAAGGTGCTTGGTGCAGTGACTATCAAAAGAAAAAAAAAAAAGCACATTTAAGAAGCGCAGCAACTAGAAAAAGCCCGTGCGCGGCAATGAAGACCCTACGCAGCCAAAGATAAATAGATAGATAGATAGATAAATAAATAAATAAATTTATATATATATAAAAAGTGTATGATAAGACTATACACGATTGAAACTGAAATAAGTTTTTATCCTCTGTGTTGTCCAATCGGGCCAATTAACACAAAAGCATTAAGTAAACTGTGATTTAAATAAGTAGAACACTAAGCAAGTTCATTTTAAATGGTCCATTGCCAATTATTTCTCTCCAGCTATAAAGATATATAATGCATAATTCACCCATTTCTTACTTTTGGGACAAACATTTTTTCCTTTGACATAGAGCAACCCAAATGTCTCTATGTCCTACCTACTTCACAGGGTTGTTTGTGAAGATTAAATGAGATGATGACAGCTCTTTGAATATTTTATTTTTTTGTGAGATCCTAGATAAGAGCATATATATATTTTTAACATCTTTATTGGAGTATAATTGCTTTACAATAGTGTGTTAGTTTCTGTTGTATAACAAAATGAATCAGCTATACATATATCCCCATATCTCCTCCCTCTTGCGTCTCCCTCCCACCCTCCCTATCCCACCCCTCTAGGTGGTCACAAAGCACCGAGCTGATCTCCCTGTGCTATGCGGTTGCTTCCCACTAGCTATCGATTTTACATTTGGTAGTGTATATATGTCCATGCCACTCTCTCACTTTGTCCCAGCTCACCCTTCCCCCTCCCCGTGTCCTCATTCTTTGAATATTCTAAAGCACCAGACAACTATAACGCTGTGTGCCCTCTCACTTATTCTCACTCATGTAGCTTATACAATGGAGAAAAGATTTAAAAAATAAAATGTCTCTGCTGTTCTCTTAATCTGATGTAAACATTTATGTATTAGGTGGAATCATTTTTTCCTGGAAATATTTTAACAACTAGATAACTACCTGTTTAGATATCATACAATGTGAAGGCTGGGAGAGGAATTAGGTCAGTATTTCTCAGACTTTTGGATTTGATGAACCATTAAGAATAATAACAACAACAATGACAATAATGAAGAAGAGATAAACACTGAGTGGATAACTTTACATTTTACCAAGTAAGGACATTAAAAATCTAAAAAATTTTATATTTTTTGTTTCTTGAGAGGACAAGTTAACATCAAAAAATTTATGACATAGTAACAGAATAAAAGAATCTTTTAAAGTGAGTGCATTAACTTTAGGAAAAACTCATTACTTTTCCCTTCATTTTATCACAAATAGGGAACATTTCAATACAGATTGCTATCAGTCCTCAGATAGTGATTAGAATCCTTTAAAGACTATCAATAACTGCACCATAACCACTAGTCTATCTTTATTAAATGACTTACATTTCACAATAATGCCAACTCAAGTTAAACCGAGTATTTTTCCTAGGAGCTTACTTGAAACAATTGGCTTTTCCACAAACCAATAAATAAACATATGCACACAATACTTACATCTTGACAACTAACAGTTAAATAAGCCAAAGGGAAAAAAACAATAATATGTATGTGTTAAACATAATTTGCTAAGGTGTAAGATTGTGGACCTGGAATTTATGGGAAGTGTTACTGACCTTTGTTTTATGAGGTGATATGCTTTTTATTTTCTTCCACAACTAACGGAGCATCAAGTGTGGAACGTCTGTCTTTCAAGTTGCAGGTCAAAGTCACCACATTAAAGCTCCCCATAAGGCTAAACTTCAAATACGTGAGCCACGTGTGTTACAAAATTTTTTTTTCAAAGCTGCCAATGAAGTTGATTAGTTATTGACACATCAAGAAGGGAATTTTCTCAACCGCTGTGATTCCGAAAGTTTGGTTGCACCAAAGAGAAAGAGGTGAAGGAACGGAGGTTCTGGATACAAAGTCTCGGCTTGAGGGCCAGGGGAACTCAGGTTTAAACCGTTGCTGCAGACCCACCATCTGGGACAGGATGTAACTTTTACTTGGAAAGTGGTGGTGGTGTGCTACTATTTCGTGTTCCTTTTCTGAGGTTCCAAAAGGCTGGGACACACCCGCCCTTCCTCTGGCAGTTCTTCCTTGGTCTTTCTTGAGAAACCAGTCTCAGATCTCTCCCTTCTTCCCCAGACACTAACTCGGAGGTGGCGAGTTCTGTTTCACGGAGACCCCCAAAGCGAGAGGCAAGGCGGGAAAAAACCCCCTCTCCTCGGCAGCGCGGGAGGCGGTGCAGGCGCCTTACGTAATCTGCGCGCTGCACGCTGGGAAATCCGCCTCCCCGAGCCTGCGCACTCGCGTGTACGCCGGGCTTCCTCGTTCCTGTGCTTTGGCTGACGAGTAAGTTCCCGATGCCGTCGAGCCGCAGACTGCTCTCGGGCAGGGGCTGTGGGGATGAGCGCCGATGAGAGTGTGACAGGGTGTGAAGCAAGGCAGTGAGAGAGGGTGGACACTTACCCGGAGGGTCTCTAGTGGGGCTGAAACGCTAGTGGGGAAGAAAGGAGGGGCGCGGCGGGAAGTGAGTAGCAAGATAGGTGGGATGGCCTGGTAGGCCGAGATGGCGGTGGGAGGAAAGAGAAGGTGAGGAGAAAATGGTTGCACAAGGCCTGGGGGTAGTGCTTGGTAATGAGGAAGGCACCAACACCTCAGATTGCACAGCCGGGGTCAATGGCTGTGAATGGTATTTGTCACAGGTGGGGAGGCCCAGCCTCTAGACCAGGCCTTGATTCAGCTGAGGGCTTAAACTATGACAGAAAATCTGTTTTTACAGAAGCAGAATTACCTGATTAGAAGAGTTTTGATTTGACATACATGCATGTTCTTTTACTTTGAGAGAGGTGAGAAGAGGTGTAAAAGGAAAAGGGAAGAGAAAAAAGAGGAAGGGAGACGAGAACCACTCTCGTGTTTGCTTCTCTGAAACATTCTCAGACTTTCCCAGGCAGAGTGAGCACTACTGTGCTTGTGTAGTATTTTCAGCGTCTTACCGTTATAGCGCTTAAATTTATATACTAGAAAGTTACCGACAGGAATGTAGAAGCACTATATGGAATTTACTAAACAGACATCTTTTTTTTTTTTTTTGGTACGCGGGCCTCTCACTGTTGTGGCCTCTCCCGTTGCGGAGCACAGGCTCCGGACGCGCAGGCTCAGCGGCCATGGCTCACGGGCCCAGCCTTTCCGCGGCATGTGGGATCTTCCCGGACCGGGGCACGAACCCGTGTCCCCTGCATCGACAGGTGGACTCTCAACCACTGAGCCACCAGGGAAGCCCAAAACAGACATCTTTATTATTTGTTGTTGCTGTCTTTTTGTCATATATGTGAATATTATACATGACTAAGCAAACAGATTCATTACAATTTTCCAGGTCAGCAGAGTTTCTCAAAAAGCAAGCAAAGTAAATGGTAACTTGAGTGTAGACAGAGATCCTTATCTGTTAGGGTGTAGAGACTATACCATTCTAGGTTTCAACATTTTTCAAGTTTAAACTTAATCTTTCAGACTCCCAGGGAAATTATCTTCAGAATTTATGGGAAAGTAATTTAAAAGTAAAATTTGATGCTATATGAAGGTAAGATAGGACAGTGGAAACAAAAGTCTCTTGTAGACTAGAAGAGATCTTGGTTCTAGTCTGGCACGATTTTACATGTTTGAATTTGGTCAACTATCTCTGCCTCTATTTTCACATCTGTAAAATTGAAATTGAATTAGATGAACTGTAAGATTTGTTTCAACATTAGGATTTTGTGAAGGCTGAAAAATCCTGAATGAATCCCGATACAAGGCAGAAAGTGCCAAAGAGACAGGCTTGGCCGACTGCATATAGAGAGAGTAGAAGAAAATCATGGGAATGGCAGGTTGGCCCAGGTGATATATGACTTTGGATGCTCTACCATAGAATTTGAGCTTATTCTGGAGCAATGAATGGTCAAGGGAAGGTTTTTTGAGTTAAGGGAATGCAGTAATCAGAGTTTTGAAAGACTGCCCAAACAGCAGTTGGTAGAATGAAACAGAGAAGGGAGAATTTGAGTAGGTTAGGTAAGTGACAAATAATGAGAGCCCAAACTAACAGTGGCAGGAGGAGTGGAAAGAAAGGGAAGGATTCAAGAGAGCTGCAGCATGAGTTTGTACCTAAAATTGACATTGCTCTAAACTTTGCAGCTCTTGCCTCCAGAATATGGCCAGTCACCTTGTAAAACCTGATTCTAGAAATTGCAAGAGACCAAGAGAGTTGGAGGTAATCTTTGTGCTTGTGGAGCCTTACTCTTTTATTTTATATACGTCTCAAATTTTTTCCATTAAAGATAATTCTACTGATAAATGGAATTTAATGTCTTCATATTCCCAGAGCTGGGATTGTCCCAGCAGGAACTATGTTGACTCCAGCTGCCTTTTCACTAAGTATAGGCCTCCAGGAAACTATTGGGAGGTTTCTTTGTGGTAATTTGTGATCTAGAGACAGAAGTGGGTTCATGCCTTTATAATACATAAGACTTTACATAATTATTTTGATATCTAAGTAGGATACCTAGGTACTATACTTGCTGATAGTTTTGAAAAAGAGCACTGCATCCTGCCTTTCGTCACTACTACCCCACCAATTGATCTGTTTACATTTGGAACATTATTTGTTCCCTTAAAGATTATGTTATCTTGCAAAAATTTGCAAACATATGGCTGTTATCCAAATGAAAGTTTTGCTCTTTTGCTATGGAAAACATCTGCTGGCTCAAGATACAGGAAACTTTTTCATCAGGGGATTAATACTATTTTCAAAGTCTAAACACATAATAAAATTATTATGTTGAACAAAGTTGGGCCTAAAAGTTTCCTGGTTAATAAAATTACAAATAACTAATCAGGACACAAGAGTATATAATTTCCAGCATGTTTGCTTTTTTCTGAAAGAAGTTTTATTTGCTTTTTTTTTTTTTTTTTAACAGAATATATATCTTAAGCATCTTGCTAGCAATTTACGTATTTTCTCTACTTTCGTTTGTTAGCCTCAAATGCCAGATAGTCCACAACTGTCCTGTCTTGGAAAATCAGATTCTTCTTTCTCTGAAAGCTCTGGACTATTTTATAAAGATGAAGCCCTGGAGAAAGATTTGAATGGTGATCTATAAAGTGCTTGTATTTCTATACATTGATATTATAATATGGAAAGTTTATTATAGTTAACTTAGTGATTTATTTTTGAACAGATATGAGCAAGGAAATTAATCTAATGTTGTCTACATATGCAAAGATCTTAAGGCAAGTACTTATAGTATATTCTCTTGATTTTACACACAGAAGTTTTCTTCTGGAAACTCCGTAATGGGAAGTTTAGTGCAGGGGCTACAAAACCTATCTAGTAATTATAATTTTGAAATTTCTTATTCTACCTCAGTTTCTTATAATAGATTAGTTGTTTATTTTCAAAGACTACCGTTTCTACTAAACATCTTTTGATACTCTCAGAGTTGAAACGAGGCTGGATATATTTTATTCTCTAACTATCAATAGATGATAAAACACTTAAATTTTTATGAAAAAACTTTCAGAAAGATACCATTTGGTGAAGTTAACCATAATAATAGAGTGATATTAAAGATAAATATATTTATGAAATGTTTAAATATTATCAATATATATGAAGGCTGAATTTAAATATTCTATTGGCCTGAGACTATAATGTTTTATAAGGTGTTTTTTAAAACCACTGGACAGTCACTGTATTTGAATAATGGTTTGTGTGGCTGTTAAGACAATGTATATAGTTTAGTATTAGAATTATAATGTGTAAGATACACATTCTGCTGTGTGAAGGGACTTTGAGTAGTCAAAAATATTTGTGGAACTAATTTAACTTTTACTGAGCAGTGCTTGTAAATTAATGAAGCTTTTTGATGTACAAAGCCATTTAAATGAAATAGCTAACAAATATAGTATAATAGAACACGTCACTATGATAGTGTATTTAGATGTTATGACTATTTAGTTTAATGTAAAACTTTTTTTCCCCATTAGTGAGAGAGCAGCAGTAGATGCATCTTACATTGACGAGATAGATGGACTCTTCAAAGAAGCCAATACTATTGAAAACTTTCTAATACAGAAAAGAGAGCTCCTGAGACAGAGGTTTACGGTGATTGCAAACACACTACACAGATAAAATTGTGTACTTAAAATAAGCTGAGAATTTAAGCCCAGTATTGTTGTAATGAAAGAATGGCATTTGTGCTCTGAATGCTCTCCAGTTGTTAAGAAAATGTATACCTTAAATATAGAAGGGGAAACTCCTTAAATTTCTTTTCTCGATTTAAAAGGGGCATTAAGCTGGACATTAATATGATACATAGCTTTTCTTTTGAGAGTCAAATATTTGTCATATTTTATAAAAGTGTAAACTATTTAAATTGTATATGGAGCCTCTTCTTTTTTTTTCTTAAACCTCCTAACCTTTCTTAAATTTCTAAGACTCAGTGAGTTAATTTGATAATATTTAACAACATTGCACTTTTTCTTTTAGAATATTTTGTTTAAATAGCAGATAGATAGCTTTGGAGATGGTTTTAAGATGTTTTTCATGGTCAGCATTGAAAAAAATTAAAACCCAAAAGTAATTTGTCCAGTTTCTCAATATGTAGTTAAACTGTGCTATTGCTATTTAATATTACCATTTGATTATTTTCACTATTATTATTATACATTGCTAATAAAAATTTGGTTTAAAATTATTGTCTTGTGGTAAAATAAAAACCAGAAATTACTAACCAGAACTTTATATGAATTGACTTTTTTACACATCAGCCATATCAATGGTACAGTTAATGAAGTATATTTAGAAGCCTTAGCAGCTAGCTGTGTGGTATAGGATAAAGATTAGTGGTCCAGAAGTAAAGAGATTGTTTAAACAATTCAATCTCAGTGAGTCATTTCAATCCTATTATAATTCAGAAATTGAATTCGGACTAGGAAATCTCTACTATTTATATAGCTGAAAAAATTCTCCCTTTGTTGGAAGGTACTGCTATGATTTTATTGAAAACTTTTAATGTTATATAATTACATGTGATAGCTGTATTGATCAGATTTTTAAAAATCACAGCACCAATTGTTCAATCATACAGATAATTCGATCTATTATTTGTATATTTTGCCTATATAAGCAATTACAAATTTGGACATATTTACAGGCAGTACTACAGGGAATTTGGTATTCCTCAGGTGGACAGCATGTTTGCCTTGCTGCCTTCTAAATGTTAAAATCTCATTTCATCAAATTACTATTTTAAGTCATATATACCACATATAATAAATATTCATACAAGAAAGCACTGAAAACAGTGAAATAAAAGAATATTTACTAAAAGTATTGGTTATTAAGTGGAAAAAATACTTGATTTGTAGAGGGATATGTTAACGTCACAGGATAGGTTGGAGGTCAATGAAGATTAGAAATGGGATTTTTAAAATTTTTTATTAAAAAAAATTTTTTAAACATCTTTATTGGAGTATAATTGATTTACATTGTTGTATTAATTTCTGTTGTATAACAAAGTGAATCATCTATACATATACATATATCCCCATATCCCCTACCTCTTGCGTCTCCCTCCCACTCTCTCTATCCCACCCCTCTAGGTGGTCACAAAGTATCCAGCTGATCTCCCTGTGCTATGCGGCTGCTTCCCACTAGCTATCTGTTTTACATTTGGTAGTGTATATTTGTCAATGCCACTCTCTCACTTTGTCCCAGGTTACCCTTCCCCCTCCCCATGTCCTCAAGTCCGTTCTCTACATCTGTGTCTTTATTCCTGTCCTGCCTCTAGGTTCTTCAGAACCATTTTTTTTTTTTAGATTCCATGTATATGTGTTAGCATACGGTATTTGTTTTTCTCTTTCTGACTTACTTCACTCTGTATAACAGAGTCTAGGTCCATCCATAGAAATGGGATTTTTAAATACTGAGTGCAACAGGAAGACTGTCTCTGAGTTGATATGACAAATCAGCTGGATTTTGAGTTATTCTGTTACCTGAGAGTTATTTAATGTAAATACAGAGATGACTCTGCTGGCCTATCATCATTAAGAAATGTTCTTGAGTTATTTTTTTCCTAAGCATTTGTTATTAATGTGAAAGATAAGGCTAACATTGTTTCAGAGTGGATTTCGCATTATATTTGTTATATCTTGATAGTGTCACCATTGTTCAGCATCTGGTTCTTCCCTGTGTAGGTTAAATTTGATCATTTCATTGGGTGTGTATAAGACTAGGGAACTGATTTTTAGTCACAGTGTGTTTACTGGTCAGAACATCTACCTCCGGGGAAAAAGTTCCTGAAAGCCTAATTAATGCTTATTTTTTAATCAAATTGGATGTCTTTGGTACCATCCACATGAGAATCATTATCTCACAACTGGAAATATGCTATTGCAGGAATATATTTGCCCTTTGATTTATACTTATCACTCATTTCAATAAGATTTCATGAAGTTTATAAATTATTCTTCACTAATTACAAATCAAAATATATTTTGAGTCTCTTTGTACATCATGATCTGCTAGACACTGTGGGGAGTACAGAATAGTTTAAGATACTCTGTTCTCCCTTCTGACAAGTTTGACCACTCTTTTTTTTTTAACATCTGTATTGGAGCATAATTGCTTTATGATGGTGTGTTAGTTTCTGCTTTATAACAAAGTGAATCAGCTATACATATACATATATCCCCATATCTCCTCCCTCCTGCGTCTCCCTCCCACCCTCCCTATCCCACCCATCTAGGTAGTCACAAGGCGCCGAGCTGATCTCCCTGTGTAAGCACTCTTTTCTTGAAATACACTTACGTGTCTTTGCTAGGAAGACATGATATGTCAATGTTAAAAGTATTTCTGTGGCACTAACTCCTTTTAGTGGAAGTTACTAGAAGGCTTTCGCAAGGGGGTCAGATAGGTAGATTTTTTTTTTTTTTCTTTTTTGCAGTACGCGGGCCTCTCACTGTTGTGCCCTTTCCCGTTGCGGAGCGCAGGCTCCGGACGCGCAGGCTCAGTGACCATGGCTCACGGGCCTAGTTGCTCTGCGGCATGTGGGATCTTCCCGGACCGGGGCACGAACCCACCTCTCCTGCATGGGCAGGCGGACTCTCAACCACTGCGCCACCAGGGAAGACCAGATAGGTAGATTTTTTTTTCTTTTTTGGTACGCGGGCCTCTCACTGCCGTGGCCTCTCCCGTTGCGGAGCACAGGCCCCGGACGCGCAGGCCCAGCGGCCATGGCCCACGGGCCCAGCCGCTCTGCGGCATGCGGGATCCTCCCGGACCGGGGCACGAACCCGCGTGCCCCGCATCGGCAGGCGGACTGCCAACCACTGTGCCACCAGGGAAGCCCCAGATAGGTAGATTTTGAAATGGGTTTTTGGAAAGGAAAGGGAGGATATTTCAGGCAGGGAAAAATTTGATCAGAGGCACAGAAGAAAAAAACGTGGTAAGTCATTTTACTGGGCTGAGAATTCACAAAGGGGAATAGTGTATCATCTAAACTGCTAGAGAGCAGGACAGAATCTGTTCTCAATTTGTAGCACAGTATTTGATACATTGGAGCTCAGAAATGTTAAATTAATAAATTATTTATGATTATTAGTTTTTTAAGGGTATACCTTCACAGGGCTTTAGTCATACTGGATTGTTAGAGAATGTTTTGCAAATTAAGTGAATAGAAAAGGAAAGGTGAGATGCTAGAAAGGCAGAGAGACAAAGGATGAAAGGTAGGTTGTGGCCAGATTGTAAAGTCCTTTGTTGACAGATTAAATTTGGACTTTATTCTGTAAAGGAAGAGGAGATCTGAATCATTCAGAGGAGAGGAGTGGCGTAATGAAATTGATCCCCTGGATCAACTGAATTGTAGTGTGAGGACAGATTTGGAAGAGGAAAGTTTAGGGAGGGAGACCACTATTGGTGGTCCAATTTCAGTATTTCTAACAGCAACTTACTATAGATAGGTTGTTGGGATACTTGTTCTGGAAATGAGACCAAGAGTGGTTGCAGGCATTTTGAAGTCCTGCCCTTTAATCCCCACCCCCTTCTATTCTGTCAGTGAGCCAGGGACAGCCCAGGAAGTGAGCGTTTCACTGCCAGTCAATGTGAGGATTTGGAAATCACAGGATCTGCTGCTACTGAACTCGATACAAAGATGTTTTTTCAAATCTTTCTACGTTTTGTCAGCAATCTTTCTACCATTGTAACTGGTTTCCTTTCTGTGGTAGTACACTGGATTCCAGGTAGGGGATTTGCCCCTTCCTCTTCCTCTTTCTCCTTTTTCTACCAGCCTGAACTTAGATCTCTGTGCCTCTTTCCTGAAGAATACTAGGGGCTTCTGAAGTTTTCCAATCTGTGTGGAGCAGATACAGGCGGCAGCACTGCAGAGCTGGGAGTTAAAGAAGATTGAGTCAGGATTTGTTTACTTGTTTTCAGGGAAACAGCCTTTCTGTTTGTATATTTTATACAACATAAAGAGGTGGGATTCAGGGTTTAGGAATTCTCTTGGATCTGCAATAGGAAGAATATTCACTATTTAGAATTTTCTCATTTGAGAATCACTGCTACATGTTCTAATGTAAATGTTTGGTTCTTCTGTTTGCATTCTGGGGGACTGCCTTAAAACCTCTGTTTATTGTTTTGTAGCTTTCTGTTGTATCTACTAACTGTTACATGATTTTATTCTTGAAATTGGCTGATATAGAGCTATTAGACATCATACTGATATGCACTAAAAACTTTAAAGTTATTTAATTCGGGGGTGGTGGTGATGGTGTGACGAATTGGGAGATTGGGATTGACATATATACACTAATATGTATAAAATGGATAACTAATAAGAACCTGCTGTATAAAAAATAAATAAAATTCAAAAACAAAACAAAACAAAAAAACAAGAGAAAACCTCATTGTCCTTCAACCACACATTCCCATTGTTCTTGAAACCTGCTTTATGGGGGGATGGCACCTGAAGAGGGAAAATAACAACCGCCCAGGCTGTTATATCTTTCTGATAAATACCAGGCTGCAGTCACTTGTGAACGTTTCCCTCATTAGGTTTGGGTAATTAATTGCTGAGTCTTGCTGCTTTCTTTTGAGAAAGGGACAGTATATAAAATATATCTTATAAAAAAATATGCTGCATCTGATTTAAGAATAAATGCTCAATTTCAGGGCTGCAAAAAAATGAAAAATAAAAAAATAAATTATTTAATTCAGTAATGTAGTGCTTGCTCTACGTAAGGCAATGTGTTAGGTAATGGGGTGGAGACAAAAACAAGACCCTGTACTCAAGGAGTACTGGTAGTAGAAGTCATAAACTATATTCATCTTTATCACACTAGGTGGAGTAAGACAAATGCCGTGAGAGAGCTAAAACAGATGCTGTGTGATTTCAGACTAAGGAGAATCAGTTCTTACTATATGAAATGGGAATATTGTGTTTATGAAGATGGTGACATCTTGAAGGATGCATCACCTTAAGTAGATGAGAAATATCCTAGGTGAAGACAGCTTTACGATTATGATGAGAAGAGACTGGAGAGCGGTCCAGTTTGGCTGGAGGAGAAGGTATTAGTGAGAGGCATTACTGGACAGGTAGGTTGGTGTGAGACTGTACAGTGCCTTCATCAATGCCTGGCCAAGTAGTTCAGACCTTATTTGGTAGACAGTGAGGAGTCATTAGTAAAGGTTTTATAGAGGAATATACAACACAATCAGATCTGTGGCTTAGAAGATGAATTCAGTAGCAGTGCTCCCTAATGCTTTTACGTTATAGCTCACATAGAAAATGATAATATTTTTACTGCATAGTGGAGTAAATTGGATGGGATCTGGAACCCCATGAGCTGTGTAGAGCTGGAGGTGATTGACATGGGGCCTCGGCCATCCTAAGGACTAAGGGGATCAAGAGGCCCACCAATTAGGAAGCTCTGGCATAGATGATAGCTTCCCTATCTAGTTTCAATGTAAGAGGCTGTGATAATATCCATCTAAGAGGTTGTGAGGACCTAAATTATGACAGTAGAAAGGAAGTTACTGCTAGGCAAGAGAATATGAGGCATCAGTGCTTATGAGAACAGGTTCAGGCTGCAAGAAAAATTGGAGGAGCTACCCAGGAGAGGTGGACTGGTAAAAATCTTTGCAAAGGATTTGTCCCAGGCACCCTTGCAAACTTCTGAGCCCTAGTAATATATAATGGCTACCCTATATCATCCCCTTGTCCTCTTCCTGGCATTGTGTGGGTATAATCAGCAGAATTTAACCACTTACTGAATGTTAGGGGGACAGTGAAGGAAGACAAATTCAAGGCCCACAGAGATTTTGAAGCTATGTTATTTAGCAGGTGGGAAAATTGATTTGGAAGGGAGAAAATGAAAAATTCTCTTTTGACATGTTGAGAGTCACCTGCAAGAAGTAATTGGTGAAAATAAGGGACTAGATGAGATTACCAAGGGAGAGTGCTGAGGTTAAAGAGTAAAGGTCCAAGGTCAGACTTTAGGAACACATTCATGAGGTGATAAGAAGAGGAACCAATAAAGGGAATTAACTTTTGGAAATTATCTATTATTATTATATTTAATTATGATGATGGACTTGAACAGGAAGTTTTATCTGCCTTTTATTCTCATTATCCACATTTTATCATTGAAAAATCTGAGGCTCAGAGTGATTAGTAACTTGCCCAAGGTTGCTAGCTAGTAAGTAGGAAGCTGGCATAAAGCAAACAGAGGAAGCAGGAAAGTTAGAAAAGTGCAATGTCTCAGAAGCTAAGAATAGAAAGGGGTTTAAGGAGCTGGTGCCTACAATATCAAGCACTATGGGAAATATGAAGAATATATAATAAACTGCCACCAGGATGCTATGGAGTACAGAACATATAAACATGTAAATGTTTTCTAAAATGTAACATGTTTTAAGTTCATGAATCTCTATTAAGACAAATACCCAATCAGGGTATTCAGTTTACTTCTACTTAAGTAAGAGGAGTAAAAGATCTGACCTCAGGCAACTTATTTTAATCTAAGAGTGAAAATAAGATAAATATGCATAATAATAATAAAAGTAGTAAGATAAATACCAGAGGATTTCCTTTTCTAAGTTTTCAAAGCATCCTCTTTATACCTCTAATCTTGTGGTTCTCAAATTTTATTGTAGTATGCCTAAGAATACCTGCTTGCCCTACCTCAGAGATTCTGATTTCTTAGGTCCAGAGTGGGGTCCATGAATCTGCTCATTAGCAATAACACCAGGTATTTCTGTTACAAGTAGACCCCAGGCCAGACCTTGAGAAATAATGCTCAAACAAAACGCTGACTACAGTATAAATGATCTACTTATATGTCTGTTTCCTAGGCAGTGAGTTCCTTTACGTTTGAGTTCTAACACTTTTTATCCCTCAGCAGTGCCTATCACTTTGTTGAATGAATAAATAATTCAAAGAAAGAAGATATTACATCTTGTTGATTGGTCATTGAAAGCTACATAAATAATAGGTAACATTGTTTGAGGGACTTCCATGGTGGCGAAGTGGTTGGGAATCCGCCTGCCAATGCAGGGGACACAGGTTCGATCCCTGGTCTGGGAAGATCCCACATGCCATGGAGCAACTAAGCCCGTGAGTCACAACTACTGAGCTTGTGCTCTAGAGCCCGCAAGCCACAACTACTGAGCCCCTGTGCCACAATTACTGAAACCCAGGTGCCTAGAGCCTGTGCTCCGCAACAAGAGAAGCCGCCGCAATGAGAAGCCCATGCACTGCAATGAAGAGTAGCCCCTGCTCACCGCAACTAGAGAAAGCCTGCACGCAGCAACAAAGACCCAATGCAGTCAAAAATAAATTTAAAAAAAATTTATAAAAAAAGACTCAAAAAATTGTTTGAGTATTTACTATGTTCTAAAAACTTAATATAACCTAACCTGTTTATTATTTATAGCCTTAGGAGAAATAAGGATTATTATTATTCCTATCTTAGAAGGAGGAAGCAGCACAGAGAGGTGGTCTTCCTCAAGGCTAATTATTTGGAAAATGGGAGGCCAAGATTTGAACCCAAGCATTCTAGAGCCTGTCAGAGCCTGGGCCCACACTCTTAAGTATTACACTATGCTGCCTCTTAAAGGAAATAGCATTTCAGATAGACTTTGAACAATAGATAAAATTTCCTTAGGGATAGATTAGTGGGAAGGACATTCAGGGTGAAAGTGAATTTTCTTTGGGAAATCAGGAAATAGTTGGGTTTGACCAAATTGTTACTTATAGGAAAGTAGAAGGACTCAAGCGCTCTAAACTCAATTTTTGAAAGAGTTGAAAGAAGTGGGATAATAGATACAATATTATAAAATGTTCTGCTAAAACAATAGTGTCCCTATGTTTTAGTTAGGTTTTCTAGTTTAGACTTCATCACTGTTAAAGTTTTATGAAATAAAATAAAAGACTATATTTTATAGTATCTAATTAATTATGTACTTGACCACCCCTCTGTGTTAGGAAATACTGCCTGTGAACACTGAATAAATATGAAATAAAGGGATAATTTTCAGCTCTATTATAAAATAATGACTTTTTTTGTGGCTTTTGAATTTCAGGTAATTTCAGACCAGGTTTCACTGCATAATTTAATTTATGATACCTTTTTCCTAGAAAATGCCATGTTCACTCATGTGTGTACCATTAAAATAGCAGAAATTAGGGGCTCCCCTGGTGGCGCAGTGGTAAAGAATCCGCCTGCCAATGCAGGGGACATGGGTTTGAGCCCTGGTCCGGGAAGATCCCACATGCCGTGGAGCAACTAAGCCCGAGCGCCACAACTACTGAACCCACGTGCCACAACTACTGAAGCCCACACGCATAGTGCCTGTGCTCCGCAACAAGAGAAGCCACCGCAATGAGAAGCCCATGCACTGCAACGAAGAGTAGTCCCCACTACCCACAACTAGAGAAAGCCACGCAGCAACGAAGACCCAACGCAGCCAAAAATAAATAAATAAATAAAAATTTTAAAAAATGGCAGAAATTAAATTGCAGATCCTATTAAATTCTCATAAATCACTATGAAATCTTTGGGATCACATTCTGGTGTACCTAAAGTACTGAGGTCAATGTAATTATGATAATATTGAATGGTGGGTATTTTTTATTATAACAATGATGTGTAGCTATTAGTACATCTGTGCTTAGCATGTAGATTCAGTGTTGTGAAAAGACCAGCATTGTTCAACTATGAGAAATGACAATAGTGGTAACTAAAGTCCTGAGTTAATTCTTAGGCAGATTTGTACTGCAAGAACACAAAAAGGATTATTGTGGTTCAAAAATGGAGAACCAAAGAGTTGGTGGTCTGAGAATGAGGAAGAAGAGGACTTTGGGGACTATATTTGGTGTTAGGTTTATACTTCTCTTACCAGTAGATGAGAATATTGTCTGTGGAGAAACAGGAATGTTCATAGAAGATTGGTAAAATTTTTGTGCTTTTGATTTCCTCTTCACAGTGTTGAAGAAGTACATGGAAAATACTCATCAGAAAAAAGTGATTTTCAGTAAGCGGAAGAGCCTTCCATGTATTGCACCACTTTTAACCACGGTGGAGGAGACTCCGCAGATCATCTCTGCTCGAGTCCGGGGACATTTTCCTAAGTGGCTCAATGGCTATCTGCTTCGAATTGGACCTGGGAAGTTCGAGTATGGGAAGGATAAGTAAGCCTTGATTTTGGAGAACAATTTGGATTTCTTAGCATGGACTGGTTCTATGGAATATGCATTAATATCTGCTTCCTCTCTGAGGCTAACATTGCCATGCGCTCCCTTTGATTACAGATGAGGAAACTATAGTCTACAGAAAAAAAATGGAGATTTAATTCTTTTTTAAAAGTTTTGACTTTTCTGCTTTGCAGAATATTGTAAATTTTAAGTCATCTGAAAGTTTATGCTAAAAGAGAAGTGTCAGGAACTATCTATAGGACTAGCAAGCTCTATTTCATCACAAGTTCCTGAAGGAAGGGGCAATGTCTTCACCTCATACCACTCCCTTACCCAGTACTCCCCAGACACGATGGCTCTTTCAGTTCCTCAAACCAGGCATGTTTATTTTTGCTCAGGGTCTTGGCATTGGCTTGCTCATCTCTCTTCCCAAGTCTGATTCTTGTCATTCAGATATGAGCTCAAATTTCACATCCTTTGAGCCTTCCCTGATCTCCCAATCTAAAAATGCTACTATTTTTTATATTACCTATTTTAATTCTCTGCATTATCAATATCCAGCATATTTTTGTTTGTTTATTTATTTATTAGCTGTGTTTCCTCACTAGATGGCAGTCCCATGACGGTGGGGATGTTTTCTTGTTAAACCCATATCCCCAATATCTAGGATAGTGCCCTGTACTTAAATAGCACTCAATAAATATATGTAAATAACTGAAAAAATCCAATAACTCTTTAGTGAATTATTTCTCTGTGTGTCTACAGGGACATGAAGTGATGTGAAGAAACCACTATGGTCAGGAAAAAACCTACTAATCTACTAATCTACTGGCTGTACTAATTTACTTTTTCACCAACAGTGCGTGAGTGTTCTCTTTTCTGCACATCCTCCCCAACACTTGTTATTTCTTGTCTTTTCAATAATAGCCATTCTAACAGGTGTAGGGTGGTATGTCATTGTGGTTTTGATTTGCACATGCCTGATGACTAGTGATGTTGAGCATTTGTTCACGTACCTGTTGACCATCTGTATGTCTTTTTTTGGAAAATGTCTATACAGATCTTCAGCCCATTTTAAAACCAGGTTTATGTTTTTTTGCTATTGAGTGTATGAGTTCTTTATATATTTTAGATATTAACTGAATTTGTTTGCCCTCATTTAAAAAAATTTCATACTGTCATAAGCCTTTTTATCTGTGTTGCTACAAAATCTGAATGACTATTACTTTTAATGGCTGGATGATATTCCAGAAATCACTGCCCTTTAAGAAAATATGATAAAATACACATTACATAAAATTTTCCATCTAAAATTTGCCAACTATTTTTGAGCGTACATTCATTAGCATTAAGTACATTCACACTGCTGTGCTATCATCACCACCGTCCATCTACTTTTCATCTTGCAAAACTGAAACTCTGTACCCATTAAACAGTAACTCCCATGCTCCCCTTCCCCAAGCTCCTGGCAACCACTTAATTGTACCTTCTATTAGTTATATCATTCCTGTGGGCCTAGTGGGAATCTGATTACGGTCCTATTGTGTTTCTCCAGCTGTTGTTAGAAACATATCAAGAATTAGGGGCATGTTTAAGATATATTTCTTAATAACCCAGATATTTTAATTTGCTGAACCTGTTGCATCTTGTCTTTACTGAATATTAGACTTTTAAAATGCCACCGCTAGAAGGAAACAAAATGCAGTGTTCTTCCACCACCCTACCCCTCCCCGACCAGCTGCTGCAAGAAGCCCTTAAGAAGTTACTTTAAATGCTTAGGGTAATGGCTGGGGGGCTGGGAAG